>NW_006921698.1:6919281-6935775 GCF_000298275.1 Orycteropus afer afer | reverse complement strand
AAATACATACTTAGGAAACTCTAACCCTGGCATTAAATTATTTGTTCAGTGCCTAAATGAATACATACATACAGAAAAAGTAAAAAAAAAAAAAACAGTGAGCCCACAGAAAGAGAACCTGAGGACCCAGGAAGGAACAGGAGAGAGAACATGTGGTTATATCTGTGAAATCAACCTGAACCTTGTTATCTTGAATGCAAAATATGTCCTTCCTGCTACCCCAAACTCATTCCACTTCTCGGTTGGTTGTCAGGGCCTGCAGGGATGAAGGGTGCCCAGGCTGTTCTCCTCAGCAGACTGCTACAGCCTGATTTTCATTTTCGTTCAAATACCAATTATAAAGAAACCTCAAGGTTTTCCTTTTGTAAACCAGTAAACTACTAAGCACCTTTTTCTGCTGCCACCATCAGTCTCTCAGTGGAGGATTGCATGTTGGTATGATGTTAAACGGGAGCTCTGGTAGCATAGTACCTAAGGCACTTGACTGCTAACCAGAAGGCTGGTGGTTCAAACCCACCAGCCCCTCCTCGGAAGGAAGATGAGGCAATCTATTTCCGTAATGATACTGCCTTGGAATCCACAGAGGGGTCACTATGAGTCAGGTCCGACTTGACGGCACACAACAACACAACAACAACAATAATGTTAAACAGGTTTCAGCAGAGCTTCCAGACCAAGATGGACCGGGCTGAAAGGCCTGGTGATCTACTTCTGCAAATCAGCCGATGAAAACCCTGCAGGTAACAACTGCCCAATGGTCCAATCCAATAGAAGTGCATGGGCCCCAACTCAATGGGAGCTAATGACAACAAACCAGTAAGAAATTTCCAATAAGGGAAGGGGCATAGAAGAGAAGTAGGGAGTAGGAAGACAAGATGATTAGGAGGATAAGGAAGAGGGAAGAAATTTGTGGCTGAACACTTGGTGAGCACTGACTGCCAGCTGTCCAGACTTCTGGCAAGCTATTTGCTGTGGAAAAGTGGCTACAGGAAGTAATGAGTCCAGGGTAACATTCTCACCAGCTTTGCTAATGCTGATGCACTTGCCAAGTGGGAAGAGCGACAGTCCTGTTTTGACCTAAACACCAGTCTCTCTTGTGGCTGTCAAGTCAATTCTGACTCATAGTGACCCTATAGGACAGAGTAGAACTGCCCAATAGGGTTTCCAAGGCTGTAAATCTTTACAGAAGCTGACTGCCACATCTTCTGTGGAGTGGCTGGTGGATTTAAAACACTTACCTTTTGTTTAGCACTCAAACGCTTTAACCATTGCACCACCAGGGCTCCTTAGTCCCTTTAATCGCTGTTAAAAGCAGTCATTTTCTCTTTCCCTCATGGCACTGGCATGCTGGAAAGGTTAATGGAAAGGAATTAAACGGAAAGTAATATCTTAAACCTATGAATTTTGGACGACCAAAAAGACAATGGGCGTATAGAAGAAAGAAAACTCCTGTCTTTATTTCCCATTAATTGAGCCAAAGAAAAGTCTCTCCTCCAAAGTTTTAAGGCATTCTCACAGTTCTCCTGTACTTGCACAGAGCTCTGTCTGGCTCCGACGAGGTGTTATACAGCTCTCAGGACAGCTGTTTAACTGAGAACAAACGGCATGATGGGCCAGCAGGAAGTTCATAAGAAGTCCAAGAAGAAAATATTTGGGAAACATTGATTCAAAGAAGTACAATGAATTTCTTTACTGCTCTTGTTTTTGGTGGTTGCTGTTAAATCAATTGCTACTCATGGTGACCCCATATGGACGGAGTAAAAATGGTCTACAAGGGTTCCAAGGCTGTGGCCTTTCAGAAGCAGTTCACCAGGCCTGACTTTCAAGGCACCTATGAGTGGGTTTGAACTGCCAACCTTTCAGCTAGTAGTTGAGACTTTAACCATTTTCACCTTAAATATACAAATGTGCAGTGTGAATATTAAAGAAGGATATGGAGACCCCTGTGAATTTCCTAGCCAGTAACATTCTTAGCTCATCCCACCCCCACTTTTTTGCTTAAATAACCTAGATTTTATCCAGTGACAACTGTAAATTTGTGGGCTCCTTCTGTCTTGGAGAGGAATGTGACCTGTCGAAGCCAGTCCCCTGGTGGTAATTGGTTTTGGTGTGAGCGTGTGATACAGCCCCGCTCTGGATGTGAGGAAAATCAGGTTTGGGGACTTCTGGGAAAGTATTTTCCCACAGGCTGTGTACTTATCACTTTTTGCCTTTGGACATGGCTGCGTGAAGATGTGAGCCTTGGAGCTGCTACAGTTATATTGCAATCATGAGGGAAAAGCCAAGGAACTCTCAGAGAAGCTGATTCTGAACCCTGGCCTTGGTAAGCCATTGCAAAATCACCCTGGAATGGCCTTGGCCTTGCTTTTCTAGCTTGTTCAGACCATGGTGTAGGCTGTGATTTTCAGCTAAATATCATCCTGAAACCAAACCAAAGGCAAGGCAACCATTGCCATGGAGTCGGATCCGACCCATAGCGACCCCTCCTTGGGTTTCCAAGGCACTATCACTACGGAAGTGGATTGCCCAACCTTCCTTCCGAAAACCAAAGGGGACACAATATGCAGATGTTCCCAAACTCATTTGGCAAGGTGGCCCATTGGGACAAGCATGCACTGAGGATGCTTTGAGAAAGGTTGACAGAGTGAGGGAAACTAAGTCAGGAGCCAAAAGCCCCAGATTCTACTTCAGATTCTAAAAACCTCATGAGTTCTGGGGCCTCTTTCTCCTCTGTGAGATGAGCATGTTAAATAAAACAACATAATACCTAATACTATGCATGGCATGTAGTGAAAGAAAATAGTGGCTGTTGAGTCAGTTCTGACTCATGACCACCTCACGTGTGTCATGGTACAACTGTGTCCTGCAGGGCTGTCAATGGCTGGTTTTTCAAAAGTAGATCTTCAGGCTTTTCTTCTGAGATGCCTTTTGGAGTTGAAGCTGCAACCTTTCAGTTAGCAGCTGAATGCATTCATTGTTTACACCCCTTGTGGAGCATAGCAGTTACATTAATAAATACTTGTTTACTAACATGTGTGGTAGCAGGAAGAGAAGAGTAGTCCAGTTTCAAAATGTCATTTATGCATTTGAGTTCTAATCATCCTCCAAATAAAATCTGTATTCTCTGGTGCCATATCAGTTTATAGCATCCTCTCACCCTCCACTCAGCAGGAAAAAAAATGAAATAAGAATACCATAGATGTTCTAGGTGAGCACTCTTGCTCTAGGGTCCATAGACCCTGACCGTTCTGCTAAAGTGAACCTAGGGTTCTGCTGAGTCGCGTGCCATGGACAGTGTCCCTCCCTGCGTGCTAATGGCTCTGGGGCACTCCTCAGGAAGAACCACATGTACCAGATGCCCAGCCTCTTCCAGAAGGGCAATCTCCAGTCTAGAAGAGAATGTAGATGCCAGGGGCATTGAGTTTCTTCCTGTTGGCCAGTCCAGAGCTCCAACTGAGACTTGGAGCAGCAGTTAGCAGACAGCTGACCTGAGGCTCTGCTCTCTCATATTTTGATGGATGAATGGTGCAGAGTGGGAGCAGCTGCGAGTGTATACGTGTGTGTGCATGCCCTACTCAGTTGTAGTCATGGCTCAGTGAAAATACTTATTGAAGATGTGCAGTAGACCAGGCAGATATTATTACCCCCTTTTACAGTCTCCATAAATAGATCATGATGGACCTTATATCGGGTTATTCTTGCATTCCATAAACTTTTATTAAGTGTCTGCTAAGCATCAAAGTAAGGAGCTCTGGTGGTATAGTGGTTAAGGCATTTGGCTGCTAACCAAAAGGTAGGTGGTTTGAAGCCACTAGCTGCTCCATGGAAGAAAGAGTAGACAGTCTGCTTCTGTAAATATTTGCAGCCTTGGAAACTCAACAGGGATTGCTATGAGTTGGAAACAACTCAATGGCGATGAGTTTGGTGGTGTTTTTGTTTTTTACAGACAAAGAACTAGAGGTTCAGAGAGGTGCTGTGACTTATCCAGATGACACTACTAGTCAGTGGCAGAGTCTGGTGTGAGAACAGGCCTCTGGCTCCTAGACCTTCACCCTGTGAAGAATATATACACATATACACATACATATCAAACTCCTTTGCATGGAGTATATACTCACGCCGTTAGACAAAACAACTCCGACTCATCGTGACCCCTCCTTGGGTTTCCCAGGCGGTATCACTACGGATGTATATTGCCCAATCAGGGGTCAGGAAATAATTAGATATGGCTGGAGCAAAGGGCATTTGGGGGACAGGGACAAGAACTGAGCCAAATATGAGTGGGTGGCAGGTGCAAGCCTGTCATGAAGGGCCACATTGTATGCAAAGCTACCAAATTTAAAATAATCTTGAAAATTCTAAGATGCTTGTGGTGCAGTGAATTACTTTAATATGGCCCTTCTAGCCATGACCTTTGTGACTGCCACAAAATGATTTGATGGGACTATGCAAATAAGGTGCTTATGGCCTACCAACAAGCTTAGACAGCTTACTACTAATGCAAATATGCTGCATGGAACCCTTGCAGGGGTAGGACCATAAGGTGGATGGAACTCTTATGAAGGAATTGGTCAGTTTTGCCATATGCTAGGCTTAAAGGGAGTCAATCCTAGAGGTAGAGAGAGGGACCTCACTACTATAAAGAAGAGCTGGGTATGGAGTGCATCCTTTGCACCCGGGGTTCCTGTACTGAGAAACCTCCTAGACTTAGGAGACAGAGAGAGCTGTGACAGTGAAGACAGCAAGAGGCGGTGTGGTAGCAGCAAGTGGCAAGTATGGCAGAGTGCAGCAGCAGAGAAACAGCAGCAGCAGAACCAGGAGACCAGAGCTAGATGGTGAGGGCTCCCCGACCCATGAAGTGTCAATCCACGCACTAAGCGAGCTGAGCACCTTTGCGTAGGAGGCTTCCTTGTGGAGCCTTCAAGCATTTATTGGTGGAGTTAAGGAGCTTTGTTACTCTTGCCTGAGCAAGACCAATCCCAGGCTGAGGGCCAAGGATCAAGGAGCTGAGGAGTTGAGGGCCAGAGAGAGGCCTGCCTGTGAGGCACAGGTGAGAAGAGGCTGTCCTGACTGAAGAACCATATCCTGAGTCATTCCTGATCCTGAATTGTAACCTGTTACTTCCCTAATAAACCCCATAACTGTGAGTTCTGTGTGGTCATTGTAACAGATTATTGAACCAAGCAGAGAAGTAGAGAGTGGTGTGGGAGGGATGACTGGTTTCAGAAATGGTAGAAATAGTGAAGGGAGGAGGCATACCCGACCTCCACCTCATAAGAATCAGCCGTGGGCTGATGCTGACCTTCATTTTCTCTTCTCTCCTTTGTGAGATGCTGTCACTCCACTTTTACAGTGCTGTTTAAAGAGACAGTGTTTCACGACTATTCATAAGATTTTTAGCGGCCATTGTTTTCAGAAGT
Organism: Orycteropus afer afer; assembly: GCF_000298275.1. Classification (NCBI taxonomy): domain Eukaryota; kingdom Metazoa; phylum Chordata; class Mammalia; order Tubulidentata; family Orycteropodidae; genus Orycteropus; species Orycteropus afer. The sequence goes on along the minus strand of NW_006921698.1, from coordinate 6,930,355 downwards.
GGCCCGCCTCTTCCTTCTTCCTAGTCTGTCTTTAGTCTAGAATCTCCTGAAACCCATCGACCATTGATGACCCTGCTGGTATTTGAAATACAGGTGACATGGTTTCCAGCCTCACAGCAACATGCAAGGCACCACTGTACTAGAAACTGACAGATGAGTGGGGGACATTACTCTGACAATTGGGTGTGGGTTGCATTGGTGAGGAATAGACAGGATTTACTTTAATGATCATCAGGCATGAAGGAGACTTGAACCAAACAGAACAGTTCAAGCCTCAGCACTTCCTGCTGACCCAGCATCCAAACACATCTCCAATTCAGTCTTCTCTCCACAACTGGCAGCCTCAGTCACCATCTATCTCCTGGGCTCCACAATTGTCTGCTGACTGGTCTTTCTGCTTTCATGCTTTTACTTTATAGTCTGTTCTCCACAAGGCAACCAGACTAATCTTTTGCATGAAACCTTTCCATGCTTTCCATTAATTGTCTTGGAATAAAACCCACCTCTCTTACCCTAGTGGCATTGATATGGCCCTTCCTACTTGTCTGACTTCATTTCCTACCACTCTCTGTTGTTTTCTACACTCCTGACATACGAACCTTCTTTTTACCACTTAAACATGCCCATTTAGCTCTTCCTCCTGCCTGTATCTTCACACAGCTTATATCTTCCTTGACTATACCTTCAATCTACAGAAGCAACTTGGCCATTATCTTTGAATTCACTCTGTCCGAATTTTCTGAGCTGTTCTTAGTACTATCTGATATATTTCTGTTTATACCTCCTCTATAGTAGATAGTCTTAAAAGATGTCTGCCACCAATCTTGTGTATCATTATCTGCATGTATTGCAAAACTGATCTAGAGGCATGGTCTATTTTCCCTCCTTTTGAATTTGGGGTGACCTTAAGACTCCTTATTACTTTCTTTGACTGGCAGAATGTGACAGAAAGGATGATATGACAGTTTTAGGTTTAGCTTTTAAGAGGCTTATTACATTAACTTCTGTTTCACTCTTGGAAGCCAGCTATCATAAAAAGACTGACTGCCCTGAGACTACCATGTTGTGAGGTAGTCCAACCTCTCCACATGGAGACAGAGAGCCCATGTGGAAGAGCACATAAATGACAGACATGTGAATGATGCCTTCTAGGATTTTCCAGCCCAACTAATCTATCACCTGAATAGTAGATGAGTAAATGACCCAAGCTGACATCCAGTGGAGCAAAAGAACTGCCCAACCTGGCCTTAACCAAATTCCTGACCAGAGAATTGTGAGGCATCATAAACCCTTATTGTTTGAAGTCACTAAGTTTTGAAAAGGTCTGTTATGCAGCAGAGGTAACTGGAACATCCGCCCGGGCTGAGGTTTCATGAATGTTGCCTGGCAGTACCTGGCGTATATATAGATTCAATAGATATTGGTTCAATGTGTGAATTTGAGGAAAATGGAGTTGTCCATTAACCAGCAGTCACAATAAAGTGAAAATGCAGATGTTTGAAAATATGAAAGCTAGAAACCAAGAAGCTGAAATTAAAAAGTGGAATATTGGAATTTTCTTTATTGTCTCTGTTTTTTTTGTTTGTTTGTTTGTTTGTTTGTTTGTTTTTTAACATCTTAAGGGGTATTGGAGCTCAACATTTTAGTTCTGAGGTTTTTTGTTTGTTTGTTTGTTTGTTTGTTTTTAGAACATCCAAGGTATGGACATGGCTGAAGGAGAGAAGAGCAAAGGTCACTGAAGTTGAAGAGGTGAAAGAATTTAAGGCTAAGATATTGGCTGAAGACATCAACATGAAAATTAAAATTTCCCCAGGTGATTGCCACTTAGGTGGCACTGGAAGGTGCCAATTGAGAACTATGAAAGGACTGTGGGAACAGGTCATATCTTTGGAAAGATCCCATTTCAATGAAGGTGAAGAGGATTCAGGGAAGAGTCTGGGGAGTAGGATGGAAATGCATAGGAAAGGGGTCAGGAGGTCCCAAAGGAAGGAGTTGTTAGGAAAGGCTGCAGTGGAAGGAAGACAGATCTGAGTGGGCGGGTCTGAGACCAACGCTGGGCTAGGAGTCAAGCCAAGCACAGAAGGGGCTTTCACTCTGGGAAGAAGTGAAGGATGACGAGGATGAGATCCTGAGGCAAGTTAACTGACCTCAAGATTTCGGCCAGCCACAAGTTATACAAATTTGTTTTTCCTGCCAAACATTCAAAAGATAGATAGTGTTTGCTGTTGGCAGTAGAGACAGCAATCTTAGACCTTTGCTCTGGATTCCAAATGAAATTCTAGTGAAAGGATGCAGGCTGGGCATGGTTAGGCCCAAATCAATAAACATCCAACTAGTCTTGGCAGAGCAGTTCTGAGCAGAGAGGGAAGGAGCTGGCAGGCTGAGTCATGGCCTGGAGGCTCACCTGGACTTCTATACTCTATGAAGCTTGGTTTTAGGTAAAGGGTAGCTGGTTAGAGTTAAACTAGGGGCTCTGGTGGCATAGTGCCTAGGGCATTTGACTGCTAACCAGAAGGTTGGTGGTTCAAACCCATCAGCCACTCCTCAGAAGGAAGGTTGGGCAATCTACGTCCATAGTGATACCACCTCAGAAACCCAAGGAGGGGTCACTATGAGTCGGATCCGACTCAATGGCAGTGAGTTTGGTTTGTTTGTTTTTTCATATGAGGCTGGTACCTTAGCAGTCTTGTTGAAACAAATTGTCCTGAGTCACATCTTTTTAAATTCTTTAAGATAATCAACTTTATTATTATTATTTAATACCGCAAAAGTAAATTTTGTTTAACAAAAAAATGTTATTTTCTAATCTTAAAGCAAAAAGACCTTCCCCCCATACTCCTGGGCCCTGTCTTCCCCCACACAAAAACAATGAGTATAGTAAGAGATTAAATATTTAGCATACTATTCAATTCTCCATTTTATCTGGCACATTAATAACCCAGTCATAGTCCCTATGGGCCATTCTATTTCTTGCCCTGATTTGCAACTGAAATAGAGCCGAGCAGAGGATAGGTCCGAGAACTAAACAATAGATTCTTTCAAACTTTGGTGGCCTATGAGTCAAGTAGAAAGGTGTTTATTAAGGCCTAAATCTATTAGTCAGGACTCTCTTGATTTCAGGTGACCAAAACTCAATGTAAATTGGCTTAGGCTAAGAAGGAAAATTTATTGCTTCATACAAATGAAAAAGTAATGGCCCAGGTAGTCTGCACAATCCAGACGCTTAAATGATATTGGCAAGAATCTTTCTCTGTACCACTCCACCATCTCATTTCTGCTTTTTCAGTATTAGCTTTATCTCAGGTAAGATTTTGCCAATTGATGATCCCTAGGAGCTCTAGGTTTGCTTCCTGATAACTTAGTAGCACCAGGAAACAGGATAAGTGAAGAGCATTAACTCTGACAACTGCAACTCTGACAACTCTTTTTTCCAACAGCAAAACTCTGAGATATACTTTCATTGGTTGTGCTTGGGTCACATGTTTATCCCTGAGCCAACCGTGACCAGGAGGAGACAATGTTCTTATTGGCCAAATCAGGATCCTATGCCTATCCCCTAGCTAGGGGTGGTTGTGTCAATCTTATCCCAGCCACTAGATACGGAAGATTTGTTCCTCCAATAAAAATTGTGCAATTACCAGAAAGAGGGGTATGGCACACAGGGCTGATGCAAACAACAGGTAGCTGGTACACAGGCCCCTGCTCTTAGAAATGCCCCACATTTGGTTTGATACTCTACCATTATCACCTTGAAATTTTAATAATTTTTGAGCCAGAGACCCTGCATTTTCAGTTTTCACTAGGTCCTGCAAACTATGTAGCTGGCCCTGCTAATACACTGTTTGTGTACTGGGAAGGTTTCAAGACACACATTTAGCATAGTCCCCTCAGAGACAAGGAAACACAAGGCACAATTGAGAAGAAGCAGGTAATCTGTGCTAGTTGAAACTTATAATAGTGGAAAGTTCGTTCACTCATCAATTAGACTATTCATTCATATATTGATGCATTTGAAACTTTATTGAGGAGGAGTTCTGCTACTGCCAGGGAGCAGAGAGAAAAATAAATGACTGTCATGGCTCTCAAGAAGCTCACAGACGGTTGGAGAGAGAGAGCGAGCAAGTTACATTGGCAATTATAGCATGGCAGAGTAAGGGTTAGTACAAAGACAAGAACCAAGAGCTATGGGAATACAGAGAAGATACCACTGAAAGTGGGTATAATGCACAGTTATCCCAATGGGAAAGTCGTGTGATTGGCCAGTGGAAGCCAACAGTCACAGGCAGACCACCTTGGTTGGCAATGGATAGGGAAATTTATAGAGCTGCTTTATGGAGCAGGAGAGAAATCATACAGTATGCTTCCAGACTGAGGCTTGTGAATGCGACACATGTGTGGAGTGCATGACACTCCCCTAGCATCCTCCCAGACCTCCCATCCCAGCCACTGATCTCCAGGTCTGAATATTCCTACAATTCAGCATACCTAAGAGTGGGAGTTTGCAAATATTATCTCAGCATGTAGAATATTTCTTACATCTTGAGCAGAATACAGAAACTACTTGAACTACCCAATGAGGATACAACCCTAAATCTGTTCAAGGAATTTTACCTTCCAATCCCTGGACTTTCCATTTATGTGAAGAATTTCCACCCTCCTTTAACAATAGAGTGATTTTTCCCATATACTTTTTTTTTTTTTTTAATGAGAGTTTGGGCAGCAATCAACTCATATTGAACAGTGTGACTTTTCTCTAGCACACTTTTTACTATTTATCCCTTTCAAGCATCCTTATGGACTTAGGAGGCTTTTCATGTATTCAACTGCTTCCAATGAACAAGAATCATTGTTTTCTTTTTGATGTTCAAAAAATATAGTTAAAATAGCATCCCTCACAAAGTTTACATTCTTTTTTTGAAAAATGAGATCTAACATTTATAAAAAACTCAGTGAACTAGACAAGGCAGCACATGATTCTGAAATGGATCAGTGTGTGGCGTATCAGTATGTGACCTGGAGCAGTATTTGGGCAACACCCTTCCACCCAAAATATTCTTTATATATATGATATACATGGGAGCTAAGACACTTCTTCAAGGCAGAACACTTGAACCAAATACTCAGCTGAGTTTCAGATACCTGCAAACATGTCTGAGAGGCAGGAGGCCACATCTAGCTGCACAAAACTGAGGAGGATGAAGCAGCACCGAAGACTCTCCAGCTGCCGAGGGAGGAGCAGTGAGGACTAGAGTAAGTCATGGACCAACATAAGGCCTCCCTAAAACAATTAGTGATGGTTTCAGATGCCTATTGCTGAGTAACAAAACGCTCGGAAACTTAGTGACTGAAACAGCAATCATTATTTATTCTTATCCTTCTGGTTCTGAGTTGACTGAGATCAGAGGGTGGATCTGCCTCAGGGTTTCTAATCTCCGTCACTGCAGTCAGGTGGTGGCTGCAGCTAGAGCCAACTCAAAAGCCTCTTTGCTTTTATGATGGTTGGTGGCTGGTACCTCAGCTGGAGTTGTCAGTCAGAACATCCATACTTGTCCTCTGCATGTGGCTGGTACCTTCTCAGTAGGATGCCTGTGTTCTAAGAGCAAGCCAGGCTGTGGAAGCTGCCAGTCGCATCTCTTAAGCCATATTTTAGTGATCAAGCAGTTTCATACTCAAGCAGGGAGGACATAGAGCATGACCTCTAGATGGGAATATGTCAAAGAATTTTGAGGCCATTCTTTTGAGGAGGAAATCCCTGGGTGTGCAAATAGTTAATAAGCTCTGCTGCTAGCTGAAGGGTTGGAAGTTCAAGTCCACCCAGAATCATTTTCTTTGGAACAAAAGCCTGGTGATCTCCTTTCAAAAAAAAACAGCCATTGAAAATTCTATGAAGCATAGTTCCACTCCTGGCTGCTCTTTCTTGCTAGTATTGAGATCTCCTCTTTTTGCCTCTAAACCCACTGCCATCAAGTAGATTACAATTCATAGCGACCCCCAGAGGGTTTCTAAGGCTGTAAATCTTTACAGAAGTAGACTGCCCTTTACCCTGACACAGCACATCAGGATCTCACATTAAAAATAAGTCGTTCCTTCTTTACTTCATTTTGGGGCATGTGGTTTGCCAAAGCGACATTGAGTTAAACTAAAATAGTTCTGTTCTATGACATACAAAATTTATACCTAGTTTTGTTAATGTACGGTCCCCTCGCAGAAAAAAAAGAACTTTTCTCAACAGGAAACTTCAGTGACATGTTCCCTCCACATGAGGGAGCGTTGAAAAGGACAGAGAGTAGAGTCACAGAAATAAACTAGAGCAACAATTTTGTCATGATCATGTGGTTGGAAGGTCAAAACAAAAAGATATAGCATTATTTTTTGTTAAAGATCCACTTGGAAAGGTTGCATGAGACTCTCATCTTATAAGTCAGGACACAGGCCTCAGGACCCTTGAGTTATTTTGTGGTAAGGCTGCTGGGTTTCTGAATAAAGATCTGTAGGGAGCTCTGCTAGCATAGTGGCTAAGGCACTTGACTGCTAACCAGAAGGCTGGCGGTTCAAACCCACCAGCCACTTCTCAGAAGGAAGATGGGGCAATCTACTTCTGTAGTGATACTGCCTTGGAAACCCAAGGAGCAGTCTCTGTGAGTCGGGTCTGACTCAACGGCACATAACAACAACAACACAAGAGGAGGGATGGCATTTCTGCTGAAGAGTCACTGTTACCAACATCTATCCATCTTAAAATTGGGGTGAGGACACAACTTAGAGCTTGCCTCAGCCCTCATTACCCTTGCTACACTGCTGAATACTCAGTGTCCAGCAGAATAATCCTCCCCCGATGATGGTGGGTGTCAGGATGAGATAGCTGCTTAGAAATCATAAAGGGAAGGTGCCATGATTGTGCAAAGTCTATTCTTGCCTCTCTTCATATGAACTCAGGTTGCTAAATATCAGCTCATTCTGAGCTGTGGTTTCCTTCTTGTTTGGCAATCTAGTTGCTAGAAGATAATGCTTTCAAATAGTTTCTTGTTCACATCTTCCTCGGGGACCACTAGCTGTTTCCTGATGATTATCTGCTAGACTCGGCAAAGCAAGCTTTCCAGTGAGGTTTTTTACAAAACTTTTTCAAAAAGTCTGTTTGTTCAGTCCTTCCTGGAAACCAAGGACACTGGGCATCAGCACAGCAGAGAAAAACAAACGAAGCAAGTCACAGATTTTCCAGGCTGGCTTCTGGGCCTTGGCACTTAGCATTCCTGAAAGCCTAACATGGTTTGTGTGTTTCATAAGAACAAACCAAGTCTTAACCTCTCTTCCCTCTCTGAGAGGCAACTGTGGTTCCTGAGGGGAGATAATAGCAGGGCCTTTCAGGTGAGGAATCACACCATCTCTAAGCCTGGCTTATGACCTAGAAAAGGAAACAGGAAGTGGCTTAGAAAAATAAAGAACACATCCCAAGGAAAAGCTGCAGTAGAATTCCACTCAGATGAGATGGTGTACAAAAGGCAAGTGGCAAGGGGCTGAGGTGAAGCTTTGCGTCTTCCCTTTCCCTCCTTTATCATGATGTTCTCCAGCAGGGCTGGACCATCTGAATGGGGAGGGGGATGTCTTTCTGGAGGAGTGATGTGGGGGTAGTGGAAGGGGAGACCACTGTTTATCAGCAGTCCTTCTCCAGAGTGGGCCCATCTGTGGGATGCCATGGCCCAAGTCTATCTTTTCTTTGCAAGTGGTCTTAGGTTATTGGCATGAATTTCATCATCCCTTAAAAATCTAAACCATCAAAAGGTACTTCCAATTAGAGTAAAGTGTATGCAGCAGCTTTTAGGAGTTTCTAGAGGGTGCTCTGAGCCCATGGGGAGAATGATTTCCCTTCATTTGTGTGCAGAAACAAAAAGGTCATTGTCATCCCTAGATTCTCAGGGCTCTCACCAGGCTCTATCAGACCAGTAAGCCTGGTCCTTCTTTTTTTTTCTTTTTTTATGATTTTGGGTTTTGTTCCACATTGTTCTCTCACTTTATCCAGGATCTCTTGCACTGATCCCTTTCTGAGTGGTTGGCAGTGATAGCTGGGCACCATCTAGTTCTTCTGGTCTCTTGGTCATATAGGCTGAGGTTTGCATGGTCCACTAGTCTCTTGGACTAATTTTTTCCACGTGTCTTTGCTTTGCTTCCTTCTTTGCTCTGGACAAAGAAAGACACCTTGTTGCATATAGATGGTGGCTTGCAAGCTTTTAAGACCCCAGTCGCTACTCACCAAAGTAGAATGTAGAACAATGTTTTTGTGTAGTATCTTATGCCAATTGAGCTTGATGTCCCCTGCGACCATGGTCATGAACTCACAGTTCCAACTACTTGTTCCCTTAGGGTGGTTGGCTGTGGCTAAGAAGTTATAAATTCACCCCTTATTAGCTATATTATATACATGGACATTCTTACAGAGCATATAAGTACATATGTAGGAATATCATCTGCCAGTCTTATATATGGCTGTGGGTATATTCCCTTTTGCCTAGACATACCTGATGATTCAGCCTATCTATCCATCTATTTACCCATAGATTAATGTTTGTTATCACTAATAACGCAGTATTGTTTATGTAAAAGGGTTTATGTTGTCTGTGCTTCTTGTATACCTCTCTTAGTGTTATTGAGTTGGTCACTTGTTTTTGGTATATTGCCTTTCCCTAAAAATAATTTGTTTCCTTTTCAACCTTTTGTGACCTCTAAAAATGAAATCTGAAGCACAAGGATCTCTTTACAAAAGAAACATCACCTGTGGCCTTAATTGGCATGTTTGAATTGGAGTTTTTATCAGGGGATTTGAAGGAAGCCAATCTCTGATTATCAGGTTGCTCGTATCAACTAGTCCATCAACTTGTCACCATTAAAGTCACCTCCCTAGCTTTTCCATTTCTCTTTTTTCCCCACAAGAAAATGACCCTGCCTCTCTTGGAGGTTGTATTACTGAAGTAATACACAGGGTCGAGTACAAGTACACTCACATTTCCTGGTGGGAAGTGGAACTCATCACTGTTTCCACAAAGAAAACATTGACTCCGAGGAATTGTGTGAAGAATCAAAAAGGATGGCATGACAAAGATATAGGGGAAAGTGCCAAACAACCAAAGCATTACCCTGGTCCTCTGCTGCCTTCTCCAGCCCTCTCAGAGCTCCTCCTGAGGCAGTAATGCATCAGCCCTCTGAAAAAAAAAAAAAAAAAAGGAACAAAAAATCCTGATTAATTGCATTAGTCAATTTCTGTGGTGTGAGTGGCTGATTCACTATGGCTGATTTCGTACCTGTGGTTTAAGGGCTGGCCCACAAAATTCCTCAATATTTAATGGACTCCTCTTGCAAATCAGGAGAAGTTGATTCTGGCACCTAACCCTCTCAGCCATGACCCAGAAAATCCCCAAATCACACCAAGGGTGCACACCACTTTCAGCTTTTCAGTCAGAAGGAGAAGTGGTTGAAGTATGCCCAGATTGTTATGACTAAACATCACAATAGTGAATGTGAGGATGAAGGGGGTGATTTGTTGTCTGCAAAATTGGAGATGAGTCTTCATTTCTCAGTTTTGGTGTCTCAAGAGCTCCATTAACTTGATGGGGAGACCTGTTAACATATAGCTTCTCTTGAGCAGTTGCTGGAAGCACTGATGCCCAAAGCCTCACAGGCCTGGCTCTCTCATAGGGCTCTCCCGAGCTCTCTCTCCTTCTTGCTCTTTCCTATAATATCCTGTAATCCCATGCCAGAGAACAGAATGCTCCATCCCTAGCTGGACATGTTTCAAATGGAGGACTTGGGAACCATTGTAGATTCTGGGTCCTGCTTTTGGGCTTGGGAGATGTTGAAACGGACTCTTTCTTAAAAGGGTGACCTCATGAAGATTTTCCATCCAAGATGTAAAGGCTGAAAATAGCTCGGACTAATCTCTTTCTGATTTTCAGGGAGTCTTGAGAACGAGGGTTGGAGGTAGTACTCACAAAGTTGAGCGTGACCAAATGTGCCCACAGCCTGTGCCCACAGCCTGTGACGTCAGAGATCACACAACTCTTCCTTCCCCTTTAGAGCCTGGGGATGACGTCAGGCTGAGGGAAGGAGGGTGACCTATTTTTCCTGTCAGAACATTGGGCAACCACTTGCATTTTCAAATGTAAGACTCACTCAGACAGCTACAGTTTCTGTTCTCCTGCCCTCCTGGGTGTGCTTCTGGCTGGAAGCAGTTTTATAAACTGGAGTTTGCTGTGGGAATCATCCTCAGAGAGGCTGTTTGAAAGCTCCAACCCACATCCTTCCCAGACCTTCAACCTGGGAGTTGGGGCTGCCCAAATCCTGGCAGGTATGCAGCACAGGAGAATCTGATTTTGACCTGGTCTCAGTCAGGGAAGTCACTCTGGGGCCTCTGTAGTATTCTTGCACTCAAAGTCAGTAGGTTGACAAACATTTATTGCGGACCTAGTAGGTGTTACATAGTGAAGAGACAATGGTGAGCAAAGGAAAGTCTCTGTCTTCATGGAACTTACAGTCTACCTCTCACAAATTATTATAAATGACTCAACACCTGTTGGGTGTCTTCGAGTCAGTTTTGACTTACCCTGTATAAAACAGATCAAAACACGCTTCACCATCTTCACAATCCTTGTCATGCTTGAAACCATCTTTGCAGCCACTGTGCCAATCTATCTCATTGAGGGTCTTCCCTTTTTTTGCAGATTCTCTACTTTACCAAGCATGATATCCTTCTCCAGGGAACAGTCCCCTCCTGGCCATTCTTGCTTCTAAGGAGCATTCCAGCTGCATTTCTTCAAGAATAGATTTGTTCATTCTTCTGACAGCCCATGGTACTTTCAGTACGCTACCCCAACACCACAATTCAAAGGCGTCAACTCTTCTTCAGTCTTCCTTATTCACTGTCCAGCTTTCACATGCGTATGAAGTGATTGAAAATACTGTGGATTGGGTCAGGTGCACTTTAGTCTTCAAAATGACATCGTTGCTCTTTAATACTTTAAAAAGATCTTTTGCAGCAGATCTGTCCAGTGCAGTATGACATCTGATTTCTTTTCTTTTCTTTTTT
>NW_006921698.1:6880433-6911122 GCF_000298275.1 Orycteropus afer afer | reverse complement strand
ATTGGTTTCCCTTTTCTTTGTTGAAGAGGGTCTGTGCAATCCTTCTGCCTAGTCCGCCATCTTGCCCCGCCTCTCGACATCTGATTTCTTGACTGCTGCTTCCATGGGTGTTGATTGTGAATCTAAGTAAAATGAGATCTTTGACTTCCATCTTTTCTCCTTATATTGTGATGTTGCTTATTGGTCCAGTTGTGAGGATTTTTTTTTTCCCTTATGTTGAAGTATAATCCAATCTGAAGACTGTAATTTTTGATGTTCATCAGTAAGTGCTTCATGTCATCTTCACTTTTAGCAAGCAAAGTTGTGTCATCTGCATATCACAGATTGTTGATGAATCTTCCTCCAAACCTGATGCCATGTTCTTCTTCATATAGTCCAGCTTCTTGGATTATTTGCTCAGCATACATATTGAATAAATATGGTGAAAGGATACCACTCTGATGTACACGCTTCCTGATTTAAACCACACAGTATCCCCTTGTTCTGTTGGAACAACTTGGTCTATGTGCAGATTCCTCCTGAGCACAACTAATTGTTCTGGTATTCCCATTCTTTGCAATGTTGTCCTTAATTTAGTATGATCCACTCTGTCAGATGCCTTTGAATAGTCAATAAAACACTGGTAAATATCTTTCTGGTATTTTTTGCTTTCAGCCAACATCCATCTGACATCAGCAATGATATCCATTGTTCCACATCCTCTTCTGAATCCAGCTTGAATTCCAGGAAATTCCCTGTCAATACGCTGCTGCAACCATTTTTGAATTCTCTCTGACCTGGCAGAAACACGCAAGCAACCACAGTACAAAAAACTGACAGATGAGTGATGGAAAATTCAGCAATCATCAGGGTGTAAAGTGCTTTGAGAGGGACATCAGTGTTCAGTGGTAGAATTCTCACCTTCTACCACTGTGGGAGACCTAGGTTCAATTCCCAGCCAATACACTTCATGCACAGCTACCACCCGTCTGTCAGCGGAGGCTTACAGGTTGCTATGATGCTGAACAGGTTTCAGCAGAGCTTCCAAACTAAGATGGACTAGAAAGAAAGGTCTGGTGATCTAATTCTGAAAGTCAGACAATGAGAACCCTGTGGATCATAGGGATGACTCAGGACCATGCAGCCATGCATGGGATCACCTTGAGTCAGGGGCTGTTCTGGTTACCTAGTGCCGCTCTGACAGGAATATACCACAAATGGGATGGCCTTAACAAATAAGAGTTTATTCTTACAATTTGGAGGCTTTAAGTCCGAGTTCAAAGTACCAGGCTCTAGGGCCTGGCTGAAAATGCCTCAACCTTGGGCTTCAGCTCTGCTTCCAGCTCCCTGCCCACTGAAGCTAGAGGCTTTTCTTCATTCAGACAGCTACTGGCTGCTGAGGCTGCCAAGCCCAAGGTTGACAAATAAAAAGACACAGTCCCAATATTACCAAATCACATGGCAGGCCATTAATTCAAGTCCATTGCAAGTCCCAAGGTCGGCAGAGCACAACAGGCTGCTGAACAACAACACAGCTACATGCAGAGTTCAAGGTGCCATAAGCTAGAGACCATTCCCAAAGCTGCTTCTTATATACGAGAAGTAGACCACATACCCAAAGCAGCTACTCAGCTGCTTGTGGTAGATCCCACCATGGAGTTAATTGCCTGTCTCATCATGGGGAATAACTACCACCAGCTGCCCAGCCACTCAACCAGGCCCAGTGAAGTTGACACAAAAACACAACTACCATAAGGGCCAACTCAACAACAGCTAACAACAACAACAACAACAACAACTAAGTGATTTGAAGAAGAAGCATAAAGTGCTGTGAGAGCATACATGCAAACGAAGGCCTAATGAGACGAAGGGATTCTGGGAGGGTTTCCTGAAGAATGAGGCTGAAGCTGAGACCTGAGGGGTGATTCATATTTAGTAGAACAGAAGTTTGAAGAGATGACCTTCAGTGTACAAAAAATTTATGCTTCCAAAACATTCTTTTCTTGAGGAGAAGTTTGGGAGTTTAGATAGTTAACTGCCCCCCTTTCATACACAATGTGGTGGAGATCACTGTTCACACCCTAATATTCCTTCTTCTTTTCTTAATAACAGATCCCAGTTTTTCCAGGTACATAGCTAACCAGAGGAGAGATTATATGACCATGACTAAGTTCTGCCAATGAAATTTAGGCAAAAGTAACAAGTGGGATCTCTGAGAAGCATCTTTTCTGTTATCTGATGTCTGGATGTGATGGCTGGAGACTGAGCAGCCATCTGGGACATGAGGAAACATGCTGAAGTTGAGGGAACAGTATATTAGGTGGGGCCTAGTTTGTTGATGGGAGCTCTGGTAGCATAGTGTCTAAGACACTTGCCTGCTAACCAGACGGCTGGCGGTTCAAACCCACCAGCCACTCCTCGGAAGGAAGGTTGGACAATCCTACTTCCGTAGTGATACTGCCTCGGAAACCCAAGGAGGGGTCGCTATGAGTCAGGGCCGACTCGACGGCACATAACAACAACAAGAACAACAGTTTGTTGATAACCACAGGACTTCCAAACCAACCCTGGATTGTCTATCTCCAAATTTCTTTTATATGAGAGGTAAATAAAAGTCTATTTTTTAAAGTCAATATTACTTCTGGATTTCCTGTCATTTACAACCAGATGTAATCCTAATACACACAGCAATCCTTTGGCCTAATTAAAAACTAATTTATCTGCACTACACACAGATTTAAGGCAGATTCAGAAGAGGGCATGGAACAAGAGATGTTGTTGCTGATGTCAGATGGATCTTGACTAAAAGACTGTAAAGCTAGACTGGGAGCTCTGGTAGTGTAGTGCCTAAGGCACTTGACTGTTAACCAGAAGCCTGGCAGTTCAAATCCACCAGACACTCCTCAGAAGGAAGGTTGGACAATCTGCCTCGGAAACCCAAGGAGGGGTCGCTATGAGTCGGGTCCTACTCGACAGCACATAACAACAACAACAAAGCTAGACTATATGAAGAATGCAGAATCAGGATTGGAAGGAGACTCATTAACAACCTGTGATACGCAGATGACACAACCTAGCTTGCTGAAAGTGAAGACTTGAAGAACTTACTAGTGAAGATCAAAGACTGCAATCTTCCATGTGGATTACACCTCAACATAAAGAAAACAAAAATCTTCACAACTGAACCAATAAGTAACATCATAAGTGAAGAAAAGATTGAAATTGTCAAAGATTTCATTTTACTTGGATCCACAATCAACACCCATGCATGCAGCAGTCAAGAAATCAAATGACATATTGAATTGGGCAAATCTGCTGCAAAAGACTCTTTACAAAGTTAATTAAGAAAAAGGATGTTACTTTGAAGACTAAGATGTGTCTGACCTAAGCTATGGTATTTTCAATAGCCTCATATGCAAGTGAGAGCTGGACTGTATAAATAAAGAAGACTGCAGAAAAGTTGATGCATTTGAATTGTGGTGTTGGTAAAGAATATTGAATGTTCCATGGACTGCTAGAAGAATGAACAAATCTATCTTGGAAGAAGCACAGCCAGAATGCTTTTTAGAAGCAAAAATGGTCAGACTTTGTCTCTCATACTTTGGTCATATGGTCAGAAGGGACCAGTCCCTGGAGAAGGTTATCATGCTTAGTAAAGTAGAGGGTCAGTGTAAAAGGGAAAAACCCTCAATGGGATGGATTGACACAGTGACTGTGATGATGGGCTCAGGCATGGCATTGACTGTGAACATGGCACAAAACAAGGCAGTGTTCATTCTGTTGTACACAGGGTTGCTGTGAGTTGAAACCAACTCAGTAGCACCTAAACAACAAAAACACACACAGATTATGTATTTTATAGAAAAGCCTGTAATAATAATGCCTATTTTCCCAGCCTCCTTCTCCTTCCTGGTCCCCTTCTCCTTACCCCAACTCCCTGAAGCTCTCCTTCCTCTCTTTCTCTACACCAGAATTGGGCCTGGCCTCAGTGATTCTGTCTTTAGGAATGAGGTAAGCTCTCGGCCCAAAGGTTTTCTGAGCTCCTGTTGCCTTCCCTTTGTGGCTATGCTAGCAAGGGTTCTGCTGCAGAGAATCACACCAAGTCTGGGAGGCAGCCAGTTTTCTATGCCCCATCCTGCTTCTCAAATTGATGTGGAGAATTTAAATATAAGCAATCCCTGTGTTACCAATGACCAATTTACAGACAACTCCTACTTGCCCTTTAATGTCATGTAAATTTGCCCTCACTTTGAAATTATTGAACCAACTCCTACTTGCAACAAATTTTTCATCACAGGCACCTCACTTGTCACAGGTGCAGCTTTTAAAACATTGAACAGGCTTTGAGCCTTTTCTTGCACCAAAGTAGGGCTAAATAAGGGACTATTCACCTGTTCTGACTCACCTACAGATTCCACTTAGAGACTTAAAGACACAGTTAGGAACGGATCTCCTTTATAACCCAGAGACCGCCTATAATCAGTCAAAGCCGCGAAGCCACAATGATTGAAGATGCTTTAATTGAACCTCCCAGTATTGGGCTTTTCATGTTATGAAGACTTTAATTTCTTTCCCTAGCCTCTAGCTAACCAAGTTTAAGAGGTCAAGATTCAAGGGGAGGTCAGCGTGTCTGGTTATAAACCTTGTGGGCTGGCCAAGGTGAGGGCAAACTTCAGAGTGCTGGGGTCGGGTGAGACAAGGCCCCTTGAGTGCCAAATAACAGAAGAGTTTTGTGGCAGCTGCTGGTGTCCAATGACTTCCCTGCTGTCTCACATGGGGGAGGGGGGTAAAGATGTTGAGAACAGCTGGTCTCACATATTTCTCTGACCAATGGACCTTGAAAGAGAAGTACAAATAGCCTCATGACCTGTGAAGGTTGCATACTTTTGAGAAGTGTTTGTCTTTCAGATAGGCTGTGATTTGCAACAGGAGTCCCTGCATGGGGCAAAAGTTAAGCTACTAGCTGAAACGTTAGCAGTTCAAACCTACCCAGAGGTGCCTTAGAAAAAAGCCTTGCTGATCTGTTTGTCCATGGATCACAGTTCTACTCTGACACACATGGGATCACCATAAACATTATTTATATCAGTAACAATAATGAAAAAATACTGCTTACTATTTGCCATGCACTATCCCTAGTGCTTTATATATGTTGTTGTTGTTATGTGCCATCGAGTCAGACCTGACTCATAGCGACCCTTCCTTGGGTTTCTGAGGCAGTATCACTATGGAAATAGATTGCCCAACCTTCCTTCCAAGGAGTGGCTGGTGGGTTTGAACCGCCAGCCTTCTGGTTAGCAGTCAAGTGTCTTAGGCATACTAAGTCTTTTAATCAATGTAGGCACTCTGGTGGCATGGTAAGAAGCCCTGGTGGTATAGTGGATAAGGTATATGGCTGTTAAACAGAAGGTTAGTGGTTCCAATCCACCAGCTGCTCCGTAGAAGGAAGATGGGCCGATCTACTTCCATAAAGGTTTACCTCAATAAGGGTCACTATGAGTTGGAATCAACTCTATGGCAGTGAGTTTGGCTTTTTTTTTTTTTTTTTTTAATTATTCATTATAACAGATAAGGAAACAGAGGCACAGAAAATTCCAGCAACTTACTCAAGGCTAGCAGCTAACATTGAGTGGAGAAGGTGGAATTTGAAACTAGACAGCCTGCTTCCATACTGTATACACTTAACCACTATACTTTTAAGTCTGTGAGTTAGAAGTTGGGCTCATGCCATACAAACCTGTGTTGGCACAGTAATAGTTCCTGATGGAGACTGGGGTGCTGAGTGAAAGTCCATTCTCAAACCACGTTCTTTGCCACAGAGTCTCCAGGGTGTGTGTGTTATGATTTTAACTCCCTTGTTGTGTCTATCACTGATGGCTGCCCTGGACAGGGTTACCTTGAAACACAGCAACAACCTCAAAGCAACAGCTTCTCATCTCTTCCAATGCTCATTGTCTGGGACTTTCATCTGGCCATGTCAGGCCAGGCCAAGAGCCTCCCCTAGTCAACCTCTTTCAGCCAAAGATGCTGGGGAGTCCTCTCCACCTGAGGTAGTCAACCAATAGCATCAAATCCATTAGAGGAAGGGCCTTTTCTTCTCACCTCCTGGAGGTCAAGTTAAACAAGGATATTCCCAAGAAAGGAGTTGGGAAGGTCTGTCTTGCTGCCATCAAGGTCTATCTGTGAATATATAAACACCAATACCAATACCAACACCACTTAAGTTGACCCCAATTCATGGAGACTCTATGAGTGTCAGAGTAGAACTGTGCTCCATAGGGTTTTCACAAGTAGATCACCAGGCCTCTCTTCCAAGATGCCTCTGGGTAGACTTGAACCTACAACCTTTTGGTTAGCAGCCAAGCACTTTAGCCTTATATACAAATTTTTACACAAATAATGTATGCATTATACATTTTTTTGCAAATCACATAACCTCATCGCATGTTAGTTTCCCATGTGCAGTATGCATGTTATATGAGACAAACATGGTATAACGCAATGTACTTAAAGTTTAAGTAACCAGAGAACACTCAGTGTGATGAGTCTCTTCTACTCCAGACTCCATCCCCAACCTGCAAACCAAATTAGAAAGGCAGTCTCCATAGTTCCAGTGGTCCTGGGCTGGAGTTACTGAGGGGGATCCCCTCCCCTATAAGGAGGAGGCATATGCAAAAGCAGCCTGGGCCCGGGGCATCTGGAGCTTGAGCAGATAGCATTAACCAGAGGTTAGACCAGTGGGAGGCAAGGCTAGGCCCCAAGCCACTTAGAGCCAGGAAAGGGAGGGAGCAGCGAGGGATCACAAAGTGGCAGGTTCCAGGTAGGAACTAGGTAAAGAGAGGGTGCAGAGGTTTCCAACAGCTAGGGGAGACAAACTTGTCTGTCAGTTTGTCATCCTGTGGGGCTTGTACATTGCTGTGAGGCTTAAGGCTGTACCACTGGTGTTTCAGACGTCAGCAGAGTTGCACATGTGCACAGGTTTCAATGCAGCTTACAGACTAAGGCAAACTAGGAAGAAGGAGGAAGCCATCCACTTCTCAAAAATTGGCCAGGGGAAACCTTACAAATAGCAGAGAAACACTGTCTGATACATTACTGGGCAACTTTATGGATAGCTCGGAAACATTGTCTGATACAGTGCACGTAGACTAGCCCCTTGTGTCAGAAGACACTCAAAATAGGACTGGGAAAGAGCTGCATCATCAGAGTAAAATCAGCCTTACTCATATGGACCTCGGTTTGCTGCCATGGCATGACTCAAATTAAGGAGAAACAGCTGCAAACATCCATTAATAATTGGAACATGGACTGTACAAAGTATGAATCTAGGAAAATTGGAAGTTGTCAAAAATGAAATGGAACGCATAAAGATTGATATCCTAGACATTAGTGAGCTGAAATGGATGGGTTTTGGGCATTTTGAATCAGATAACCATATGATCTACTATGCCAGAAATGACAAATTGAAAGGAATGGCATGGCATTCACCATCATAAAAGATGTTTCAAGATCTGTCCTGAAGCAAAACACTGTCAGTGATAGGATAATATCCATATGCCTACAAGGAAGACCCGTTAATACTACTATTATTCAAACTTATGAACCAACCACCAAAGCCAAAGATGAGGAAATTGAAGATTTTTATCAACTTCTGCAGTCTGAAATTGACCGAACATACAATCAAGATGCATTAATTATCACTGGTGACTGGAATGCAAAAGTTGGAAACAAAGAAAAATCACCGGTAGTTGGAAAATTTGGCCTCAGTGGCAGAAATAACTCAGGAGATCAGACAGAAATAACTCTGAGGATCACATGATAGAATTTTACAAGACCAATGACTTATTCATTGCAAATACCTTTTTTCAACAACACAAATAGTGGCTGTACACGTGGACTTTGCCAGATGGAGTACACAAAAATCAGATTGACTACATCTGTGGCGAGAGGTGATGGAAAAGCTCAATATCTTCAGCCAAAACAAGGCCAGGAGCTGATTGTGGAAGAGACCATCAACCGCTCACATGAGAGTTCAAGTTCAAGTTCAAGTTGAAGACAATTAAAACAAGTCCACAAGAGCCAAAATATGACCTTGAATATATCACTCCTGAATTTAGAGACCATCTAAAGAATAGATTTGATGCATGGGACACCAATGACTGAAAACCAGAAGAACTGTGGGATGACATCAAGAACATCATCCATGAAGAAAGCAAGAGGTCATTGAAAATATGAGAAAGAAAGAAAAGACCAAAATGGATGTCAGAAGAGACTCTTAAACTTACCCTTGAGTGAAGAGTAGCTAAAGCAAATGGAAGAAAGACAAGATAAAAGAGCTGACCAGAAGATTTCAAAGAGCAGCTTGAGCAGACAAAGGCAATTACTCTCATGAAATGTGCAAAGATTTTAGAAAACCAAAAGGCAAGAATATGTTCAGCATTTCTCAAGTTGAAAGAACTGAGGAAAAAGTTTAAGCCTCAAATTGCAATATTGAAAGATTCTATGGGCAAAATATTGAATAATGCAGGAAATATCAAAAGAGGATGGAAGAAATACAAAGAATCACTCTACTAAAAAGAACTGGTCGATTTTCATTCATTTCAGGAGGTGGCATATGTTCAAGAACCAATGAAGGAAGAAGTTAAAGCTGCATTGAAATAATTGGTGAAGAACAACACTCCAGTAATTGATGGAATACCCATTGAGATGTTTCAACAAAGAGATGCCCCACAGGAAGCACTCACTCAGTTATGCCAAGAGATTTGGAAGACAGCTACCTGGCCAACTGACTGGAAGAGATCCATGTTTGTACCCATTCCAAAGAAAGGTGATCCCACAGAACATGGAAATTATCAAACAATATCATTAATATCGCATGCAAGTAAAATCTTACTGAAGATAATTCAAAAACAGTTGCAGCAGTATATTGACAGAGAACTTCCAGAAATGCAAGCTGGATTCAGAAGAGGACATAGAACAAGGGATATCATTGCTGATGTCAGATGGATTTTGGCTCAGAGTAAAGAATACCAGAAAGATGTTTACTTGTGTTTTATTGACTATGCAAAAGCATTTAATTGTGTGGATCATAACAAATTGTGGATAATATTGAGAAGAATGAGAATTTCAGAACACTTAATTGTACTCATGAGGAACCTATACATAGACCAGGAGGCTGTTGTTTAAACAGAAAAATGGAACACTACATGGTTTAAAATCTAGAAGGGATTGTGTCAGGGTTGTATCCTTTCACCATACTTATTCAATCTGTATGCTGAGCAAATAAGCCAAGAAGCTGGACTATAGGAAGAAGGGTGTGACATCAGGATTGGAAGAAGAGTCATTAACAACCTGAGATATGCAGACAACACAATTTGTTTGCTGAAAGTGAGGATGACTTGAAGCACTTACTGATGAAGATTGAAGAACACAGTCTGCAGTATGGGTTACATCTCAATATAAAGAAAACAAAAATTCTCACAACTGGTCCTATAGGCAACATTATGATAAATGGAGAAAAGATTGAAATTGTCCAAGACTTCACATTACTTGGTTCTACAATTGATACCAATGGAAGCAGCAGTCAGGACATTAGATGACGTATAGCACTGGGCAAATTGGCTGCAAAGGACCTCTTTCAAGTGCTGAAGAGCAAAGATGTCTCCTTGAGGACTAAGATGTGCCTGACATAAGCCATGGTATTTTCAATCATTTCATATGCACGTGAGAGCTGGACAATGAATAAGGAAGACCAAAGAAGAATTGATGTTTTTGAGCTGTGGTGTTGGTGAAGAATGCTGAAAGTACCGTGGACTGTTAAAAGAACTAACAGGTCTGTCCTGGAGGAAGTGCAGCCAGAATACTCCTTGGAGGCAAGAATGGCCAGACTTTGTCTCATCCACTAGGTCATGTTGTCAGAAGGGACCATTCTCTGGAGAAGGATGTCATGCTTGGTAAGGTGGAAGGTCAATGAAAGAGGAGAAGGCCCTCAGTGAGGTGGATTGACATGGTGGCAGTGGTGATGGGCTCAGGTATAGCAAGGATCATAGAGTTGGCTCAGGACCGGGTGGGTTTCATTCTGCTGTGCATAGGGTCGCTATGAGTTGGAGACAACTCAATGGCACCTAACAACAGCAACAACATATGTCCTTTCCCCTTCTCCATAATTTCAGTTTGGCCTTAGACCCCAGAATGTGTTCAGTTGCCAGCAGCTCTAAGGGCTATGTCAGGCCTGAACTCAGGGAAATCATCTTCAATCATAGACTACTGAGCTGCCAACAACCCCGCCCCCTCACATGACCAGAACAGAGGCTCTAATGCTGCTGAAGTTGTCTTTAACCTCTGGGGACTCCAGAACCCTATGTTAGATGAGCCCTTTCTCCCTAGCCCCAAGCCTCTTCCCTCTTCCCTGCTTTGCTGGATCTTCCTGCTTTACACCTCCCGATAGTGCCCAAGCCCACCCAGCCAGGGCTTCTCTATTCTTAGAGGGCATCACAGTAATGTTGCTTTCTCCCAAGTAGTTCTTCAGCCTCAGTCATTTTCTTGAACCCGATGGTGGCCGTGTGGGCAGCAGGCCATTCAAAAGTACACAAAGTTATAAGCAAGACTGGAAGGTGTTTCCCAGACTGCTGGCCACAGGGTAAGCAAGGACACCAGCACCAAGGCTGGAGCTCTGGAACATTATATTCTCCCCTTTGAGGAAGGCGAGAGAATTGGGTTTCAGGATGGGAGTTGGGGGAGAGAAGTTTAAAGAGTCTTTCTGAAGGTGGATTCCCTGAGATTTTCCCTCAAAGGGCACAGCAAGCATTGTGGGGGCTGAGGGCATAGAGAAAGCAGTCCCAGGAGCTAAAAAGATCTACAGGTCTCACAGACAGAAGTTAAGGAACAGAAGAGTGGGAACACTTGACCTTGAGCCCAGGGTTAATTGAGATGCGGGGTGAGCTGGCTTTTCCAGCTGGGATATTGGAAGGCAGGAGGGGTAGGGGCCAGAAACAAAGGACACCCAAAGGCTCTGCAGAGGCTAGCGTGGGCTAATCTGCCACCAGCTGGCTCCTCCTGGCTTCCAGTCCAATACTTCTTCATTTTACTCTTAACTTCTCATTGTGATCAGAAGTTAACCACATCTTTAAGAGGCTGAGTTTGAGGTCTAGTAATTTCCCTGAGAAAATGGAATGAGAGGCTTGGAGATTAGACTACAGCTATTCTGAAAAGTCCCTCAGTACCCATGATCTACCCCACATCTATTATGAAGATCTCAGAAGTTTGTGCTGAGTGTACATGGAGAGACTGTTTTCTGGATAAAGAAATTTGTATTGTTTGTTCAACAGCAATAATATTTAAGGTTGATCTTCCAGATATGGCTACAAAGAAGATGATGAGATTAATGAGGCAAAGGTCTGTGGAAGTCAGTGGTAAGCCATTTGCAGAATATTTATTGAGGCCTCTCCCATTCTAAGGAGTCCCCAAGTGGCACAAAGATTTAAGTACTCAACTGCTAACCAAAAGGTTGGTAGTTTGAACCCACAGAGAGGTTCCTTGGAAGAATGCCCTAGTGATCTGCTTCTGAAAGGTCACAGCCTTAAACCCCCCTGGAGGTTAGTTCTATTCTGCACATATGGGAATTATAGTAACTGATAGGCTGTGGTAGGCTCTTGGAGAACACATTCATATAGAAACGTAGACCTTGTTTTAAAAGAAACCAAACTCACTGTTGTCGAGTTGGATCCTACTCATAGCAACCCCTCCTCGGGTTTCTGAGGAAGTATCAGTACAGAAGGAGATTGCTCAATCTTCCTTCCAAGGAGTGGCTGGTGGGCTTGAACTGCCAGCCTTCTGGTTATTAGTCAAATGCCTTAATCACTACGCCACCAGAGCTCCTGATCTTGATTTTAGAAGCCTAGAAACGAAGTAGGAGAGTTAAATTACACTCGTGGAGCAAGTAGACAACTGATGTTTCTCTAAACTCAAAGTGGCTTTATTCAGGATCCATTGAGTATAAGGACAGAGACTCCTCAAATTATCTCAAGAACGTGGGAATTTATTGGAAAAGTCCACGTGATAGGTGCTGGAATTGAGACAGCTCTGTGGATAGGTAAGCCCTCTTCAAGATGTCCTGATTGGCCCACACCCTGCAAGTCTGTATTTTGGTTTTCATTGTGTTTACCCATTCCTGAAGGTCCATCCAGCTTTGATCAGGAGTCTGTAGTCACAAGACCACCTAAAGAGCTGTGGGCAAATGGCACCTAAAATAAGTCCTGTATGGGGTTATTGATTATAAGGTCAATTCTCTCATTTTTTTAGTCTTCAAAGGTCTTTCACAGACACTCTTTACTTAAACTATTTAGATATCATCTTCATTTTACAGATATAAATAGAGACTTGGAGAAGCTAAGAAGCATTCTTTAGGTTATACAGCTAGTAAGTGATTGAGGTAGGACTCAAGTTTTATGCTGTTATTAATACACCACATTGCCTCTGTGGTTCCACTTGATGGTTCCTGCTCCACCATATGTTCCCTCTTAGAAGTCCCAGAATCACAGCACACACAGGATTCCCCTTTTGGAGACTTTTCAGGGTTTGGCTTGGACACAATTAAGGACAAGAAGAAACCACATAAAGTCATAATTTCCTAGCTCTAAAGGTCTCTTTTTCTTTTCCTGTGAGCTTAGTAATAGTTCAGCCTCCATTCTTGGAAGCTTCTCAGAAACAATAACAGGACTATCTTTAATATTAAAGGGAAGCATGGCCTTTGCATTAAGAAATATTTGTATTTTTTTTTGTTTTGAAGAAACTCTTAAAGCACATGTTTGCATTTTCTCTTGCTGGGAGAGATCACCCAAGAACTGGCCACTCCCTAACTTACCTATGGAATTTCTCTTTTATTGGAATGGTCTTCCCAGATCCCTCAAATTCCAAAAAAAAAAAAAAAAAAAAACCCACATCTGGAATTTCCCATGCTAAGATTCTCATGGTGAGAATGACATGTGCATAATTTTATTTAATGCTTCTTGAGAGTGGTTGCTGCTATGTGAGAAGCACAATTGCACCCATTGTTCCTGTTGGCAGAAACTGACTTCTGGATCCAACTTCTTCATTTTCTTCTACTTCCTGGTCTCCTTTAGGAGACCAAGGAACAGCTGAAGAGATTAAGGCTATTGGTTCACATATCATAAATAGGTCCTGAAACATCTCCAGCCCTCCTCCAGCTGTACCAAACTAACTTGACATTATTTTGTACAGTAAGTCTCTGTAGTATTGAAGAGTGGTGATATTTTGCCCCTGGTGTACACTAACCAGCTCTCACTGTCTCTAACTTACCTGAGATAGCCAGTCAGTTCCACCTCTCTGGCTTGTCTGGTCCCAGAATGTTCAGCTGAATATCTCTAGAAATAAGGTAAAACTGTATTCTTGTTGGTTCTTTCAGCTTGAGAAATGCTGAGCGCGTCTTCCCTTTTGGCCTTCTAACTCCAGGTTTTGCACATTTCATTATAATAATTGACTGTCTTTTTGAGCTGCTCTTTGAAATCTTCTGTTCAACTCTTTTATCCTGTCATTTCTTCCATTTGCTTTAGTTACTCTCTGTTCAAGGGCAAGTTTCTGACATCCATTTTGTTTTTTTCTTCCTTTCCTGTCTTTTTAATGACCTTTTGCTTTCTTCATGGATGAAGTTCTTGACGTCATCCCACAATTCCTCTGGTTTTCAGTCATTGGTGTTCAATGCATCAAATCTATATTTTTTGATGGTCTGTAAATTCAGGAAGTATATATTCAAGATCATATTTTGGCTCTTGTGGTCTTCTTTTAGTTGTTTTCAACTTCAAGGTGAACATGCATATGAGCAGTTGATAGTCTGTTCCACAATCAGCTCTTGGCCTTGTTTGGGCTGAAGGTATTGAACTATTCCATTGCCTCTTGCCACAGATGTAGTCAGTCTGATTCCTGTGTACTCCATCTGGTGAAGTCCATGTGTATAGCCACCATTTGTATTGTTGAAAAAAGGTATTTGCAATGAATCAGTCACTGGTCTTGCAAACTTCCATCCTGCGATCTCCAGCATTATTTCTGTCACCAAGGCCAAATTTTCCAACTACTGGTGATTCTTCTTTGTTTCCAACTTTTGCTTTCCAGTCACCAGTGATAATTAACACATCCTGACTGCATGTTCAGTCAATTTCAGACTGCAGAAGTTGATAAAAAAAATCTTCAATTTCCTCATCTTTGGCTTTGGTGGTTGGTGCATAAATTTGAATAATAATCGTATTAACTGGTCTTCCTTGTAGGCATATGGATATTATCCTATCCTATCCAGGTAAGGGGAGAGAGACAGACAGCCCCCACCCCAAGGCAGGAAGGAGGGAAAGCCAGGTAGAGAGGTTTCAAACAGTTAAGGGAGATGAACTTGTCTGTCAGTTTGTCGTACTATGGTGGCTTGCATCTTGCTGTGAGGCTGGAGGCTGTGTCACCAGTGTTTCAAATGCCACCAGGGTTGCACATGGTGCAACAGGTTGAAATGCAGCTTCCAGACTGAGACAGACTCAGAAGAAGGAAGAGGCCATCCACTTCTCAAAGAATTGGCCAGGGAAAACCTTATGAATAGCAGAGAAACACTGTCTGATACATCACTGGACAACTTTATGAACAGCCCAGAAACACTGTCCAATACAGTGCCAGACGATGAGCCCCTTAGGTCAGAATATGACTGGGAAAGAGCTGCCTCATCAGAGTAGAACCAACCTTAATAATACGGATAAAGTTAAGCTTTTGGGACCTCCATTTGCTGATGTGGCTCAACTCAAATTGAGGAGAAACAACTGCAAACATCCATTAATAATCAGAACATGGAATGTACGAAGTATGAATCTAGGAAAACTGGAGATTATCAAAAATGAAATGGAACGCATAAAGATTGATATCCTAGGCATTAATGAGCTGAAATGGACCAGTTTTGGCCATGTTGAATCAGATAACCATATGATCTACTATGCCAGGAATGACAAATTGAAGAGGAATGGTGTGGCATTCATCATCACAAAGGATATTTTAAGATCTGTCCTGAAGTACAATCATAGAGGTGAGAGTTTATAACACAAAAGATAATTAGATCAAATCACAAAATGGAGTATAAGTACATAATATTGACAGTCACAGCCTAGCCAAGTTTTTGGAGACACAATTCAATTCATAACAAGTGGTGTAGGACAAGGCCTTGTTGACTGGTCATGGTGGAAACAGATATTGCCTTTCATTTCTTTTTCTTTCTGAGAAAAAAAAAAAAAAGAAGGCAAGAAAAAAAATCCAGTGCTTTTAAGGAAGGTTGGGCAATCCTACTTCCGTAGTGATACTGCCTAGGAAACCCAAGGAGGGGTCGCTATGAGTCGGGGCCGACTCGACGGCACATAACAACAACAACAATGCAACTAATTACTCCAAAACTTAGCAGTTTAAAATGACAAATACTTGTTATCTCAGTTTTATAGATTAGGAATACAGGGGTGCTTTGGCTGGTGGTTTCAACTGAGGATCTCTCATGAATTCACAATTAAGCTGTTAGTTGGGGCTGTAGTCATCTGAAGGCTCAACTGTGGAACGATGCTTGCAAGCCCAGTCATGTGGTTCTTTGTCAGCTATTGGCTATTTTGTTTCTCAAAACCTGAGCCTCATCATAGGTTGCTTGGGTGACTTCATGACGTGACATTTGGCTTCCTCCCAAAATGAGTGAC
Organism: Orycteropus afer afer; assembly: GCF_000298275.1. Taxonomy (NCBI): domain Eukaryota; kingdom Metazoa; phylum Chordata; class Mammalia; order Tubulidentata; family Orycteropodidae; genus Orycteropus; species Orycteropus afer. The sequence goes on along the minus strand of NW_006921698.1, from coordinate 6,895,424 downwards.
CAGAGAGAGGGACAGACAGACAAAGTCACAATGTTTTGTAATCTAATCTCAGGAATGACATACTATCACTCTGCCATATTCTATTGGTCACACAGACCAATCCTGATACAGTGACAAAGAGGAGGATGTAAAGGTCTGGATACCAAGAGGCAGGTTATTATTGGGGGCATCTTGGAGACTAACTACTACATCCATTTGGGAGAAAAAGCAGAGAAGGGGAGAAGAGGACTATACACTCAAGGGATTAATAGCATAAACTGGCTAATGAACTACTCTTTTATCAACTAGCTGAGTGATCTTCAAAAGCCAGTATATCTAGGCCTTAAACCAAAAAACTTTAACCCACTGCCATTGAGTTGATTCGGACTCATAGCAACCCCCATTGTGTTTCCAAGGAAGTAAATTTTTATGGAAGTAGCAGAGTGGCTGATGGGTTTGAACTGCTAACTTTCTGGTTAGCAGTCAAATGCTTTATGCACTGTGCCACCAGAGCTCCATAGTTCCTGGGCCTTAGCTTCTCTCTCATAAAGCAAAGAATTAGACTAGCATGGTTTCTCATTTCCCTAAGGTCCAAGATTCTATAATTAGAGGTCAGTGAGGAGAAATGTGAAGAAGGGAAGGAGTGGTGAGAGAAATGACCTTAGGCCTCAAGAAACAGCCCCACTTCTGAGGCCTGGGCCTACTCCAGGCTCCAGGTTCAGAATGTTCCACAGCTCAGGGCCTGAGTGAGAAAGTGGGAACTGGAACCTCTAATTTAATACCTGCTTCCTTGTTTCCCTGAAGCTTTCCAATCTATTTCTGTACAAAAAGCAAAACTGAGATAACAGGGCACTCTGGGCTTGGGGAGAGGGCAGCTCTGGCTTACAGAGCTATGCCTGGTTTGTGTGTAGATTGATAATGGTTCCTTACTGCCTAAATGTATTTCAGAGTGGAGTACAGCTACCCTAGCCTACAGAAGAATGGCTCTTTGAAACATTATTGCTTCTTATTATACATTCTGCCCTGTCTTTTCAGACCCATGGATGCCCATGGGTGACTAGGAGCCCCTGAAACTCGCAGAACCTGCCATTCAGTGAACATGGAAAACCTCAATGTTAAATCAACCGTTGAAAGTCTTTAATGGGGCTGGTCCAGCTTTTGGGAGCTGCCTGTTGGAAGAATAGGGCAGATTTTGCTTGGCCAATTTGCTTTTTCTTTGAGTTCAGCACATGGAAATTCTAGCTCCTCAGAAACCAGAGACGTATGCATGGATTTTTGCAATTTTTGAGCTGAGTGACTTGTTCTCAGAGATGATTTATCCACTATAGTAACAGTCTTGGCCATTCTTGGAAGCTCCACAGCTTTACTATTATCCGTGTAATTACTTGGCATGCTTGGTGACGCCTGAGTCATCCCAGAAAACATCCTGGGTGTTTATTCCCAAATGCTGAGATTGATTCCTCAAGGTTTGAACTGCTACCTCGGGAAAGCTTCCAGTTTTGTGGTTCTCATTATAAAACCAGAGACTTCAGCTGCTCCAGGAAGCCCCCAGAGTTGAGGGGGAAGTGCTGAAGACTAGCAGACCCTCAAGCAGATCACCTAAAACTGCTGCAAAGCTGGGACAGGGCACTTGGGGGTAGGGGAGCAGTTGGATTCTGACTGAGCCTAAGAGACAAAATACTAAATCTTCAGCAAATTTCTGTCTTAGTTTCCTGCTGCTGCAGAACAGAAATTTATTTCCTCACATTTCAGGAGGCTAGAAGTCTGGTGCTGTGTGAAAAGAAGAGAAGGTTAGCACTTCCCTTTACAAGGATGGAAGAGGCCCTTGGGCCTTACAATGTGCATACAGTTAGGGAGGCTAGAAGTCAGAAGCTCAGGTATAGCTCTAGGGGGAGGCCCTTCCTTGTGTATTTTAGCTTCTAGGAATCTTCAGCTTTTCTGAGCTTATAAAAGCATCTGTCTCTGCAGGACACTAATATGACCTCATTAACATAACAAAAGAAAGATCGTATTTTCAAAAATGATCAGATCCACAGGTATAGGGGTTAGGATTTCAATACATATTTTTTGGAAGGGAGAAGGACACAATTCAATCTATAACAATTTCCTACTGAGAACAATTAAAGAAGCCCCTCTGGAAAGAAAGAACATTATCTAGACAGCCAGGCAAAATCAGTGGTTGCATTCTATTACACTGAGAACATCCTAACATTTCAGACACAAAGTCTGGACTGTTTTCTGTCATTTGAACTGACTTGGGGTAAAATACAAGTTGTGCTTCCATATCATGAGTCAATGCCTCTGTCACCTGGACCAGTTACTCCTAGTGAAGACACAGTTTCCATCCAGAATTATTCAGATGTAGCTCCCCAGGAGGAGGATTTCTCATCTGCCCAAGCTCCTCCCAGGACTTAACACTTACCTCCTTCCTTTCTTCTCTTCTATTTCTTTCCTTTACCTTTTCTTCTCTTTCCCTTGCCTTCGGCCTCAAAGGAACATTAAATGATTTCAGGTTTGAGAGTTCAGAGAATCCTTATAACTAGAATTTAAAAGATAGTTAGGCCTTAAAGTTTACCTAGTTCAATCTTTCCCCTAACCCAGAAATCTTCAAAGGTCTGGCCCCTGACAGATACTTCTGTGATCGAGACAATGCTATGGCAAAAAAACAATTCATTCCTTTTTGTTGGTTCTATTATTACATTCTAATCTGGACTCTCTTATACTGAAATCTGCCTCCCTGAAGTTTATTCACTTTGACTCTTATTCTACCCTCTGAAGCAACGTAGAACACAGTTAGCTACTCCTAGAATGCTCTGGTAGCATAGTGGCTAAGGCACTTGCCTGCTAACCAGACGGCTGGCGGTTCAAACCCACCAGCCACTCCTCGGAAGGAAGGTTGGGCAATCCTACTTCCGTAGTGATACTGCCTCGGAAACCCAAGGAGGGGACGCTATGAGTCGGGGCCGACTTGAGGGCACATAACAACAACAACAACAACAGAATAAAACAGGCCTTTGAATGTTTAAAGAAAATTGCTGTGAGGCAGGGCAATGGAATGGCTGAAGCATACAATTTGGATCTGGGTTGTGTCCCAGATCTACCACTATTGGTTGCATGTGATTTTGAGAAAGTCTTGTAATTTCATATGCAATAAAGATAGTAATACCCACTGCTGTATATAGTGGTGTGCTTGAGCCAGCTATTGAATGCGTCTCCTCACCACTCTACTGTCAGTGACCTCATGTTGATTACTTGACACTGGCCATGGTAGGAGTATTTACATATTGGCAAATGTCACAAAACAAAGCTTTTTGTTTGTTTATTTTGTTTTCCCAGCATACCCCTGACCATATCTCAGCTTAGTTGTGAGGATCAAATGCGATAGTGCAAGTAAACACCCTATGTGAATTGTAAAGACTATAGAAATAATAAAAAACCTATTGCTGTCACATTGATTCCAACTCATGGCAAACTCATTTGTGTCAGAGTAGAACTGTGCTCCATAGGGTTTTCAATGGCTGAGTTTTCAGAAGTAAATCTTCAGGCCTTTCTTCTGAGGCACCTCTGGGTGGACTTGAACCCTCAACATTTTGATTAGCAGCTGAGCACTGCCAAGAGACTCCATTGAATGACAAATTAAAGAGGAATGGTGTGGCATTCATTATCACAAAGAATATTTCAAGATTTATCCTGAAGTATAATGCTGTCAATAATAGGATAATATCCATATGACTATAAGGAAGACCATGGAGCTCTGCTGGTGGGTGCAGTGCCTAAGGCATCTGACTGCTAACCAGAAGGTTGGCAGATCAAACCCACCCCCCACTCCCCAGAAAGAAGATGAGGCAATCTAATTCTGTAAAGATTTATCACCTTGAAAACCCTATGGATGTCACTATGAGTCAGAATTAACTTCATAGCAGTGAGGTGTTTTTTCTTTTTTTGTGTAAGGGAGACCAGTTAATACTGCTATTATGCAAATTTACATGCCAACCACTAAAGCCAAGGCCGAGGAAATTGAAGATTTTTTCAACTTCTGCAGGCTAATATTGACCAAACATGCAATCAAGATGTATTGATTATTACTGGTAATTGTAATGCAAAAGTTGGAAACAAAGAAGAATCACCAGTAGTTGGAAAATATAGCCTTGGAGATAGAAATGACACCAGAGATCACATGACAGAATTTGCAAGACCAATGATTTATTCATTGCAAATACCTTTTCTCAACAATATAAATGGTGGCTATACACTTGGACCTCACCAGAGGGGATACCCAGGAATCAAATTGACTACATCTGTGGAAAGAGGAGATGGAAAAGCTCAATATCTTCAGCCAAAACAAGGCCAAGAGCTGACTGTGGAGCAGACCATCAATTGCTCATATGCAAGTTCAAGTTGAAGCTGAAGGTGATTTAAACAAGTCCACAAGAGCCAAAAATATGACCTCCATTTTATCCCACCTGAATTTAGAGACCATCAGAAAAATAAATTTGATGAACATCACAAATGAAGAAGGCAAATGGTCATTAAAAAGACATAAAAGGAAGAATAGACCAAAATGGATGTCAGAAGAGACTCAGAAACTTACTTTTGAATGGAGAGTAGCTAAAGCAAATGGAAAAAATGTCAAGATGTAACAGCTGAACAGAAGATTTCAAACAGCAGCTTGAGAAGACAAAGTAAAGTATTATAATGAAATATGCAAAGGCCTGGATTTAGAAAAACAAAAGGGAAGAACATGCTCAGCATTTCTCAAGATGAAAGGACTGAAGAAAAACTTCAAGCTTCAAGTTTCAATATTGAAAGATTCTATGGGCAAAATATTGAATGATACAGGAAAAATCAAAAGAAGATGGAAGGAATACAAAGAGTCACTGCACAAAAAAAGAATTGGTCAATGTTCATCCACTTCATGAGGTGGCGTATGATCAAGAACCAATGGTACTGAAGGAAGAAATTGAAGCTGCACTGAAGAAATTGGTGAAAAAAAAAGGTTCCAAGAATTCATAGAACACCCATTGAGATGTTTCAACAAACAGATGCCATGCTGGAGGTACTTACTCATCTATGCCAAGAAATTTGGAAGACAGCTACGTGGCCAACTGGCTGGAAGAGATCCATATTTGTACCCATTCCAAAGAAAAGTGATCCAACAGAATAAAGAAATTATTTAATAATATCATTAATATCACATGCAAGTAAAATTTTGCTAAAGAGAACTCAAAAGCAGTTGGAGCAGAATATTGACAGGAAACTTCCAGCAACGCAAGCTGGATTCGTTGCTGACGTCAGATGGACCTTGGCTGAAAGCAAAAAACACCAGAAAGATGTTTACTTGTGTTTTATTGACTATGCAAAAGCATTTGATTGTGCAGATCATAACAAATTATGCATAACATTAAGAAGAATGGGAAGTCTAGAACACTTAATTGTGCTCATGAGGAACCTGTATATAGACCAGGAGGCTATTATTCAAACAGAATAAGGGGATACTGCATAGTTTAAAATTAGGAAGGGTGTGCATCAGGATCGTATCATTTTACCCTACTTGTTCAATCTGTTTGCTGAGCAAATAATCTGAGAAACTGGACTATATTAAGAAAAATGTGGCATCAAGATTGGAGGTAGACTCATTAACTACCTACAATATGCACATGGTACAACCTTGCTTAATGAAAGTGAAGATGACTTGAAGCACTTACTGATGAAGATTAAATACTACAGTCTGCAGTATGAATTACACCTCAGTATAAAGAAAATTAAAATCCTCACAACTGGACAAGTAAGGAGCATCATGATAAATGGAGAAAAGTTTGAAGTTGTCAAAGATTTCATATTACTTGGCTCCACATCAACACCAATGGAAGCAGCAGTCAAGAAATAAGATGTCATTCTGCACTGGACAAATAAGCTGCAAAAGACCTCTTTCGAGTGCTAAAGAGCAAAGAAGTCTCTTTGAAGACTAAGGTGCACCAAACCTCATATGCATGTGAGAGATGGACAATGAATAAGGAAGACTGAAGAACACTTGATGCTTTTAAGTTGTGGTGTTGGCGAAGAATACTGAAAGTACCATAACCAAAACCAACCAAACTCACAGCTGTTGAGTCGGATCCGACTCATAGCGACCCCTCCTTGGGTTTCTGAGGCGGTATCACTACGGAAGTAGATTGCCCAACCTTCCTTCCGAAGAGTGGCTGGTCGATTTGAACCGCCAACCTTCTGGTTAGCAGTCACATGTCTTAGGCACTATGCCACCAGAGCTCCCTTGAAAAAAAGGGAAAGTACCATGGACTGCCAAAAAAACAAACAAATCTGTCCTGGACAAAGTGTAGCCGGAATGCTCCTTGGAAGCAAGAATGACCAGACTTTGTTTGACCTACTTTAGTCATATTGTCAGAAGGGACCATCCCTGGAAAGGATATCATGCTTGGTAAAGTGGAGGGTCAACAAAAAAGGGAAAGGCTCTCAATGAGATGGATTGACACAGTGGCTACAATGATGGGCTCAGGCATAGCAAGTATTGTGAGGCTCGTACAGAACTGGGCAGTGTTTTGTTCTGTTGTACATAGGGTCACTATGAGTCAGAGCTGACTCGATGGCACCTAACAACAACAACAACAACAACAGCCTCTGCTTTCATTGTCTTAGAGCTCTGAGAAACCACAAATCCTGGATCAGCCTCACTGATTGAGGATGAGTGACCATGTGGAGGAGGAGGATGAAAGAACATGAGGAGGGAGGTATACCAGTACCCAGTCTTTCCAACCATTCTAGCTGAGGCAACAGATATGTGTGTTAAGCAATCATGGCTCCTTCAGCCCTGGTCAACCCGCCAGCTGGCTGTGAATATATCAGAAATACCAGTCCACACCACTGCACTAAGTTGTTGTTGTTGTTAAGTGCCATCAAGTCAGACCCGACTCATAGCGACCCCTCCTTGGGCTTCCGAGGCAGCATCACTACAGAAGGAGATTGCCCCATCTTCCTTCCAAGGAGTGGCTGGTAGGTTTGAACCGCCAGCCTTCTGGTTAACAGTCAAGTGCCTTAGGCACTATGCTACTAGAGCTCCCACTGCACTAAGTAAGGCAGAGAAAAGCTTCCCAGCCCTGACTGTACAATTGTGAGCAAAAAAAAAATTATCAGGTTGAGCCACTAAGTTTTGAGTGGTTTGCATTCATGATAGATAACTGTTACAGTTATTATTGGGTTCCTCCAAGTCTTCTCTTGTACAAATTAAACTTTCCCAGGTCTTACTGGCATCCTGGCCTGACTCTAGATGGCCTCCATTCACCAGTTCTAGGATTGACAGTGAGGTCAAAGAAGCAACTTTGAGGGACATCTTTCCGAGCTCTGGATCCTAGATTATCATGGTAGATCAGGGTAAGCCAGAGCTTTCAACACTTGCAGCTTATTCTGTAAGTTCAGTCTAAGCCTTAAGTCAATTTAAACCCCTAGGTTGTGAAACCAAGCTCTTTCATCTTGATATCTTTTTTAAAATCCAAGTATAAGTGTTTTCCGTCATAACCATTATACAAATATGCTGCAAAAGACCTCTTTCAAGTGCTGAAAAATTGAAAGTGTTCACTTTCAATTTATTTCAACCTTTCAAAATCTAGACTCTGATTTTATTTTAAAATTTGCAACAATTACAGCCTTTCCTTGCATGCCCACATTCACATAAAAGAAACTCATTTCTGTTTTCATAACAACTATGGTGTCTTCCTAATAGTCACGGCCCTTTATGGTCAGCCTTTGGCCTCCTTCCCAGCCGCATCTCTTTATCATTTCCTGCTTCAGGTAGCAGAAACCACAGTTCTAGTGACTTAAACAAGTAGGGTTTAATTTTCTCAGGCAGTAAGAAGCCTTGAGGCAGGGAGTCCAGACTAGAAAAGAGGCCCCATGATGCCATCAACGATTAGGCTCCTTCTGTCTTTCCATTCTGTAATTACTAACAACATTCTCATGATTTCAAGATGGCTGCTCTACCTCCAAATGTTGCATGTGTTATCCAGGCAGGAATCAGAGAGGAAGGACAAAAGGAAAAAGACAAATCACTTGAGTCTGTTCCCTTTTATCAAGAAAACAACTGCTTTCCTGGAGGTTCCATCCAGGAAATTTCTTTTCATTGGCTAGAACTGGGTCACATGGTGACCTAGCTGTTAGGGAATCTGGGGAGGTGAATATTTGTAACTGGGTCCATTACCACCATGAAAAATATAATTGAGATTTGCTAATAAGAAAGAAATGAATAAAGAGTAGGGAACTAGCACGGTTTGCCACATTCTCCCACACATACTACAAGTTGTCATCACTGTACATGACAAGTTTACTCAAAGATTATAGAAAATATGAACATGTGGCAAATTAAAAAAAAAAAAATTCTCATTCTTGTATGAACAACTCTTTTCAATGTGACTTTGACATTCTTCCCATTAAGAGTCTATTCCCCAACCCTTGAATTGAGGCTAGACTTGTGACTTGCTTGACCAATTGTGGTAGTTAAGTTTGTGTGTCAACTTGGCTGGGCCTGGTTGAGTGGCTGGGCAGTTGGATGTAGTTGTTCCCCATCATGAGATTGGTAAATAACTCCATGATGGAATCTATTGGAGCAGCTGAATAGCTGCTTTAAGCATGTGGTCTCCTTTCAGTATATAAAAAGCAACTTTGAGGAAGGTCTCCAGCTTTATGGCAGGCTCAAACCCTGCATGTAGCCAAGTTGTTGTTCAACAGCCTGCCGTGCCTTGCTGATCTTGGGACTTTTTCTGGACTTGAATTAGCGGCCTGCCATGTTGTTTGGTGATATTGGGACAGTGCTTTTTCACTTGTTGACCTTAGGTTTGTCAGCCTCAGCAGCCAGCTGCTGCTTGAGTGAAGAAATGCCTCTAGGTTCAGCCGGGAGCAAGAGGCAGAGCTGAAGCCCAAGGTCAAGCAGCTTTCACCCAGCCCCTAGAGCTTGGCACTTTGAACTCGGACTTCTAGCCTCCAAAAATTGTAAGAATAAACTCCTGTTTGTTAAAGCCATCCCATTTGTGATATATTCCTCTCAGAGCAGCATGAGGTAACCAAAACACCGGTAGAATGAGACTTCCTAGCCCCCACCTCAAGAAGCCTTTCAACTTTCATTCTTGCCCTCCTACAATTCAGTGCTGCATCTGGACAATCCAAGAACAGCCTCCTTGAAGATGAGAGAGGCCCAGCCAATAGCCACCACTAAGAACCAGACATGTGAGTGAAGTCATCTTAGACTATCCAGCCCAGTCAAGTTTCTAGATGTTGGTAGTTGCATAAGTAACCCCAGGGGAACCACCCTGCTGAACCCAGCCTAAGTGGAAGCCCCACAGAATCATAACCAAATAAAATGGTTATTGTTTTAAGCTACTAAATTTGGGTGAACTCTTGCCTTCTATGCAGGAGACCTGGTTACAATTTCTGACCTTCGCACTTTGTCATTGGTTTTGTTGTTGTTATTAGGTGCCGACAAGTCGTTTATGACTCATAGCGACCCTATGCACAACAGAGCGAAACACCGCCTGGTCCTGCGCCGCTCCATGATCCCTGCTATACTTGAGCCCATCGCCTCCACCACCGTGTCAATCCATCTTGTTAAGGGCCTTCCGCTCTTTGTTGACCTTCCACCTTAGCAAGCATGACATCCTTCTCCAGGGAATGGTCCCTTCTGACAACATGACCAAAGTAGGTGAGACGAAGTCTGGCCATTCTTGCTTCCAAGGAACATTCTGGCTGCACTTCCTCCAGGACGCACCTGTTAGTTCTTTCAGCAGTCCATGGTACTCTCAGCATTCTTTGCCAACACCACAGCTCAAAAGCATCAATTCTCCTTTGGTCTTCCTTATTCATTGTCCAGCTATCATATGCACAAGAGGCGATTGAAAATACCATGGCTGGTGTCAGGCACACCTTAATCTTCAAGGAGACATCTTTGGTCTTCACACTTGAAAGAGGTCCTTTGCAGCTGATTAGACCAGTTGTATACATCATCTGATGTCCTGACTACTGCTTCCGTTGGCGTCGACTGTACAACCAAGCAATATGGAGTCTCTGACAACTTCAATCTGTTCTCCATTTATTGTGATGTTGCTTATAGGTCCAGTTGTGAGGATTTTTGTTTTCTTTATATTGAGATGTAATCCATATTGCAGATTGTATTCTTCAGTCTTCATCAGTAATTACTTCAAGTCATCCTCACTTTCAGCAAACAAAGTTGTGTCATCAGCATATCACAGGTTGTTAATGATTCCTCCTCCAATCCTGATGCCACGTTCTTCTTCATATAGTCCAGCTTCTCAGATTATTTGCTCAGCATAAAGATTGAATAAGAATGGTGAAAGGATACAACCCTGACACACTCCCTTCTTGATTTTAAACCTTGCAGTGTCCCTTTGTTCTGTTTTAACGACAGACTCCTGGTCTATGTACAGGTTCCTCATGACTACAATTAAGTGTTCTGGAATTCCCATTCTTTTCAATGTTATCCACAATTTGTTATGATCCACACAATCAAATGCTTTTGCATAGTCAATAAAACACAAGTAAACATCCTTCTTGTATTCTTTGCTTTCAACTAAGATCCATCTGACATTAGCAATGATATCCCTCATTCCACATCCTTTTCTGAATCTAGCTTGCATTTCTGGAAGTTCTCTGTCAGTATACTGCTACAACCGTTTTTGGATTATCTTCAGTACGATTTTATTTGTATGCAATATTAATGATATAGTTTGATCATTTTCACATTCTGTGGGATCACCTTTCTTTGGAATGGGTACAAATATGGATCTCTTCCAGTCAGTTGGCCAGGTAGCTGTCTTCCAAATCTCTTGGCGTACCTGAGTGAGTGCCTCCAGCGTGGCATCCATTTGCTGAAACATCTCAATGGGTATTCTGTCAATTCCTGGACTTGTGAACTTGTTTTAATTGTTCTTCATCAATTCCTTCAGTGCAGCTTTGACTTCTTCCTTCAATACCATTGGTTCTTGAACATATGCCACCTCATGAAACATATGAAGATTGACCAGTTCTTTTTGGTACAGTGACTCTGTGTATTCCTTCCATTTTCTTTTGATTTTTCCTGCGTCATTCAATATTTTGCCTATAGAATCTTTCAATCTTGCAACTCGAGGCTTACATTTTTTTCCTCAGTTCTTTCAGCTTGAGAAATGCCAAGCGTGTTCTTGCCTTTTGGTTTTCTAACTCCAGGTCTTTGCACATTTCATTATAATAATTGGCTTTGTCTTCTCAAGCTGCCCTTTGAAATCTTCTGTTCAGCTCTTTTGTCTTGTCATTTCTTCCATCTGCTTTAGCTACTCTTCACTTAAAGGCAAGTTTCAGAGTCTCTTCTGACATCCATTTTGGTCTTTTCTTTCTTTCTCATATTTTTAATGACCTCTTGCTTTCTTCATGGATGATATTCTTGATGTCATCCCACAATTCTCCTGGTTTTCAGTCACTGGTGTTCAATGCATCAAATCTATTCTTTAGATGGTCTCTAAATTCAGGAGTGATATATTCAAGGTCATATTTTGGCTTTTGTGGACTTGTTTTAATTGTTTTCAAGTTGGACTTGCACTTGCATATTAACAGTTGATGGTCTATTCTACAATCAGCTCCTGGTCTTGTTTTGGCTGAAGATATTGAGTTTTTCCATCACCTTTTGCCCAGATGTAGTCAATCTGATTCCTGTGTACTCCATCTGGCAAAGTCCACGTGTATAGCTGCTGTTTGTATTGTTGAAAAATGGTATGTGCAGTGAATAAGTTGTTGGTCTTGCAAAATTCTATCATGCGTTCTCCAGCGTTATTTCTCTCACTGAACCCAAATTTTCCAATTCCTGGTGATTCTTCTTTGTTTCCAACTTTTGCATTCCAGTCACCAGTGATAATTAACACATCTTGATTGCACATTCGGTCAATTTCAGACTACAGAAGTTGATAAAAATCTTCAATTTCCTCATCTTTGGCTTTGGTGATTGGTAAATTTGAATAATAGTCGTATTAATGGGTCTTCCTTGTCATTGGTAGTTTGCCTATTACTATGATGCTGATGGCATAGTGGTTAAAGTATTCAGCTGCTAACCAAAAGTTTGGTGGTTTGAACTCAACTAGTCACACCATGGGAGAAAGATGAGGCAGTCTGCTTTGGAAAGAATGACAGCCTTGGAAACTCAATGGTGCAGTTCTACTCTGCCCTAAAGGGTCACTATGAGTTGGAATCAATTCAATGATAGTGAGTTTTTTATAATGCTGAACAGGTTTCAGTGGAGCTTGCAGACTAAAACAGACAAGGAAGAAAGGCCTAGAGATCTACTTCTGGAATTCAGTCGATGAAAACTCTATGAATCACAACAATCTGATCCCACAGCTGATCATAGGGATGATGCAGGATCTGGGAATGTCCATTGTGCATGGGCTTGCTATGAGTTGGGAGCTATTTCAATGGCAGCTAACAACAAGTTTTGGGGTCAACTATGAAATAGATCATTCAGTTAAAGAGTGCAAGCAGAGGGGATGGTATTTGTGGTGTTGTTGGAGCCTGGTTTGACCCAGATCTCATTTTCAAACTTTGTTCCTAAGAACCTTGCTTGGAAGGCAGCAGGAGGCCAAGTTAACTACTCTGCAAGCCTGCCTTCACTTCCATCCAGAGCAACTTCTGCATAGACTTTTTTTTAAAGGATCGGATAACAACTCATCTGCATTATCTCCACATTTCCTTTTAACTCTAAAATTCAGTGATCACAACCAGCCACTTTACTTGTGGAAGTTGTATTCTCCCTCCCATCCTTCCTTTTCCTTCTCACCCAACATTACATTTCATCACCGGAGGGAGCACTTGGTATTCCTTCAATTACGTGCACTAAGTCTCCACAGCCACGCACACATCCTGTACCCAACCCTTTCTGTGCCCCTCTGTAAACCTTTTTAACAGGGAAAAGTTCTGCTGTTTTATTCTGAAAAAAATTAACACTAAACTAGGTGACGTGCAGGGTCCATGTGACTCTAGGAGGGACAGACTAGAGAAGGACATACTTGAAAGCAGCTGGCTCTGAACAACACTTGCCCAGTGAGAATAGTGGTGAAAATTAAGTCATTACTGGCTGACATTTTCTAGAGCCTTTCATGTGCCATTAAGCTGTGCTAAATGGTTACTTATCTCAAAAAAATCTTAACAACTCTAGAAGATAGGCCTTATCCCCCTCCCCCATTTTACAGATGAAGAAACAGATCCAGAGTGGTTAGAACTTGTGTGAGATTTTTCATCTAGTAAGTGGGATTATAAGAGGCTTCAGACCATGTAAATAGTCATTTGGAGAGTTTTCTTTTAAGCTCTTTTTTTGCATTATTGACATTGAGCTGTTTCCGTTGATTTTTATTATTATTATTTTATTGTTGTAAAATATGCATAATAAAACACATGTCATTACAACAATTTTTTTCATGTACAGTTCAGAAACATTCGTTATACTCTTTAAGTTCTGCAGTTATTCTCATCATCCTTTTCCAAATCATTCTATCACCATTAACATTAATGTCTGTTTATCTTCTATTTTTCAGTTGACTGACTATAATTTTTTTTCATAAAAGAGACTCTGAACCAGAATATCCTTCCCAGAGGTCATGTCGTTTGAGATCTCAGTCATCTTTGGGGGAGCAGCAAGACAGGCAGATGCTCCAGCCCATGACTGACCCTAGACACTCCTGAGACTATCATATGTTATCTCAGTCTGCCCAGTTTGCTCCTTTGGGAGCCACTCTTTCCCAGTTGACATGATTGAGGCAGTTACATTACCCACTCCTTACATCTACCAGAGATGACCACCATTAGAGTCTTCCAACACACCCCCTTACCCCAACAGCAGTCATTGGGCCAAAGGGTGGGCACATGCAGGCTCTCCATGTTGCCTATGCAGGTCATGCTGTGTATATGTTCAAAGGTTGCTTCTGTAACGTTTTGTAGTACAAACCTGCACAACCGTAGCATTAGGGTACAAGCATCGACTCTGAAGCCAGACTGCTTGTGTTCATTCAAATTCCAGCTCCACCAATTAATATCTGTGGGGTTTTAGGAAAACTTCTCTGGGCCTCAGTTTCTTCATTTGTAATGGAGGTAATAATGATACCTAACTCATAGGCTTTTTTTTTTCCTTGTAATTTGGGTGAATGTTTACAGAGCAAATTCATTTTCCTTACAACATTTCATACACCTTTTGTTTCATGACAGTGATTGCAATCCCCATAATATAACATCTCTCTTCCCACTTCCTCCCTGTAGTTACCTTTTCCCTGTGTCTCTCTTTGCAATGTGTTCCTGACTTCTGAGCCATGTCGCTGTGCAAATACTGCTCTTCTGATCTCCCATGATCGACTGTACTAAGGAGAGGACATACCTGGTGTAAATGTTCACCTTATATGCCTGTCTATGCTTGGCTGGAAGCCACGGCAATGAGTTAAACTCTAGGTCTGAAGGGCAACAAAGGGCCATAATCTCAGGGTTTTGACCAGGCTCTATGAGAGCAGTAAGGCTGGCATTTTTTTTTTTTTTAATGATTTTGAGTTTTGTTCCACATTTTCCTCCAACTCTATCCAAGATCTTCTGCACTGATCCCAAGTGGTTGACAGTGGTAGCAGGCCTTCTGCTCTCATGGTCTTATAGTCACATAGGCTGAGGTTCGTATGGTCCACTAGTCCCTTGGACTAATTGTTTGGATGCATCTTTGTCTTTCTTCATTTTTCTTTGCTCCACATGAGGAGAGATCAATCATTCCATCTACATGGCCGCTTGCAAGCTTTTAAGACCCCAGTCGCTATTCATCAAAGTAGGATTTAGAACAATGTTTTTGTGTAGTATGTTATGCTAATTGAGCTTGATGTCCCCTGCAACCAAGATCCCAAGACCACAAGCCCAACAACTCACTTCTCAAGGTGGTTGGCTATGGCTAAGAAGTTATCATAGGAGCTCCGGTAGCATAGTGCCTAAGGCACTTGACTGCTA
>NW_006921698.1:6838436-6880333 GCF_000298275.1 Orycteropus afer afer | reverse complement strand
GGCAATCCTACTTCCATAGTGATACTGCCTCGGAAACCCAAGGAGGGGTCGCTATGAGTCAGGACCAACTCGACGGCAAATAACAACAACAACAATAAGAAGTTATCATAACTTTGCCCCTGTTAATTCTATTTATATGGACAGTCTTATGGCATATATAAATAAAAACTAAAAAACCAAACCCACTGCCATCAAGTTGATTACAACTCATAGCAAACCCCCTTGGGTTTCTGAGGTGGTAAGAAAGTAGATTGCCCCATCTTGCTTCTGCAGATCAGCTGCCAGATGTAGCCTTAGGCACTGCACCCCCAGAGCTCCTCATATACAAACAGGTAACTAGAAACATCATCTGCCAAATTTATATATGGTCATGTGTATAGTCCCTTTTAACTCATAGGCTTTTTAATAGGGATTAAAAGTAAGTTAATATTTGTGATCTGATCTGGGAGCTCTGGTGGCATAGTGCCTAAGGCATTTGACTGCTAACCAGAAGGCTGACAGTTCAAACCCACCAGTCACTCCTTGGAAGGAAGGCTGGGAAATCTACTTCTGTAGTGATTTTTGTTGTTGTTATGTGCCGTGGAGTCGGACCCGATTCATTGCAACCCCTCCTTGGGTTTCCAAGGCAGTATCACTACAGAAGTATATTGCCCAACCTTCCTTCTGAGGAGTGATACTGCCTCGGAAACCCAAGGAGGGGTCACTATGAGATGGATCTGACTCGATGGCAGTGAGGTTTTTTTGTTTTGTTTTGTTTTGTTTTTAGAATAGTGATTAGCTATGTAAGTGTTTCATTTAAAAAGAAAATACAGCAGCTCTAAGGCATATGATCCAAGTGAGGCCAGTGTCCTTTCCTGGGACTGGCTTTCAGAAATGAAGAAAGGAAGCTTTTTTTTCTACTGGAATTTCTAAATTGAGGCTTCTGGTGACCATGATCTTGACCACGTGTCAAAGGCATCTCTGCTGAAAGAGAATGAGGCCAACACGCAAAGATACACAGAGACAAACAGAAATGAGAGCTGAGAAAGAGTCCTGGCAGGGCTGAATGGCTATTTTCTGTGATTCTTGTAGTTCTGCCTTCAATTCTGTAGCTCCCCAGGTATGCTTCTCAGCTGTATGAACCAATAAACTCCCTATTATATTTTTTAATTAGGTGGGTTTGTTTTCTATTCTTTGCAATTGAAGCAATTCTGGCTAATCTATGTGCCTTAGATCAGGGGTTACAAATTCAAATGTCGATAGGAACCAGGCAATCCAAGTGTGGAAATATCAGTTTTCATCTCCTATTTAAACAAAGCAGGGCAAGTACAAGGTCAATAGCACCTGGACTCCATGTAAGGAATGTCACAGGGTGTGGAGTAGAATGTGTGAAACTGTCAACACAAGCTCTGTCTGAACGGTCCAGTTCATTTTGCCATGAGAACCCAGTTTACAAATGTTGTTGTTGTTGTTACGTGCCATCGAGTCGGCCCCGATTAATAGCGACCCCTCCTTGGGTTTCCGAGGCAGTATCACTACGGAAGTAGGATTGCCCAACCTTCCTTCCGAGGAGTGGCTGGTGGGTTTGAACCGCCAGCCTTCTGGTTAGCAGTCAAGTGTTTTAGCCACTATGCTACCAGAGCTCCTATCTTCTGATTATTCCCATCCACCCCCAAAAGAAGCGATAAATCTGTCTTTTCCAACATTTAAATATTGGCTCAAAATTTTTTACAATATAGTACAGGTTAAAGGAAACACATCAGTAGACAGAATGTGTCCCCTGGGTTGCCAGTTATATTTCTAGTTGGTTCAGATTCAAGGTTTCCCATGGAGGGGTGGGGGGTGTTACCCTAGGAGTCTGAATAGACTAATTTCAGGTCTGGAATCAACCTCCTCTGTACAGAGGGTTTTCTGATTCTCCTGTTTCCGCTTCCACATCAAAGCTGGCCTCTGTGTGAAGGGATTGATTCCCCATTGTTTGGTGAACCAGTCTTTTCCTAAAGTCCTCTCTTTATTTTCCTACCTCCAGGCTGTACTTTTCTAGGTTTGTTGCAGGGAGGAGGAAAGGAGTTATAGTGCTGATGAAGGCCTGCCAGCCAAAAGTCAACGTGCAGCAGTTTGATGCTCTAGTTTTGCTTGGGTTTTTGTAGCTACTGTAGCTGGAACCTGGGCCCTGAGTGACAAGTGCCTGTAGCCGGAATGTTAATGGCCATCAGGTAAGTAACAAAGGGAGAGACTCTTCTGGAAATCTCCGAGGACAGACCCATGGTGGCAGCCATCAAAGACCTATGCTCTTGTCCTGCTGAATCCTCAACCCTGCTCTACTGAAGTTTTCCTGCTTAAAACAGGACAGCGTAAGGAAAGCATCTACTTTAACAAGGGAGCAGTAAGTCGGAATTTGGGGCTGTCTTTGGAAGGCTTTTTAATGTATTCTTGTTTTGGAAGTTAGGAGAAGGAGTCTCCTGTGATACTCCAGCTCTTGTTGGAGCAGAAGGAGATGGCCGAGAAATAGTATTCTGAGAAATGCTCCAAGGGCATTGGAGACAGAGGTTATTCTTACATACAGATAATCCAAAAGAAAGAAAGAAAGAAAGAAATTCTGTGAATGTGATGAGGTGGACAGATGAAGCAAACAGGAAGTGCGGGAAGTGCGCCCTCCCCCAGTTTGTAGACTGTGAAGACAGAAACCAGGAGGTGCCCTCTTAGACAATCTCCAGCATCTTCCCCCGAGGACTTAGCAGCAGCTCTGTCCAAAATCTTGCTACTGAGATCATAGCTTCACATGGGATGTGGGTGTGAGTCAAGGCAGTTAAAGTTACCTCCTGCAATGATTTTAGGGGATTTCAGAATCTAGGGGAATGAGTCAGCCAACATTCTAGACTTAATTCTTTAACATCACGATTCTAGTGATGTTTGCCTGCTCTGTATCATGGTCATTCTTTCCCAGGGCCTCAGTCTGGGGTTCCCTTTGAACTTCACATTTTACTTACTAACCTTGGCCTTCTGCCCTGCCATCTTTCTCTGCTCTTTGGACCTATGCCAATCTCCATCCCTGGTCTCTTGTTTTGCCCTATAGCTAGCTCTTCCCTCTCTCTCACACACACACATACACACAGCTCTACCCAGGATGGGTTGAGGACAGTTGTTGTTGTTTGCCGTCGAGTAGGCCCCAACTCATAGCGACCCCTCCTTGGGTTTCTGAGGCAGTATCACTACAGAAGTAGGATTGCCCAATCTTCCTTCTGAGGAGTGGCTGGTGGGTTTGAACCGCCAGCCTTCTGGTTAGCAGTCAAGTGCCTTAGGCACTATGCTACCAGAGCTCCTGTGAGGACAGTTGGATTATTAAAATTATTCTCTCCAATATTTTCAATTCTTTCACTCCCTGTCTTGCCCCTACACCTACCAGGGAAGTCACATGTACAGATTCCTGGTTTTCAACTTCAGCTGAGTTCCCAGATTTTTTAAAAGGTCTAGTAGATATTTTGAAGAAAGGACCTGGGATAAGGTGAAGTAGTGGGATAGATGAGCTCAGCCAGACATGAGAAGGAGGGAGAAAAAATGCATAGTCAGTAATAATAAATGCTACAGAATAGCTTTCAGGGTCAAGTAGGATGAGAACTATGGAAAGGCACTAGGGACTTACCATCAGGTCATTGGTGATCTTTCCTCTGAAAGATCTTTCTGCAGAGGGTAAGTACAAAAACTAGACTGCAGCAGTTGAGAAGTGAATGGGATCTGAGGAAATGGACATGAGAAAAGAGACTTCTCTCAAGGTATTTGGCTAGGAAGAAGGGAGGATTGGTTAACAACCTGAAAACAAGTGAGATTGGGGGCATTAGAGGCAGACAGTTCAGAAATAGAGTCCTATTTCCACCATTTGGCAATTATGTGATGTTGGGAATGTCATTGAACTCCCCTAAGCCTCAGTTTCCTCAGCTATAAATGGAGAGGATATCATTTACTTCATTGGGCAGTTGTGAGAATTACTTCAGATGAGTCAGATAAATCACTATGTTCCCTGGCACATAAATACACAAATCCTCCTCCTCCTCTTCCTCCCCCTATTTGTAGGTTCATGGAAAGATGCCCATAGAGAAGGAAAAAATGAGGGATTCTGAGGTGGGTAGTAATTGGTGGGGTGTATCCTAGAGGAGATAGAAGAAGATGAGCTCAACATCTGAGTCTTCTTCTGAGACAAGAGGAAATGAAAGGCACAAATCAATTTTGAAGCAGAGGGGCTGGAAGATGTGGCAGTCTACCTCACAAGGTCTCTACAGTGATCTCAGAATGATGAAACCCTCGTAGTCTTCAATTCTCCAGGCTCCCTTTTCCATATGACCAATCAAATATTTGTCCATAAATCTTTTTTTTGTAGATTGAACATCAATGGCTTCTTAGGTGGTGTGGTTTCTGCACTTAACCAACTTCCTCTGGAGATCCTTCTAATATGTTAAAGTGTGGACCCAGAACTAAGCCTAACATTTCAAATATGGCCTGATCTGTGACAGTCCAGGGGGTACCATTTTCCTACCAAGACACTTGTGATTCTGCCAACACAGTCAAAAATTGTCCTGGTTTCCAGCTGCCATGGGAGTCCTTTGGTTCATATTGAGCCAAGATCAGCATCACATACAGCATCAAATACCACAAATGGGATTTTTTAACAAACAGATGTTTATTCTCTTACAGTTTGGGAGGCTAGAACTCCAAGTTCAAAGTGCCAGGCTCTAGGGGCCAAGTGAAAGCCCCTCAACTTTGGGCTTCAGCTTTGCCTCTTGCTCCCAGCCCACTGAAGCTGGAGGCTTTTCTTCACCCAGACAGCTACTGGCTTCTGAGGCTGACAAACCCAGGGTCAACAAATAAAATGGCACACTCCCAATATTATCAAGCCAATGGCAGGCCATTGATTCAAGTCCTGAAAAAGTCCCAAGATTGGCAGGGCAATATGGCAGGCTGTTGAACAATGATGCAGCTACATGCAGGGTTCAAGCGTGAAATAAGCTGGAGACCTTCCTCAAAGTTGTTTCTTATATACTGGAAGCAAACCACATCCCTAAAGCAGCTACTCAGCTGCTCCAACAGATTCCACCATGGAATTAATTACCAATCTCACCATGGGAAATAATCCAGCGGTCCAGCCACTCAACCAGGGCCAGCCAAGTTAACACACAAACTTAACTACCACAATTCCACCCCTTGTCAACTTGGCACCTGTACAGATCTTCAGTGGGTGGCATCTGTACAGATCTCTCTCACTGTGTGGCTCCAGTCCCCTAGTTCCTCTGAGTGGCGACCTCACTCCCTTGGCCTGGCGGCCCTGTTCCTCTACCTCTTGGGCATGGCAGCCCTGCCCTCTTACTCTTGGGCAGAGGCTATGGCTCCATGCCACTGACTCACATGAACAAGCAGCCCCACACTCCAGAACCAAGTTGGTGAAAGTCTGGTTCTTTGCAACCTAGAGGGCTGTGGTGGTTCCACCCCCAAAGGTCCTACCCTTGAGGCTGAGGCAGCTCTGCTACCAGTTTCCTTGGTCTCTCTGTTTCTTCCAGTTAATGCCCATGGACAACCCACTTCACCAGGAATCTTCCTGCACAAAGGACACTTAGCTTTCTTGTGGTCGTGGTTAGTCACTAAATGAGCTCTGGTGGCATAGTGCCTAAGGTATTTGACTGCTAACCAGAAGGCTGGCAGTTCAAACTTACCAGCCACTTCTCTGAAGGAAGACTGGGCAATCTACTTCCATAGTGATACCACCCTGGAAACCCAAGGAGGAGCTGCTACGAGTTGGATCAATTCCACGGCAGTGAGGTTTTTGCTTTTTTTTTTAGTTTAGTCACTAAGTATACAACACTACTTTTATACCTTTAAAATTTTATCTTCATTTTGACCCATCCTTCTAACTTTTTGGATTCAGTTCCCCTGGCCCCAGAGGAAGAAGGTATATTTCAGACCTGTCAGGTGACTCAGCCCCACGATACAAAGAGTCTTTGTTAGTTATATCCACGTGCCTCTGATTTCTCCGGGAGACAACCTGGAACTGTGCAAGGACACTTATGGTTCTTTTGAATGCCCATGAGGATACCCAAGGAAATGGATGCTGACCTGGGCCAAAGACGTGTAAGGTTTCTTTGAGAAGTGGGTCCCTCCCTGAGGTACTGAGACATAGCTATCAGGAAAGATTCTGTGTAACATCTGCTTTCAGAAATGAAACTAACTGTACAGAAAAGAAAGTGCAATGATTATCTACCCTTCCCCATAGCAAACAGAGGCAAGATTTCTAGCTGACACCTATTGGTGCTCAATAAACATTAAGTGAATGTGGAATGAAAAAAAATCAATAAATGAATGAAGCATAAATATGGATGATTTTGAAACTCCATCTTTATTTATTGGTCCTGCCTATAGTTTGCTGGGACAATAAACTTGCTATATAGTGAAGAGTAACCCTGGGGTAGGGAGGGTGGCTGCTTAGTCTCAGA
Source organism: Orycteropus afer afer (assembly GCF_000298275.1). Classification (NCBI taxonomy): domain Eukaryota; kingdom Metazoa; phylum Chordata; class Mammalia; order Tubulidentata; family Orycteropodidae; genus Orycteropus; species Orycteropus afer. The sequence goes on along the minus strand of NW_006921698.1, from coordinate 6,873,875 downwards.
CCTGGTGGGAGGGTGACTAAAGAAGGGAGGCAAAGAAGATGGCCAACCAGGGCACAGATTTGTAACACATGGGTCAAAGGGCTGCCCCCAGCTGTCTGAAGGCAGAGAATTGGACTGGAAATCTTTGCTTCTCCCAGGTCTTCTGGCATCTTGTTTTACTCTTTCCAGTTGCCATCAAGTCACTTCTGACTCATGGCGACCACATGTGTGTCTGAGCAGAAATGTGCTCCATAGGGTATTTGATAACTTGTTTTTCAGAAGTAGATCACCAGGCTTTTCTTCCAAGGTATCTGTGGGTACACTCGAACTACCACCTTTTGTCTAGCAGCTTAACCATTTGCCCCACCCAGAGACTCCTTTTTTACTCTGTAATGGGCATATTACCCTGCCCTCTGTTCTCTTCAGGGAGAGCAAGTGGTTCAATGGTTAAGGCATTCAGCTGCTAACCAAAAGGTTAGCGGTTCAAACCTACTAGCCATTCTGTGGCAGAAAGATGAAGCAGTCTTCTTCCAAAAAGATGTACAGCCTTGGAAACCCTATGGGGCAGTTCAACTCTGTCACGTAGGGTCACTATGAGTCAGAATTGACTCGATGGGAATGGGTTTAGTTTTACTTTCTGCTCCTTCCTTCATCATTTCTCCTGGCAAGAGTTCATGTGAAGATTAATACAAAACAAAGCAGTCACTCTGAAAAGCCAGTGATTTCATTCCTACGTTCCCTAGAAAGTTTTGATGGAAAATCAGATCTTAGGATTCACAGCTATCCTTCCACCACTCGGCTATCAGTTTGCCATACTGGGGTGGCTTGTGTGTTGCTGTGAGGCTGGAGGCTATGCCAGTGGTATTTCAAATACCAGCAGATATCATTGCTGATGTCAGATGGCTCTTGGATGAAAGAAAAGAATACCAGAAAGATGTTTCTTTGTGTTTATTGACTATGCAAAAGCATTCAATTGTGTGGATTATAACAAATTATGGATAACTTTGAAAAGAACACTTAATTGTACTCATGAGGAATCTGTACATAGACCAGGAGGCTGTTGTTCAAACAGAACAAGAGGATACTTCAGGAATGGTGTGTGTCAGGGTTGTATCCTTTCACCACACTTATTCAATCTTTATGTTGAGTAAATAATCTGAGAAGGTGGATTATATGAAGAAGAACATGGCATCAGGATTGGAGAAAGAATCATTAACAACCTGTGATATGCCAGCCTATATGACTATGAGACCAGAAGAACTAGATGGTGCCCAGCTACCACTGTCAACCGCTCAGAGGGGGATCTATGTAGGAGATCCTGGATAGAGAGGGAGAACAATGTGGAACAAAACTCAAAATCATTTAGAAAAAAAAAAAAAAAGGAGGAACCAGGTTTGCTGGTCTGATAGAGCCTGGTGGAACCCCTGAGACTATGGCCCCTAGCTGCCCCTCAGATCTGGAACTGAATCCACTCCTGTGGTTTCCAGCCAAACAAAAGACAGACATATGAGTTGAACATTTACCTGAGGTAGATACACTCCTTGGAGAGAACAATCATGGGAAGAAGAAGGGCTGTTAATACACAGGGAGACAACTCAGGGGGCAGGAATGCATGGAGGGATGGACACAGGGAAGAGGTAACTATCAGGAAGAAGTAGGAGGGAAACTATTGCATTGGGGTAAATTGTAGTCAATGTCATGAGACAAAGTGTATGTGAACTGCTGTATGGAAAGTGAATTTGGGGATTTTCACTCAAATCACAATAAACAAACAAACAAAAAAAAAAACTCTGTGATATACAGATGACACAACCTTGCTTGCTGAAGGTGAAGATAACCGATCTTACTTACTGATGAAGATTAAAGACTACAGTCTGCAGTATGGATGACACCTCAACATAAAGAAAATGAAAATCCTTACAACTGGACCAATAAGGAGCAAATGGGGAAAGACTGAAGTTGTCAAGGATTTTATATTACTTGGATCCACAGTTGACATCCGTGGAAGCAGCAGTCAAGACATCAGATGACGTATTGAACAGAACAAATCTGCTGCAAAAGACCTCTTTCAAACAATCATGGGAGAAGTAAGGGCTGCTTATGCACAGGGAGACAGCTCAGGTGGCAGGAGAGTATGGAGGGATGGACACTGGGAAGAGGTAACTATGGGGAGAAAGTGGGAGGGGAGCTGTTGCATTGTGGTAAACTATGGTCAATAACATGCGACAAAGTATATGTGAACTGCTGTATGGAAAGTGAATTTGCTCTGTAAATCTTCACCCAAATCAAAATAAAATTTAAAAAATTAAAATTAAAAAAAAAAGAAGACCTCTTTCAAGCACTGAAGAGCAAAGATGTCATTTTGAAGACTAAGATATGTCTAACCCAAGCCATGGTATTTTCAATTGCCTCACATGCATGTGAAAGCTGGACAATGAATAAGGAAAATTGAAGAAGAGTTGATGCTTTTGAGTTGTGGTGTTGGCGAAGAATGCAGAAAGTACCATGGACTGCTAAAACAGCTAACAAATCTGTCCTGGAAGAAGTGTAGCTGGGATGCTCCTTGGAAGCCAGAATGGCCAGACTTTGTCTCACCTACTTTGGTCATGTTTTCAGAAGAGACCATTTCCTGGAGAAGGATATCATGCTTGGTAAAGTGGAGGGTCAGCGATAAAGGGGAAGGCCCTCAACAAGATGGATTGACACAGTGGCTGCAATGATGGGCTCAAGTATAACAAGGATTGTGAGCCTGTCACGGGACCAATTGATGTCTCGTTCTGTAGTATATAGGGTCATTATAAGTTGCAGACGACTTGACAGCACCTAACAACAACAACTGCTATCCTTGCTTCCATCTGCACAGATTGAAAGGGAGTTGCAGCTGGGACGAAACAAACATAGTTGCTCTTACCTTGGAAGGGGTAAACTGAGGCTGAGGCTCAGCTAGGGAGTGAGAAGTGGCAGTACAAATAGAAGGCACAAGTGGTGTTTTCAAGGTCCATGTGAATTACATCAAATCCTCACTGTCTTTTCCAGGAGTAGATATGAGGATTTAAAAACCAAGTTCTTCAACCAAAACCAAACCAACTGCCATTGAGTCAACTCCAACTCATAGCAACCCCATAAGGTTTCCAAGGCTGTAAATCTTTCCGGAAGCAGACTGCTTCATCTTCTTCCATGGAGTAGCTGGTGGGTTCCAACCACCAGCCTTTTGGTTAGCAGCCCAATGCCTTAACCACAGCACCACCAGACCTCCCTTGGTTCTTTAAAGACACTTGTAATTATAAATACAAGAAGCAGAGTATCAGCTTCTTGACTTGATTATTTTTATTTTAATTTGGTAATTGGCATGAAATAAACAGTCTTTTGAAACAAGTCTTATTTTCTCTATTAGATCGTAAACTCCTTGAGGACATAGACAATGTCTTTTTCATCTTTGTGACTCTTTTTTGTGCTTAAAAAAGTCCCTTATACATAACAGGTGTTTAATAAATATTTAATAATAGGAAAATGTGCTTTTATCACCCAGAATTTGCAGAAACAGATTACACTAATATTTACTGAGCCCCTTCTAGTACTTTAAGTACTTTGCAAATGTTAATCAGTCAATGTGGAGGTTGGACTTCCTCACTAAAGATACTTGTTACATGATTATAAATGACCTGCCAATGTGATGGTAGGAGAATCCAGCCACAGTTCTCAAAGCTGCAGAAGGCACTTTGGAATTACACAATCTTGTGTCAAATTCTACCATTCACTTATTCATAAATGGACCCTCAATATCAAATGATAGTGAAACATATCAAGAAACACTTCCTACATTATTTTGTCACTAAAAAAGCCACCACTGTGTCATTTCAGCTGAGATGGGGTCAAGTAAGGACACAGCTCCTTTACCTGATCTCTGGCTCCCTGGAAATTTCCTAAGATGTTTCTACTGGTCTTACACAACTATAAATTCAGCTCTCCCTCAGAAACTGAGGTGGGATTTGAGGATTTACTTCCAAAGGGCAGTGACTCTGGAATAGTGGAGAGAGAGAATGGTTGGGAAAGTTTCCCCAGGTGGTCCTAGGCCATTCTCTTAGTATTTATAACAGGACAGGCATCTTTACTGGTGTGTCTGGAATTTTTTTTCCTCCATTGGCCCTGATTGGCATCACCAGCAGATGAGCTATTCCTGTGAGGTTTTTTACTGTGTCACGGCACACACAGGGTAACCTGATGTAGCAGAGACTCCCCTGTGCCCAGTATCCGGTCTACTCTTCTTCCTTAGTAATGAGCTCCCCAAGATTTACCTGGCACACAGAAAAAAGGGCACCACTTCCAGCCTGCTTGCAATTAGGTGTGGTCACATCCCTGTTCTATCCAACAATTCAAGTGAAAGTGGCATGTGCAACTCTGGAGAGGTGCTGGAGGTTAGGAGAAGGAGTAAAAAGCAAACCCAACCCACTGCCATCAAGTCTGTTCCGACTCATAGCAATCCCCATTGGGTTTCCAAGGCAGTAAATCTTTATAGAAGTAGATTGCCCCATCTTCCTTCCATGGAGTGGCTAGTGGGTTTGAACCACCAACCTATATGCCTAGTGCTAAGGATGGTGAGAAAACAAGATAAAGAGAGACGGGGACACAATGTTTAGGGGACCCTGAGCTTTTTTTTTTTTTTTTTTTTTTGTTAAGAGTGATGGCATAATCTGGGAATGAATAAGGGTGATGATTGAACAACATGATGAGCATAATTAATGTCACTGAACTGTATCTTGAAGATTGCTGAAATGTCAAATGTTTTGTTATATACATATTTACCACAATAAAAAAAATTAAAAGAGGAAAGGAGAAGTTCTTGATAACTTCTGGAAGCCTAGGTCCAGACTTCATTTGTGAGAGAAGGAAATAGGAAGAGGGAAGGTTTCTTTCTTGGGGGAAGGAGTGTTTAGTGCCATTAAATGCTGAATCTAGTTCTCATTGGCACCCTGGCAGGCATAAGGTCACTTGTCCTGCTGAATTCATCTTCAGCCTGAAGGTTTGAAGATCTCTAGAAGTGGAATACATATGCCAGCAATTATTTTCCAAGTTGTGTGCTGGGATCCAGATTGCCAATTCCCATGGCTACTGCTGATTAGCTCAGGGAATTGAGAACTCTGGAGGGATTCACACAAGGAAAGGATCCTTGGGGTAGAAAACCCCAATGCCATGTAACAATTCTGCATGACCAAAGCAAGTATTTTGAGGTCTCCTTTCCAAGACTGTGCTGCTGAAAGAAGAGTGGAGACAAATTACATAACTATAAGGGAGAGAGAAAAATAAAACCAAACTCACTGTCATCGAGTCAGATCCAACTCACAGCGATCCCTCCTGGGTTTCTGAAGCAGTATCACTATGGAAGTAGATTGCCCAGCCTTTGGCTGGTGGGTTTGAACCACCAGCCTTCTGGTTAGCAGTCAAATGCCTTAGGCAGTGAGAGAGTGTAAGGCAGCATTTTATAGACTCGAGCCTCTCCATCTAGGTTTCTGGGTTATTTTTACCCCCTTCCCTTCTCTCTCTCCTTTATCTGAAGAAACACATTGCCTTTGATTGCCAGCAATCAGTTGACATTTCAGTCAGCTATTAGTTAGGTATGCTTATTTATTATTTTTAAAAATTTTATTTTATTGTCTCTTTGGTGAAGGTTTACACAGCAGTTTAGGTTCCCATTCAACAATCTCTACACAAGTTGTTAAATGACATTGATTACATTCTTCACAATGTGGGAATATTCTCACTATTTCCATTCTGGCTATTCCAAATTGTTCTTGTTGTTACGTACAGTTGAACTGGTTCCCACTCATAGTGACCCTATGTACAACAGAATGAAACACTGCTTAATCCTGCACCATCCCCACAAGTATTGCCATTTTTCAACGCATTGTTGCAGCCACTTTCTCAATCCATCTCATTGAGATCTTCCATTTTTTTCACGGACCCTCTACTTTACCAAGGATGATGTCCTTCTTCAGGGACTGGTCCCTCCTGATAACATGTCCAAATTACAAGATGATGAAGCCTCGCCATCCTTGCCTCTAAGGAACATGCTACCTGTACTTCCTCTAAGACAGATTTGTTCTTTCTTCTGGTAGTCCACAGTATATTCAATATTCTTCACCAACACTTCTTCTGCAGTCTTCCTTATTCACTGTCCACCTTTCACATGGATATGAGGTGATTGGTAATATCCTGGTTTGGGTCAGGTGCACCTTAGTCCTGAAAGTGACATCTTTACTTTTTAATGCTTTAAAGAGGTCTTTTGGGAGCTCTGGTGGCATAGTGCCTAAGGCATTTGACTGGTTTAAACCCACCAGCCACTCCTGGGAAGGAAGATCGGTCAATCTACTTCCATAAAGTAGAGTAGTTTCCAAGGTGGTATACCTTGGAAACACAAGGAGAGATCGCTATGAGTCGAATTGACTTGATGGCAATGAGGTTTTTTTGTTTGTTTGTTTGTTTTTTGCAGCATATTTGCCCAGTGTGATATATTGTTTGATTTTTTGACTGTTATTTCCATTGGTGTTGATTATGGGTAAGACCATTAATTGCAGAACAGACCATCAATTGCTCATGTGCAAGTTCAAGTTGAAGCTGAAGAAAATTAAAACAATTCTAAGTTGTTGTTGTTTGTTGTTATGTGCCGTCGAGTCAAACTCGACTCCTAGCGACCCCTCCTTGGGTTTCCGAGGCAGTATCACTACGGAAGTAGGATTGCCCAACCTTCCTTCCGAGGAGTGGCTGGTGGGTTTGACATCTGGTTAGCAGGCAAGTGTCTTAGCCACTATGCTAAGGAGCTCTGGTAGCATAGTGCCTAAGGCACTTGACTGCTAACCAGGAGGCTGGAGGTTCAAACCCACCAGCCACTCCTCGGAAAGAAGGTTGGGCAATCCTACTTCCGTAGTGATAACTGCCTCGGAAACCCAAGGAGGGGTCGCTAGGAGTCGGGACCGACTCGATGGCAAATAACAACAACAATTCTAAGTTAGGTCCCTTTAAATTGCAAGTGATATAAACTTCAATTCAAACTGAGTTTAGCAATAAAAAATATATCAGCTCATATAACCTGTAAGTCCAGGACTCCACACACATTGTTAAGGTGCTTTAATAGAGTTTCAAGACTATTTCTGAGCTTTGCTTTCCTGTATTTGTGATTCTACATCCCCAAGTGGTGGCAAGATGGCTACTAGCAGCCTTAGGCTCCACATCAAGCCAGCTTAACAAGGCCTGTGGAAAGCCAGACCCTCCTTCCCCATAACCAATCCATTGCCCTTGAGTTGATTTGAATTCAGGGTAACCCCATGTACTCCACAGGTTTTCAATGGCTGATTCTTCTTTTTTTGAAGTAGATCTCCAGGCTTTCTGCCAACACTCCTATGATAGCTAAGGTTGTTTGTCAACTTGGCTGGGCCATGATTCTAAATAGTTTAGCAGTTATGATGTAGTTTTCCCCCATGATGAGATCTGATATAATGTAATCACTTCCACGATGAGATCTGCTATGATCAGTCAATCAGTTGAAAGGGAGTTTCCATTGGGATGTGGCCTGCTTCCAGGATATAAGGCAAAGCTCTGGAAAAGGTCTCTTCTTTTTGCTCAGGATCCTGCATCTGGATGGCCATCATCTGGACTTGAGTCAGTGGCCTGCTCTATTACTGCCTGCTAATCTTGGGGTTGTTGCCTTCCCAGCCTGTGAACTGACAGCCTGCCATTTTACCTGCCGATCTTGGATTCATCAGCTTCTGAAGCCAGCAGCCTGTTCCACTGCCTGCCAATCTTGAGTTTGTCAGCTGTGGAGTCAGGAGAAGGTTCCAGCTTGACATTTGACCCATGGACTTGGGACGTGCAGCCTCTACAACTGCATGAGCCATTTCCTTGAGATAACTTTCTTTCTATCAAAATATCTACCTATGTATCTGTCTGTCACACTGGTTTTGCTTCTCTAGAGAACCCAGCCTAAGACAGCTCTTTTGAGTGGATTCAAATCTTTAACATTTTGGTTAGCACCTAAACATGTTAACCTTTTGTACCACCCAAGGACTCCTCTCTCCCAATAGTTCCAGCCAAAATCCTAGGCTGACTCTTATTAGACTGACTTGGGCCATGCAACTATCCCTGCATCCACTGCTGATAGGATCATCTGTGCTGACTGGCAGGGTCTGGGCATGTGTCAGTCCTGGAGTCAGAGTGGAGTCACCCTGCAAGTATACAGTGAATGGTGAGTAGCTGAGGGAAAACACTCCAAGAAAAACCAGGACAGTGCTGAGCAGCCAACACATTTTTCTTTTCCTATTATATGCAGAAGCACCTGGATTTCATAAACCCTCCCTAGAAGAGAAACCTGGAGTACTGATTTCAGTGCTCTTCATTGGAAAGGCACATGGAAAAGACACAGGAAGGGAAATTAGAAGGAAGGAGCATGGAGTCTTATTTAAGGGTCAAACCAAAAAAACCAAACCCACCATACTTTTGAGTTGATTCCAACCCATAGCAACCCCCGTTGGGTTTCCAAGGCTGTAGATCTTTCCAGAAGCAGACTGCCTCATCTTCCTTCTTCAAAGCGACTGGTGGGTTTGAAGTGCCAGCCTTCTGGCAGTTTTGAACCTTCTGGCTAGGCTTGAACCTAGTCATCAAATGCCTTAGGCACTGTGCCACAACTCCCTAAGGGTTGTTGTTGTTAGGTGCCTCAAATCAGTGCCAACTCATAGTGACCCTATGTACAACAGAACAAAACACTGCTCGGTCCTACGCCAGCCTCACAATCTTTGCTATACCTGAGCCCATTGTTGCAGCCACTATGTCAATCCATCTCATTGAGGGCCTTCCCCTTTTTCTCTGACCCTTCACTTTACCAAGGATGAGATTCTTCTCCAGGGAATGGTCCCTTCTGACAACATGATCAAAGTAGGTGAGATGAAGTCTGGTCATTCTGCCTTCCAAGGAGGCTTCTGGCTACACTTCTTCCAGGACAGATTTGTTCATTCTTCTGGCAGTCCATGGTATACTTTCTAAGGGTAAGAACTCATTATTTTCCAAGCTGGGAGCCTAGGAGAGTCTGGGTTAAGCATAGGCGGTACTAAAAGTATGACTTCTTCCTATGTATAGGTGACCCTGGGGAAGAGGCCTTGGAAATATGTATTAAGATGTCTTCTTATTTGAAATCATGGCAAAATCGCCCTGAACACAAGAACAGTTAGGCAGGGGATTAATGAGAGGCCCTAGCTGGGTGTGCCCATGGGGAACCACAGCTACCTGGTAGATCCAGCCAAGTAGGATGGATGTGTGGGTAGTTCTCCCTCCTAGGCCCACTGCACTCCACGAGTGCAGAGTCCTGCTGTCCACGTGAACCACATTCCACCCACGCTGCCCAGGGTTTGGCGGCCTCAGGGAAATGAATGGGGTGGGGAAGGCAAAAGAAGAGGCCTAGATGTTCTATCTCAAAGTAAACATTGGAGTCACACAGTCAGGAGTGTTCTGGTAGCTCACACAGCCAGGAGTGTCCTGGTAGCATGTGAAAGTTGCCCTGCCCCAAATTTAAGGTTGTGAGGATCAGAAAGCCAATCTCTGCTTCTTCTCCCTCCCTAAAAGGTAATCTCACACACAGTTATCACCAGTGAGCACAGCAGGCCCTCTTCCCTCTCATCTCATCTCACCATCACCTTATGAAGCAGGTGTTCGTATGCACACTGCAGAAGAGGAAGCCAACACTTAGACCACCAGTCTAGGGGCTGGTACAAGGTCATGGGAATTCTTCATCAGTGTCCTCCACCCTAAATAAGAACAACCAACCTGTCTTATGTTACCAGCACTGGTGTTTGTCCTTGTGAGAGAACAGAAACATGGGCCCAGGGATGCAGCACAACCATGCCTGCAAAGCTCTGCAGTCTAGAAAACACAGTTGGGTTCCCTTATACGCATTACATGGCCAAACGCTGCCTATCTTGTCCACCTGCTCAAGGGTAGGGCCTGAGAAGAGTAAGAGCTAGGCAGGGCCTAAGATGCCTGTTTCAGATAAGGGCACCTCTTTTCCCCTTCTCCCTGCCATTCTGGGTGTCTGAATAGTGGGGTTAGAAATTGGATTAGGAATTTAATTTTCTTTGTAGTTTGAGGCTGAGAACTAAGTATCAAGACTTTGGATTTCCAGCATAGCCTTTCCTTGCTCCATTTCCTAAAATCAGTTATCTTCCAGAAAAATCAGGACTAAGGACCCTCTCAGGTCCAACCTGGAGGAAAGAAGATAGACTCTGATGGAATAAATCAAAAATTGTCCTTATTTTTAAAAATTAATATAAAAAGGCTTTTAGCATTGAAACTTTGCAGACTAATAGAATCTGAGCCACAGGGTTAAACATAACAAACAATACACAGTAACAAATAATAAAGACCTTATAACACAAAAGCATCAGAAGCAGCACCAGAAATTTGCTGAGGTCATCATTTAATTAATTCAAGTTGAACATACGGTTTTGGTTATATGTGGTTCTAGGCCAGAGGCATGAAACCAGAGTTCATGGGACAGCCAGAAACAAATGCTGCCAGTATAGGCCATGGAGTGAGGAGTGCCCTTCTCCATCCCACCTCAGTGTCCCAGGTTCCAGTGCACCCACCACAGGGTGTGTGCAGCACCCACCCCCTAGCTTGACCCCTGCACTGACCCCACTGCTTCTAACACATCACTTGCCAGATGGTGAGCTCCTTCAAAGCTTGAATTTTGCCTTATTCATTTTTGAGTCTGTAGTGTGCTTGTTGAGAGAATGAATGATCAAGCATAAATGAATGGAGGGAGACAAAGGAGAAGGCAGCTCTAACCAAGGAAACTTGCTCTTTCCTGATGACTCTAGAGAGATTTGACTGAACCAGTGGCATCAGTAGGTGGAGTGTGGCGATGTGGACCATACAAGGTGACACAGTCAGAGAGGGTGACACCAAAATGACTGTCTATAAAATTTTTGTGCAGTGTTTCAGCAGAAATCAATTTATTTTTTAATAAAAAAAATCCCTGTAATTAGTTATAACAACAAAAACATTTTTTGTAAGCCCAGTTTACATGTATCAATATACTTACAAAGCTAAAACTCTATGCTAATTTGCTTTTTGAACCTTCTAATGCACACTCATCAGAGCTGTCATTATTACCCAACTACAACAGCGCTTCGAATCACATGGTTTGTGCATGTGCTACTAGTATGCGCTGTTGTTTCCATCGCTGCTTTTATAGTCACTGATTTTGTCAGAGTTTCTGGTGTTTTAGCTACAATATTATGGTAAATAGTGTTTGTGAACCTGTATCAATAACAGTTCATTCCTCTGGTCCAGGGTGGTAGGACAATATGTAGGACTGTGGGTAGGCAGAGGCTTGTCAAAGGGGTTGAGGGCATAGCAGCCTTCTGAGGGTGCCTGAGCACCCAGCTCCCAGAGTGTAGATCCAGCATGGATCCAATGTGAGAGCAGAGATTACTTGGAATAACGTGTTGAGTCTGGGCACTTTCAATAGGTTTAGCATGTTTCTAAGGAGCCCTTGTGGCGCAATGAATGAAGTAATAATTAAAGGAAAAGAAGGAGAAAAATTTTAAAAAGGTTTCAGCTCAGTTACTAATAATGTTGTAGTTCAATGCAGAAAGATTTTACAAAACAATTTTATTGTTAGTATTCATATAATCTATACTACATTTAAACAATTTACAACTATACTTATCACATATTATTCTATCATTAAAATTGATAATAAATATTATTAAGGATTCTGTATTGTCTTGAATGGAAGAAGGTCCATTCAAGGCAGATGTGACATCAGAGTTCCTGTCCTAGGTAACACTAACCCCAGTGATGTCCCTGGGCTGAACATAAGGTAAAAAAACTCACTGCTGTGGAGTCGAATCTGAGTCATAGAGACCCCTCCTTGGGTTTCTGAGGTGGTATCTCTACAGAAGTAAAATGCCCAGTGTGGTGGTTATGTCTTTGTGTCAACTTGGCTGGGCCTGGTTGAGTGTCTGGGCAGCTGGATGTAGTATTCCCCATGATGAGACTGGTCATCAACTCCATGGTGGAATCTACTGGGAGCAGCTGAGCAGCTGCCTTAGGGAATGTGGTCTGCTTCCTGTATTTAAGCAGAAGCCTTGGGAATGGTCTCTAGCCTATGGCAAGCTTGGACCCTGCATGTAGCCGAGTCATTGCTCAGCAGCCTGCTATGTTCTGCCAACCCTGGGACTTACAATGGATTTAAGTTAATGGCCTACCATGTGGTTTGATAATATCAGGACAGTGCCTTTTCACTTGTCAACCTTGGGGCTTCTCAGCCTCAGCAGCCAGCAGCTGTTTGAGTGAAGAAAAGCTTCTAGCTCCAGTGGGCCAGGAGTAGGAGGCAAAGCTGGACTCCAAGGTTGAGAGGCTTTCACCCAGCCCCTAGAGCCTGGCACTTTGAACTTGGACTTAAAGCCTCCAAATTGTAAGAACAAACTCCTGTTTGTTAAGGCCATCCCATTTGTGTTATATTTCTTGTCAGAGCAGCACTAGGTAACCAGAACACCCAGTCTTCCTTCGGAGTAGCTGGTAGGTTTGAACCACCAGCCTTCTGGTTAGCGGTCAAATGCCTTAGGCACTACGCCACCAGAGCTCCCAAGGTAATAAAGATTCTTTAATTATTATTTAGTGTATTAGATCATTAGAAAAGGTGAGGAGATGAGACAAGTTCTTTTGATTGAAAGGAAGAGAGGACTACTAGGTTCCCTCAAGGATTGGGGGTTTATTTTAAGGCCACACGTGAAAGTGAAGGGCAGAGTGGCATTCCAGGAAAAGCCACACAGACTGGCCTCATAGGAGGAACAAGAGCATTAGAACCTGTTTAGAGTCTGACAGAGCCCAGGACGTAGTTTAGGAACCAAGAGGTCTTTTAAGATAAAACACAGCTCCAAAAAGAAAAAAGAAAAAGATACTATCTCCTTGCCACATCAACAACATGAGTCTATCCATCCTTGCCTCTCAAATCCCCACCCCCACCACATGCTTTACCATTAGGACACCTGAGGTATTTGGTCTCTAACCCTGCTCTTCCTGCCACAATGAAATAATGAACTCACTGTATTTTTTGTATATAATGCACAATACACGTGTAATGCACACAGTACACACAGGGAACTAACACATACACAGTTTGTAAAAACCATATAATGCAGATAATATTTGAGAAAAAGTGTATGTTTTTAAAGGCATTTGCTTACTTCTAGATGTTGCTTACTTAAGCATTCACTAAAAAGGACTAGGAAGAAAAGCCTGGCAATCTACTTCGAAAACTAGTCAACGAAGACTCTATGCATCACAAAGATTTCATCTGAAAGGGATGGTGCAGGACCAGGAAGGCTTTCCTTCCATTGCATGTGGGGTCACCATGAGATGGAGCCGACTTGTAATCAGCTAACACCACCACTACCACAAATACCCGCTTTATTTCTGTCTCTTTTACTACCAAGTATTCACTCTAAATCTCCTTGTTAAAGATAGAGGATTTCATTCATCCAATGGGGACAAGCCTTCACATTGGCTGATCAACTACTAAGTGGGCTGCTGATTGGGCCAGGGGCACAGCCACAGTTCTTTCCTCTGGCCCAGGGTGGTTGGGCAATATATAGGACTGTATGTAGGCAGAGGCTTGTCAAAGGGGTTGAGGACATAGCAGCCTTCTGAGGGTGCCTGAGCACCCAGCTCCCAGAGCGTAGATCCAGCATGAATCCAATGAGAGAGCAGAGATTACTTGGAATAATGTGTTGAGTCTGAGCACTTTTGATAGGTTTAGCATGTTTCTAAGGAGCCTTTGTGGTGCAATGGGTAAGCACTCCCCTGCTAACTGAAAGGTCGGTGATTCTAACCCACCCAGCAGCTCTATGGGAGAAATAACTGGCTATCTGCTCCTGTAAAGATTACAGCCTAGAAAATCCTACAGGGCACTTCTACTCCATCACATGGGGTCATTGTGAGTTGAAATCGACTCTATAGCACCTAACAGCAACAAAGCATGTTTCTGACAGTCATGAGATTTCTTTTATTCTGTAAGGTTGGGGAGCATATATCCTTGTTGTTGTTGTTATGTGCCGTCGAGTTGGACCCGACTCATAGCAACCCCTCCTTGGGTTTCCGAGGCGATATCACTACGGAAGTAGATTGCCCCATCTTCCTTCTGAGGAGTGGCTGGTGGGTTTGAACTGCCAGCCTTCTGGTTAGCTAGCAGTCAAAGATTATGAAGCACTGACAGAAGAGACAGTGAGCACTGTCAAAGACTTAATTAACTCCTTAGTGAGAGAATCTGTAATGACAAGCTGGTTCAAAAGAGGATATGAGTATAAAGATTTTGTGCAGCAGAGAGTAAAAAGGAATGCTGAAGCAAGATTTCTACAGTTAGATATACAACAAGTTAATGTCCTATGGGGCAAAAAAACATAACCTTTGTGGTTATCCCCCCCCCCCACACACACACACATAAAAATCATTTGCATTTCTACTGAATAGAATAATCATTTACATTTTAACAGTTTTTTGGGTTTTTTTTTTTTTTTTCCCAGTATCATCTAATTTTACAGAGTTGTAAAAATCTGGACCCTAAAATAATGAATTATAAGTAAAACAAAGTTACCTTCCCTTTATGTTGGGCTGTCAAATCAGTTCCCACTCACAGTGACCCTATAGGACAGAGAACTGCCCTGTAGGGTTTCCTAGGCTGGCTGTCAGAGCACATCGCCACAAGTCTTTTTTTCCTCATAGTGGCTGGTGGGTTCAAATGGCAGACATTTCCTTTAGAAGCCCAGTGCTTAACCTACAGAGCCATACAATCCTCAGATGAGCTTGTTAGACATTGTTTTAATTTAACATTTAAGGGACTTACAGGCATCTCCCCGCACCCCCAAGTTTTAAATAATTCTTCCTAACAGGTGGGAAAAACAAACAAACAAACAAAAAATTTGTTTGCATGGGCATTAAAGAAGGGAACATAATAGTGAAGGTGGGAGGCAAAATACACAAAGAATTGGGGCACCAGGGTGCCACCGGCTTTAACGTTGGCCAGTAGTGTGACCTTAAATCTGATCTTCCGGGAACTCACGGTCCTCATCTGTCAGATGGAAACTGCCCTGAAAGTCATTTTCAGAATGAAATCTACTTCTCCCCTCTCTCTCCCACCCTTTGCCCCATAAATGGTTAAAAAAACAAAAACAAAAAAAACCCAAACCCAGGGCCATCAAGTTGATTCCTACTCAAAGCGACCCCCACAGGGTTTCCAAGGCTATATATATAAACCTTTATAGGTGCAGACTGCCAGGTCTTTCTCCCGCGGAGCAGCTAGCGGGTTC
This sequence comes from Orycteropus afer afer, assembly GCF_000298275.1. NCBI lineage: Eukaryota > Metazoa > Chordata > Mammalia > Tubulidentata > Orycteropodidae > Orycteropus > Orycteropus afer. Next base: position 6,858,543 of record NW_006921698.1, on the reverse strand, counting down.
CAACCGCCGACCTTTTGGTTAGCACCCCAATGCTTTAACCACTGCACCAGCATAGCTCCTTATAAAGGGTCAAAAAGACCCTTTTCTCCTGAAAGTGAAAGAGCAAGAGATAGGAAGCACAGAAGCAATTTATATGCAAACGTTACTGGGCTGGGGGAGGCTCGGTGTGACTACTCCAGAAGACAACACCCAATCATGCATATTTACAAGCTGGTGAGGAGAACGGAAATGACACTTGGCCAGAAATTAGCTCGGTGGTGTTCACAGGTTTCTTTCGTCGAGTGCAGGACTCGAGGCCTTGCATCACTGGAAGGCTAATGGCGAGTTCACTCACCACATAACACTTCTTTGTCAAAAGTCACATTGCTCATTTCTCCCATTTGCGCTGGAGTGGCGGCAAGATCTGGGAAATGGGCGGCGCCCGCAGAGAGAACCCACTCTCTCTGAGGGGATATAGCGCAGAAGCTCCTCCCTGCAGGGCGGGGCCACGGGGCTCCTGGCGCACGTCCTGTTGTGGCTACAGGAAACAACCAGGTCGGCAGAAACCCGCCCAGAGAGAAGTTCTGCTGCCTCGTGGGCTCCGGGCCGGACTCTCCCTGGGGTGACTGTATCAGTGAGCCTCCCCTTGTTTTGTTAAACACACAATCTGCAATTTCAGGCAACACTTGCCAGTAGCCATGGGAGTTTTCTGTTTTGACAGAAACAGGGACATATTGGATCTTATGAGATGGTTACAGACTGTGGGTGTTGGGGTCTCCGCTGCACCAGCTCCGAAGGCTGATGGGCTTCCCCTTCTGTCCTCACTTTCCCTCTAACCTGGCTGACCTTCACCGAGCACTAGGTGTTCTCCCTTAGGCTTCAGCCAAGGCACCCTTCTCCTTGAGAGGTGAAAGGATTGAAGTTTAGGAAAGATGAAGGAGCTGTGGTGGTGTAGTGCCTAAGGCACTTGACTGCTAACCAGAAGGCTGGAGCTTCAAACCCACTCCTCGGAAGGAAGGTTGGGCAATCTAGGGACTCCTGGAACACACCGTTTCTTCACTTCCAGAATAGATTCAGAACCACAGGTAGGTAGTCCCTTCCCTCTGGTTGTTTCGTCAACTCCAAAAAAAGACCAAGAATGAACTCCCTGGTCATTTGGTCCATGCAGGTGACGAAACTGTTTTGATTGTCCTGAAATCCAGATACCTGAGTTCATGGAATTGGGGTGGCCCACCCAGGCCATCTGCCCTTAGGTGTCCTTTTGAACCTGGAGCCTTTAAGGAACTGTCTTCCTAAAGTCACCTTCAAGTCAAACAATCACCCAGTAAGCAGTTTACAGGAGATGGTTTTGCCTTAGGCCTGGCTCGTTTAGATAATTATCTATCAGAGCCGGTTTTGAGGATCTGGAACCCCAGGGTCTGAGTGGAAAATGTATGGCTTGTCCTTAGTGGCTGATTCCCCAACCAATTGAAATCCTGCATGTGTTTTGATGGGATGGCCTGCAAAAATAACATAACAATGACCTATGTAACCCAATTTCCCTGGCCCCTCTTCAGAGGGCCCTCCTTGGTACTTTCAGTTGATGATGGCCAGTGGGAACATATCTACTCACAATAAATATATTCTGTTATACTAATTTTCTTTCTCTGAGCATTTAGGTTTTTGACACAGGCCTCAGAACAAGAGGAAACAAACACAATGGTGAGCCCCAGTCCTACCACTGCTTCTCAATAGCGGTGAGACAGTGGAATGTGGGGTGTGGAAGAAGGGATCTCTATTTGGATTTGGGGCAAAAGAATTCTTGGCTTAGGATTGGGCTACATTGAAGGAAGTTTAGTGTCACTAGCCCCTTCACCTTGTACATTAAATGCCAGTTGCATCTTCCCATTATTGTGACAACCCAGAATGCCATCACCTACGTCAAGACAGTGAAGTTCCTCCTTAGGTTAGATCATTTCCTGAAACGTATTCCAAAATTCATCAGTGTCTTAAGATATTATTTGGTGTAATATGAATAGATTTCCAGGGTCGATCCCATAGTTGGTTCTTACTTCTCACCTTTAATATGTAAATATGTTTTAGATCACCAGTTGACACTAGAATTTTATTTCTTTTGTGTGGGACCCACCCTGGATAACTCAGCTACAATGTATCCACCCCAGTGGATCCTCCACAGTGCAGAGCACAGCAGTGAGTGCTCAGAAGGTCCTATGTTTTTACTGAATTGAAATAGCTTCAGCCGCTGGCAAGCTAGAATGTGCGAAGATACCAGGAAGGAGGCCAGCGCTTCAGAAAACCACTGCAAAGATGACCTCACAAAGAAACCGGTGGTGGGGCTCTTGGAGCACTCAAGGTGAGGTGTCCTGCTTTTGAGAGGGAGTGGGCAGGCAAGCAGGGAAACTGAAATAGCCTGGTGATTGGAAGAGACTATGTGGGAATGCTGACAGACGTATGTGTGGATGTTCTCCTGCTGGCCTGGCAGCCTCTTTGTGGAAAGTCATGCCGGGGAGTTGGTCCCAGCCGCTCTGGTGAGATGAGGGAAATAAAAACCCAGACAGATCTAATGGTGGTGAGTCACATTAAACCCACAGCCATCAGGTGCTTAGGAGGGAAGCTGAAGCCAGGAAACTCGATGGGCGAGGAGCTGAACTATTCTGTTGAGCAAAACACAAAGAACAGAGTGTTTAGGCCGAAGGATCAAGTTTCTCAAAATGGAAGACAGAGCCGTGCAGGCTGAGCTTCATGCTTTGCTCCAAGGTCAGGAGGACAAAAACCTGCCTATTCCCATCCAGGAGGGTGTCACCCAAACACACTCATTCCTCCTAGAGAATGGGCAGCAGGCCAAGGCTGACAGGGATCTGCCACTTCCTGTGCGAAATTGAGTGAGCAGCACAGTGACTGTCAGGGTCCTAGCCCAGCCACACCCACACCCTCCCAGGCTTGTAAATCTGGGTTCTGCTTTCCTCCGGGGGCCCTGTGCTAGTGAAATGCCTCTGTAAGTAGTTTTCTAGTTTAACCGGGCTGGCCAGTGCCTGAGGCCCCATGTTCAAGGTTCAAGATCACAGCTTCCTTAAAAAGAAAGGATTCCCGCTTCTCCAGGACTGGTGGGCTGCGGGGGCCCTAACCTAGCTATAGACACCACAGAGTGAAATTTTATTACTTTTGTTTTGCCTGGGCAACTTTTTTTTTTTTTTTTTTTTTTGCTCACAAGTCTACAGACTAGCTGGACACTCAATAACTAGCTGGATAATTAAAGCCACAAGTCTGGAGGCTTGGGCGTGTCCCTCTTCTGAAGTACTCAGTGGCTTACTCCATAAGCGCCTCTGGTCCTCCCCTCAGCAGGAATGGCTTTGTGACTTTAAAACCCTTTCCACCTCCCCTCTTCACTTGTCCAGTGCTTCATCGCCCCTGCTCCACCAACCCTGTCCCCTGCAAGGAAGGAGGAAATCTAACCCACAAGCCACAGCGCAGCCCACACCCTCGCCTGGCCCCTGACAGGAACATGACATAAAGTTTCCAACTAAAACCAAAGTTACTCAGCAGAGCTTCCTGCCAGGCAGCCGAGCTGGAGGGCGCATGTCCCTCACTCTGCTCTTTCTGTTCTCTGCTTAAATCATTTGAGAAACTTACCACTTCCCGGGGAAAGTTGACTGATCACTTCAAAGCAGACAAGGCCAAAGCTGAGAAGACCCAAGGTTAAAGACTAAGCTTCCTCCCTGTCTGTAGCTCCCCTGACCATTTCTCACCCATTTCTGAAATAAAATGAAGAGCTAGTTACGTTAACCGTGTCCCTAAAGGCATTTCTGTGTTTCTACCTTTAATATCTACAGCCTGTCTGACAGTTTGTCATACTGTGTGGTAGCTTGGGTGTTGTTATGATGCTGGAAGTTATGTCCCCAGTATTCACATACCAGCAGGGTAACCCATGGTGGACAAGTTTCAGTGGAGCTTCCAGACTAAGATAGACTAGGAAGAAAGACCTGGAGATATACTTCCCAAAATTAGCCAATGAAAATTCTATGTGTCACCACAGAATACTGTCAGATACAGTGCCGGAAGATGGGCCCCTAGGTTGGAAGGCACTCAAAATGCACAGTGGCCTCAAAAATTGACTTGCTCATACCAACAGTCCGCAGACGGCACAGGATAGGCCAGCGTTTCCTTCTGTCGTACATAAGGTCACCATGAGTCGGTCTACTCAATGGCAGCTGACAGCAATCTCTAATCCAAGGTCTGTGAGCCTCCACATGAATGTCCCTGACCTTCACTGCAACAGGGGTACTTTCATGAAGTTAAAACTGTTACCTTCTCTCAGACCCGGCCCTCTAGCTGTCCCCTCCCTCTACTCTCCCTCTACTACATTGTGTCCTTAATGGTAAGCCTGCTTCTCACCAAGTAGAGAGTAACCAGGTGCTACAATTGGAGGGCCTGTGTGACTTTTGTATCTTATTCCAAAATAGAATTGTTTTTGTTTTAATTTAAAAAAGAAGAAAAATCCCCCAAATCTTTGAGGATCTTTGATTTGTGCTAAGGCAAAAAAAGACCCCATATTCGAACATGTTCTATAGATACTCTTTTATTAAGCCTTAAAAAGGATAAAGACAAGAAAAGACAATCATCCAGGATGAGGGAAACCATCAGCATGTACACAGTACAGAGGCCAAATGGAGTCCAGTGACACATAACATGGGTTAATTATGTGTAATAGAAAACAAAGAAAATTACGTAAAATCATGATTGGTAGCAGGTCAATTCATCACCGCCACAGGTGGGACTACCAAAACCAAAACCAGACTCACTGCCCTCGAGTCAATTCACTCATAGTGCCCTTCCTTGGGTTTCTGAGGTGGTATCTCTATAGAAGTAGATTGCCCAATCTTCCGTCCGAGGAGTGGGTTTGAATAGTCAGCCTTCTAGTTAGCAGTCAAATGCCTTAGGCTACCAGAGCTTCTGGTGAGACTACACAAGTGGGGTGGGGGTGAGAGGAGTGGAATACAATTGTAGATTAAAAACAGTTCCAGATTGGTTCTGGGGCTTGACCACCTGACTACATAGTGGTCAGGATATGTATGACTCATGACCGTGTGAACCTGAGTCATAGCCACAAGGTGGCTACTAGACTACAGGACCCCAAACTTTAACTTGAATTAGATCACATGTGGCTATTTTCAGTTAATCATTAAGGATGCACCCAGGCACATTCCCTAGTTCTTTGTATGAGCATAATCTACTTTCAATCACACACTCTTTCCAAGGTCAAACTGCCCCTTCCTTATATTTGCTTCAGATTTACCAATGCATAGCCATATTGCTAGTTTAATGGTCAGAAAGAACTCAAACTAAGACAGGCATGGAATTCAAGCTAGCCAGATCACACAGGCCCCTGACCAATACCATTGAAATTTAAGCCTACGTGCAGACCACAACATAATTCTTGCTTTTGGCTGGAGAGCCAGGCCCTTAGGCAAGATAAGAAATTACATCTCAAAATCTCCACAAGCTTGACCATTGTAGGATACCGATAAACCTCAGAGTTGTCCTTCAAGTACCTCACCAGGTGCAGAGCCTGCAACTTGACCAACAAAGTGACCTTCCACCAGAGGCAGTCAAGAACAGGAAACCCTTACCAGGACTCAAACCAGGGTCCAGAGACATCATGCATGTGCAACATCCCAGAATAAGTCATGGCAACAACCCAGCAGCCTTTGCGATGGGTTCCATCTTTGTTCCGACAGCCTTTGCAATGGAATCCATCTTGACTATCTCCTGCATGCACACTTGATTTTCATAACCCCACCTTTTCCTCTGGAAATCCCTATTCTATGAATAAAGATAATGTCTTATCCCACCTGAAAGCTTTTATGAATCCTAGGAAATCCTTTGTTTGGTGAGAGACCAGAGGCTAATGTAGGCAAGAGCCCCTCTCTGTCTCTCCCTCACCAGCCCCCTTCCCTCTCCTCTCCTTTTAATAAATTTTGGTTCATGTGAACAACTTGCCTCTCTTGTTCAATTCTTTGTCAATAACAGCAAGGACCCCTGGTCAGGGTCACAGGGACCCTGGTAACAAAATGGCATCTGAACTTATGTTAAGATTTAAAATGGAGTTAGAGCTCCCACAGTAGACTGCAGCCTTCCACAAATCTTTAAAATTTAACCTCTAATACAGATTCCAGGAAGGACTAGGTCATGTTTCATCCACGGTTCCGTGTGTCCCTTGGCATGCTGCTGCTTATGCCTGGATATGAAGTTTTAGCATAAGACACAAGTCATTTGGATTTGTACTTTTTAGCAAGAATTTTTTCTGCTAATCTTGAAAATTCTGGAGGGCAAAGGCTCTGATTTTGAGTCTTATTGTCTTGCTATAATGTCTAGAAAAAGTAAGTGTTTTCAGGCTGTTGCATTTATTGCATTGCTATCATTCCTTAAAAAAAAGAGAGGGAACAAAAAAAGAAAAAGAAAGAAATTAGTCAGTCCTCTGTTCTGAAGGTGCTGTACGTGCAAATGATGAGGCCAAGTGCAGGTTGAGAAATTACACACACACTGTCTATATCCTGTATCACCAGGAACTCATGTTACCAAACCTCTTGCCATCCACTATCGTATCATCTGTGTTTAGCAATCTCCGTAGAAAACCAGATGAACCTTCAGAGACTTGTATACTGGCAAAGGGGTTTGAGACAAAGAAATCCCACAGGGTTCCACACCAAAATGAAAAGTATGAAAATGGTCACCTGTGAAGTGGCCCTACACCTCAGATCAGCCATCTATGTCAACATCACCATTGGGCCCCTTAAAGACACTCACAAGGGTCCTATCTGCTGTGGCTGTGACTTTGGCCAGCTGGCTAGGCCTTAGAGAGGCAGAGAAGGAAGCTCTGTGGGAAAGCTCAGTGAGGCAGTTGGAAGCAGCCCTGCCTGTGAGCATAGCACACAAGGGTGACTGTGGGGAGATATCCCAGGACAGAGGAAGATGCAGAGTTCTTGTCCCTCTCCAAACATACTCCAACTCTAAAAGAAAACACCCTGCTTACACATGAGCTTACTTTCTTTTTTTTTTTCTTGGAGTGAAATATAAGCTACAAACATGACATTCCTTTTCAGTGTTGAATTACCACTGCTCGAAAGTCTAAAATAAGAGTTGCAGTAAAACCATGTATTAACAGATAAATCTCAGCGAAGACAGTGTGCGTTCTGTGCCAGTTGCTGATGATGGGTTTTCCAGAAGGGAACGCTGTACTGGCGAGGCAGCTATTACATGTGATGACAACCACCAATTTAGTGAAGGGTCAGTGGTCTGTTTATTTATTTATTTAAGAGATCAAAACTCTCTGAGTTAGCCACTGATCATTTACTTGAAATAATACCAAAGAGTAGTATTATGGAGACAGAAAGAATTTGACCACTTCCTGGCAAATAATGAGTATTTGAATTTATTCTACTTTTGTAGAGTTTAGAAGTCACTTGGAAATAAACTTTAAGTTGGGTCAACTGTGATCTAAGGAAATCATCCAGAGTGTTGCTTGAATTTGCTAATTCCAAGAAAGGGACAGTAATCTGGATGTCTTGGATATACTCCGAACATTGAGGCTCAGTCCATGTGCCCCAGGCCATCTGTTGCCAGCAAGCCAGGGCACAGGACTTGAGGGCTGCATATTGGTCATAATAGGTTATGTAGAGCTTATGAAACTAGGTGTCAGGGGCTTTACTATTGATCTTTCCAAGGACTGGGTTTGGTTTTATCCAGTGGCTCAGCCTAGTGGCACAGATACGTTCTCTTAGGCAGGTTTCCTTTCATGATCTAGGCTCATCATTCTCAATCTCAAGATAAAATATTTTCTTGTGCAATGGAGTTTACATTGCACCTGGCTTGCTTTGGGATCTTGTGCTGATTATCCTCCATCCCTTCTAGAATGAGATCTCTACAAACTATGTTGTACTTGCCTGTGATCTGATCAATCACAATGGTAGGTCCAACACTTGGCTTGTAGAGGCTTTATTTTTATTTTTTAAAAATAGACATGCAACATTCGTAACAACAGCTCAATATACAAGGTAGCTATAAGAAAGTCCTCTAGCCATTTGTTGCTTCCAAACATGTCACAAAGCCCAAGCCGTTCCTGCATAGAAATTCTGGAGTCACCACTGATCCACTATGACATGTATCACAAGTAAATTGTTTCTAATATATAGTACCAAAGTACATTAGAAATTTATCTTAAAAATAAATTCTAGCTCAAGGTTGTCTGTGTTATAATGTAGTTCTCTGTTTCTTGGGTTTGAATTTGTTCTCCAAATGGGAAAGGAGATGGTGTTCCACTTGTATACTGGATGTCACCCTTAAGCCTGAGAATGTCCAGGGAGTAGGCCTTGCAAGTGTCACTTGGACTATCTATTATTGGGGGTGAGGAAGGGACAGATGAGAGGAGAAGAAAGATGAGGACAGCTGATCCATGGAACTGTGGTGGGGCACAATACAGCAGCAGAGAAAGTGGACTTCTAGGGCTTTAGATAGTTCCCTAAGTGGGGTAAACCATCTATACTCAACTACTAACGTAAAGGGAGCTCTGGTGGCATAGTGCCTAAGGCATTTGACTGCTAACCAGGAGGGTGGAGGTTCTAACCCACCAGCCACCCCTCAGAAGGAAGGTTGGGCAATTTATTTCCACGGAGATACTGCCTCGGAAACCCCAGAAGAGGTCGCTATGAGTCGAATTGACTCCACGCAGTGAGTTTGGTTTTGGCTGGTACTAACTTAAAGGTTGGCAGTGCAGACTCACCCAGTGGTTGTATGAAAGAAGGACCTGGTGATCTCCTTCTGTAAAAATGACAGCCAAGGAAATGCTACCGAACACAGTTCTACTCTGTAACACATGGGTCGCCATGAATCAGACTTGATTCACAGCAACAAGTTTGGGTTTCTTTTGTTTTCAGGGCTTTAGAAAGACAGAGCCTCCTTTCTCCCTCCAAAAAAATGATTTTTATTTGAGATGGATTTATTCTCTTGGGTCATAAGAACCTCTGTTGGAGTTCTGCTTACTTGCAGCTACACTATTATAGTATACCCAGGCTAGTCCTTAAGGCCCAGGCTCTCGACTCAGTCTTGGACTGAGGAATTTTTCATTGAATGCATCATCATTTTTAAATTGGGAGAAATCAGATAAAATTGGGATTTCTGACTTCTCACAAAAACTGAAAGTTCTGACAATGTTAGATTCACATTCACACGTGGCAACCATGGGCAGGAGCAAGTTGTGGCCTTGTCCATTAGCCAAGGCACACCCTCTCCTGCTCCCTGAGCCTCCCTTCAACACACAGCCGTACAGCCTCTGGGCCTACTTCCTGCATGGCATGTCCTTTAGGCAGCAGGGGCACCCCACCTCCCTCCATTGACCGTCCTTCCTTTTTCTCTCTGCCACTCAGAGGGAGTTCAGAACACACATTTCCTGGATCAAAGTCAGTCTGAGAACCATGGTCTGTACCTGCCTCTGCCTTTACACAAACATAAATGCCTCCTCCCCTGTTACTAAGCCAAAGAATGTCAGGATTAACCCATAATTGAAACTTTTGAAAGAAGAGCTAAAGACAGCTTTAGCTTTAGCATTCCACAGCTTCTTATTCAAACGGGAACTTTTTGTAACTCTGGGACAGCTGGAGACACATGACTGAATTCAAAAGCCATGGGGAGGCTCAAGGATGCAAGGCAGGCATGCCAGGATTCTTAATCTGCTTTTCAGATCGAGGGCAGGTGTATCTGACGTTCCTGACTATGGTACAATGACTTAAAGGCCCTGGACCTGCAAGAACAAGTCACAGGGCGATTACAATCAGGGCCATGACACTGCTGACCCCAGGCAGACACAAGAAGCTTCTTACAAAAATCAGAAGTTCTGTCAATACCAGATTCACATTCACACATGGTAACAGTAGGGAGGAGCAAGTTGTGGCCATGCCTTTTAGCCAAGGCACACCCAAGGCTTGGTCCCAAATCCAAGCTGTCCGAGAAACAGATGGGCCTCAGAGCCTGGGTTCGCACAGGCAGCTCCTTCCCACTAGATTGACCGGATGCTCTGCTGTGTTTCTGGGCTCCCTGGGATTATACCTCCATGCTCTCATGGAGTCTTAGGTTGACTGTGGGGGCTGAACGGTTGGAACGTACTAAAAGGGGCTTTGGAAGCACCCCTGGTAACATCCGCTCCAGGGTTCCCAATGCTGGCTGCTCTTCAGAAACACCTAGAATGTTTTTAAGATATAGATTTCCAGCTCCCTCCCCTCCCCCACCCCACATGCAGTGATTCTTGTGAGCAGTCAGGTTTAGCAACCACTGATGTTTTCCAAACCCTTTATTTCTTTGTTTTCTGAAGGACAGTACTAGGTGAAGCAACATTTGCATGGTCACACAGATGGTTTGGCAGGGCTGGGCTTAGAGTGTAGGTCTCTTGGTTACAACAATCCAGGGCTTTCACTACAACACACTGCCTCCTTGATGTGCCCATAAACAGATTGCCCCAAAGAATTTGGATATGGAAAGGGGTGGGGTGGCAGGAGGTATAGGAAGTAACCCAGGTAATTTTCTTAATATTTACTTCTGACATGGTTCACAACTCAGATGTCCTAGTCTGAATCCCTCTGGGCAAGAGATTCTGTTTCTAGCTCCATAATTACCACAGTTTCACTTGTCTCTGAGAGGTAAGCAAGAACATTAAGCATGTGTGTGTTTACTTCTCTGTGCCTCCATGTACATCTATTTAAAATACAGAGAATGGAAGGCACCCTTATATGTGCTTCTTTGGGGATGTGCAGACCAACTAAGAGAGCATACAAAGGATCACCATGTGACCCTTCTTAGACAGGAAAAATAACTTTCTATAATGGAGGTAATGTTAAAGTTAGATGGTTCTTGCCACACATATTAATAATCCTCATGACAAAATACCACTGTGTGTCCTCAGGCTACCCTCCACATCCTCCAGGAAACCGCCTGTCTTCTTCCAGCTTCTGGAGGGCTGGGTGTGTGCTGGTCTTGATCTGGGCTGTTTTTTAAAGCCCTCTTTCAGCCCATCATTAACCAGATGGTTCAGGAAGGACTTGGGCAGTGAATCTCTTCTGTGCGTGAATCTAGTCTTGTAAGGAAGCATGTAATATTAGAGAAAAGCTAAAATCAACAAGGAAAACAATTCATTTCTGAGAACAGGAATGCACAGACATGGTGTTACCTTGTGTGACAAAGCCCATAGACTGTGATCCCACAAAGCAAGGCCCCTCCAACTTTCCTGTGCATTCAGGTATCCTGGGGAATTTGTTAGAAAGCAGATTCCCATGCCCTGGGCCTAGGCTGGCCCTGGGATGCAGCATTTCTAACAAGCTCTCAGATGATGCGAAGACCACCGGTCCAGGGACAGCCGTTTGAGTAAAGCATCCAGCCCTCAGGAAACCCAGGCAGGCTGTACCTTGACCACTTCCCTTTGCTGGCCTCTTGGCTGGACTGAGCCTCACAAGACAGTTCTAGAGTCATTTGCTCCATCACCCTGGGCCTATTCCTTGTCGATCTGTCAAGTCTGAAAATTAGTACCATTGGTCACTAAGTAAGGTTACTACTGCCCTCAGTTCCATGGTATTTAATTGAGCACCTACTATGTTAGAAGTGCAATCCTAAGTGTTCAGGCTTTTAACTCTTTCTTGAACAACAGAATAAAACATACAGGAGAAATTAGACAAGAGTTGAAAACAGTGTGTAATCAAGAGACCAGTCAGGCAGAAGCAAATGTACAAAAAGATGGAAACATCTCTTTCATTCAATAACAAAATACATCCTGAGTGTGCTCTTAAAAAGAGTCTAATTTTGAAGGGCTGAACAAAATTAAAAAAAAGAATAAATAATAATCACGATAAAGAGCTAGCATTGGATTGCTCCTATGTGCCAGGCATTGTGCCCAGCATTTTGCATCTCTTATCTCATTTAATCCCCACTACAGCCTTATAACAGCCACTCCTCGGAAGGAAGGTTGGGCAATCCTACTTCCGTAGTGATACTGCCTCGGAAACCCAAGGAGGGGTCGCTAGGAGTCGGGGCGACTTGACGGCACATGACAACAACAACACAGCCTTATAAATTAAGTAATGTAAGTATTTCCATTTTATAAATGTGGAAAATGAGGCTCAGAGAAGTTAAAGAACTTGTTCAACATTATACAACTATGTGCTAAGTGACAGAGCCAGGATTCAAGCCCACAGAATCCAGGCTCCAGGGACAAAGCTCTGATAAAGGAGGTTAATGACAGGTCACTATTGGCATGAGCTGACCATTCACTTAGCAATTCTCCTTACTTCCTAGTGAAATGTTACGCCCTGATTCATCACAGGCCAAGGACAGCGTGGGCGGACTCTGTGTGCTGGGAGGTTAACAACTCCTCCAATTCAGGGACTGCCTGACCCAGCCTGACCAAATTAGTTGTAAAAGGAGAGCAAGTAATGGGTGTGACATAATTTGACATGTACATTGTTAATTGGACCCCGTGGGAGATGATTTTAAATAGACACAAATACCACGGTGTGAATTATCTGGGTTATGAAGCTCTAGTCTCTGAATCTTGCGAGAAAGAATTGTGTCATGGAAAGCTAAGAGCCCACAAGAAGCTGTTCGAATTAGGAGAGCAGCAAGCTTGCAGGACTGGGAAAAATTCTTCCTAGAAGTTTCAGGGATTTCACACCCCTTGTAGGATCTTACCTTCAAAGCACTCCCAAAGTCCAAATTAAGATCAGTAAGTAACTCTACCCATCCCCACCCCCTCTGAGATTTCCTAATCAGTAAGAACTAGAACCCAATCACAAAGCCAGTAAAAAAAAAAAAAAGCTGGTAAAACAGAAAAACAGATACAGCCTGAAACCCCCATAACCATTCTCCCTTTCTCAAGTTCACAGAACCAGCAACTACCTAGCATCCTCACTGAGGGACCCCCACAGGTACACTCTCTCTGGGCATCATCCTATGTCCAATTCCTAGTCCTGTTCCCTTTTCACTGTCAGAACTTGCCTGTCCTGTTTTCCAATCCCTTATGCTTGTTTTCTGACCTTTATAAAGAATATACGCGCCCCATGTACTAGTGCCACTGATCTTGACGATTTCAGATATGTTCATCTTCTTAGGCAAGACCTGAAGAGTATATAATACATAACTAACACCCAAGAAATGCTTAATGTTGAATTAATGAATGAAGCTAACAGCAAAGGCTCTCTGGAAACACCTTATCTTACCCCAAAGCATTAAGATTGGGTATTAGGCTAGTAAAGGAGCCCTGGTGGCACAATGGTTAAGTGCTCAGCTGCTAACCAAAAAGTCGGTGATTCAGGTTGGCAGTTCAGGTCAGCAGTTCAAACCCACCAGTTGCTGCAAGGAAGAAAAGGCCTGACCATCTATCTGTTCCCATCAAGATTACAGCCTAGGAAACTCCATAGCACAGTTCTACTCTGTTCTGTAGGGTCACTATGAGTCAAAATCAACTCAACGGCATACAACAACAACAAAGATGAAATTTGGGAGCAAAAGCCAGTTTTGTTTTGTTTTAATTGTTGTTGCTGTGTACCGTTTAGTCAATTCTGACTCATAGCAACTCTATATGATGGAGAAGAACTACCCCATAGGATTGATGCCCTTAAAACAGCACTACCTGCTGAGGATGGACTAGAGAGATCTAGCTAGGACATGTGTGTTGGTGGCCTCCTCACATAGATTCCATGTTTTCCCTTTCTAGCAGTGTCCCATGCTTCTCAGCCATGCATCTGTGAGGCGGGCAATTAACGTAGCCTCAATTCCCTGGATGGACCTTGGTAGGCTCAAGTCAACCAGTGGGCCCTATTGTCCTAGACACAGTGATTGGTTTGGAGATGGTCATCCAAGATAGGCCAATGAGATGCAAGAAGTCTTTGCCAGGGGCTTATTGGAAAGAAGTTTCATCTCTCTGGCTGTACATGAATATCGTGTAACACAGGCAGCCATCTTGTGATCACCAGGTGAAACAATCTAAGAATGAAGCCAGTGCTGTGGGAGACTAGGAAGAGATAGAAAGATAGTAGGTCCCAGTGACGTGTCTGGACACTATATCAGGCCTTATCTGATGCCTATCTGACCTCTGGAGTCCTCAATTAGGTGAGAAAATAAAGCCCCTTTTTGTGTAGCCAAATACATACATAACTTCGTTACTCCTGCCTAAGCCCCTTGATTTCTTTTTACAACTGAGCTCAGAGACAATCATTTTGTCATGTTAAATCATCTTTGTCAGAACAGCTTATTAAACACACCAGAAAACAAACTGAAAAGCCCCAAATTTTTCATTCATCAGCCAAAGCCTTCCCCAAACCCTTAGGCTCCTGATGTCCCAGGTGAATGAGGAAATAACAGTGGCTTCAACAAGATAACTTATGTCTCTTTCATGTAAAAGGTGGCTAGGTTCTGGCAGTGTAGTGCCTAAGGCATTTGACTGATAACTAGAAGGCTGGCAGTACAAACCCACCAGCCATTCCTTGGAAGGAAGGTTGGGCAATCTACCTCCATAGTGATATCGCCTCAGAAACCCAAGGAGGGGTTGCTGTGAGTTGGATCTGACTCCACAGCAGTGAGTTTGGTTTTGGAGTTTGAGGTTCTGGCTGCTAAGGAAGGTGCACTGTTTTCAAGGTTCCAGGCTCCTACTATCTTTATGCTCTGCCATTCTTAGCATAGAGTTCCGTCTTCAAGGTCACTTCATGGTCCAATATGGCAGCTACAACTCCATCCATCACATATCTTCCTGTTGCAGGAAGGCACCAGAAGAAAGTAGCAGGGATAAAAAGGAGTTTGGCAGTAGTTTATCACCTTTTTAAAAGTCGTCACAGAAGACTCACCCAACAGCTTCTGCTTATATCTCACTGGCTATACCACCTGCAGATGTGGTTGGGAATCTTTCAACTGGGCACACTGCCACTCAGATTAACATCTGGGTTATGTTACTTAGGAAAGAGGTGAAAGTGGAGACTGAGTAGGCAACTAGCAGTTTCTGCCACAGCCCACTTAACAAACAAGTCCAGCTTCTGTGTTCAGTTCTGCTGCTTGGCCCCAGCTCCTCCAAGACGCCTTGCTTCGAGTCATAATTACTTTCTACACAGAGCTTTAACTTCTCAAGTGGCTCCCTATGGATCCTCTGATCAGCATCTTTTGACTTATCCACTTAAGAGGCATCCACTGAGCACCTACTGTCTTTTATTAGACCACACTAGTCATTTATGAGCATCCTGGCTTCAATTTAACCCACAGTACACCTGAATTTCTTCTCTTGCATGCTCCAGTCAGACTCCATTCATACTCACCCAACTACATTCACAAGTCTCCCCCTAGAACTATTTTGGCCCAGACTGTCCTTCCAACACAGGACTGCTCTTCAGAGGTCAGTTTCTAACTTCTTTCTGGCTTTGGTGTCCTCAGCCCAGTGGATAAGGTACATATGGCCCAGGGCAAAAAAGAGTAAGTAC
Organism: Orycteropus afer afer; assembly: GCF_000298275.1. Lineage (NCBI taxonomy): Eukaryota > Metazoa > Chordata > Mammalia > Tubulidentata > Orycteropodidae > Orycteropus > Orycteropus afer. The sequence continues at coordinate 6,843,067 of NW_006921698.1, read as the reverse complement.
TATGGTTGATAAGAGCAGCTGAGTCAGGGCTGGTCTTCTCCAAATCCTCATAGATGGTGGTATGATTTTGGCTGGGGATGATGACTGGGGAAGAGGCTAGGGCAATGATGCCTTCTTCACCAACACACATGTCACCTATCTCTCCACTCCATCCTCACCAGGTACTTCTCCCAAGGTTTCCTGGCCCCTTATTGTACATTTCTGAGTCCCTGGGTGGTATGAACAGTTAGCAGTCTCAACTATTAACCGAAAGATTGGTGGTTTGAGTCTACCCACAGGCACCTCAGCAAAAAAACCCTGGTGATCCACTTTTGAAAAATCAGCCATTAAAAACCCATGGTTCTATTGTGACACATATGGGGTCGCCATGAGCCAAAGTCAACTCCATAGCAACTGAGTTAGTTGTACATCTCAGGCCCCACAGGCAGCATTGCAAGCCTCCTTTACAATGAACAGGACAAACAAGGCATAGTCAAACAGTTATTGTAAAGTGAATTATTGACTCACTAGAAAAACATCTGCTCCTCCCACCCTCACCTACACAAAACCAGAACAAATAAGAAAAATCAGTTTTTCAGCGTTAGACTGTTAATGCTAACAAAGCGTGTTACCTTGAATCTTCCTGTAAAGAATAGCTTTTAGAAGTATCTAGTTCTTTCATTCACTTGAATTTTCTCATTTTGATTTTAATTTTAAACAGAAAGCTATTGTAACTCATAGTTTTATGTTCTATTATGTTTTTTCAAATTGAAACTTGATGAGGCAGATGTGAACAATTATCACCCAATTGTAAATTTGTTTCTTTGTTTTTTGTTAAAATCTTCAGGAAAGCAGCTAAATTATGCCTTAAATCTTGAGACTTGATGTTGTCAGTTTAACCAAGAGGACTTGAATTTGGCTGTGTTGTTGTTGTGATGTGCCGTTGAGTCTGACCCAACTCATAGCGACCCATCCTTGGGTTTCCAAGGCAGTATCACTACGGAAGTAGATTGCCCAACCTTCCTCCCGAGGAGTGGCTGGTGGGTTTGAACCACCAGCCTTCTAGTTAGCAGTCAAGTGCCTTAGGCACTGTAGGAACTTTAAAAAAAAAAAAAAAGTTGCAGGAATTAAAAAAAAAAAAAAATTGATCTACTCGTTCCTTTTCTAAGAAATACCCATATATTTTAAAACCAAATTATTGCAATAATGAATGTTTTGGGGCCAGAGGCATGCATCATTTTGATGACCAAATGGTCAAGTGAAGAGACTCTATTACTGTACCGAGGGGGTAGGTGAAGAAAATACAAAGCAAGGTGCTGGCCTGTGCCCTCTCTGCTTTCTAATTTCCAAAAACAGATGGTGACATCACAGTTCCAAAAATTCCCCATATAACATTTGGATTAAACAGAGCTTTACTGTCATGGGAAAATAGAGAGCATACGCCAAAAAGAGGTGCATTTTGCTGATAAACCAATTTGTACTCAGGTGTCATACCACTGTCATTATGACAGGGTCCCTGTGGAAAAGCAATCTAGGAATGACAAAACTCCCCTAGGAAACACAGTCACCAATATCCAAGGAGGTTGGGGGAACTGGGAGGATATCAGAAGACCTGTCTTTTTGGAGCCTGAGGGCTCCAACAAGAGTAGATACTAAAATAGACACTTCAGTATGGTCACTTGAGAGAGACTTTACCCAGGAATCACGCCTTCCTCTGTCTTTGGGTATAGGCCTCTGGCAGCCTTGCAGCCTCGGCTGCTTTCCAAGGCTGCAGCACCCCTCTGGGCAGTTGAGGAATGTAACCCTGGCAATGAAGAAAGGCTCTGAGACTGGGGAAACTGACCAAATACCTCATGCGTGAGAAATTGCACTGTCTCTGGAGATATTGTCCTTGCCTTGACTTTAAGATCTCCCTTTGTTTTCTGTCACAGTCAGCCAAAGCCTGAGATTCTCTCGCCTCCCACTGTAGCATTTTGCTCAGAGGATTCTGAGCCATGAGGCTGGGGGAACCATGTGCATCATATTATACAGGGAGCATAGTTGTACACACCTAGCTGTGCGATGTTGGGCAAGTCACTTAACCTTCCTGTGCCTCAGTTCCACAACAGTAAAATGGGAATTAAAATAGCAGTCACCTCGTCAGACTTCTAATGAACATTAAATGAAATCCTACTTGTAAAGCACTGAAGAACAGTGCCTGGTGCAGAGCCAGAACTCCATAAATCCTCCATAATGGAGCCTAAATTTATGCTCCATAAATTTCCACTTTGCTGAAACACACATTTATTTCTCCAAACACATCACAAAGATGATAAGAAATGAAGTGGTTCAATTGGTCCTGGAATCCTTTAATGCTTCTAGAGGTTCTTGAGATATCAAAAGATATCTGTATGTGTGTCTGTGTTGTTAGATGCCATCGAGTTATCTCTGACTCATGGCGACCCTATTATGTACAACAGAAGAAAACACTGCCTGGTCCTGCACCAGCCTTACAATCCCTGCTGTACCTGATCCCATCATTGTAACCACTGTGTCAGTCCATCTGGTTGAGGGTCTTCTCCTTTTTCGCTGACCCTCCACTTCACCATGCCTGATATCTTTCTCCAAGGAATGGTCCCTTCTGACCAAAGCAGGTGAGACAAAGTCTGGCCATTCTGGCTTCCAAGGAGCATTCCAGCTGCACTCCTTCCAGGACAGATTTGTTCATTCTTCTGACTGCCCATGGTACTTTCAGTATTCTTCACCAACATCACATCTCAAAAGCATCAACTCTTCTTCCAGTTTTCCTTATTCATTGTTCAGCTTTCACATGCATGTGAGGCAACTGAAAATATCATGGCTTGGGTTAGGTGCACCTTAGCCTTCAAAGAGACATCTTTGCTCTTCAGCACTCTAAAGAGGTCTTTTGCAGCATATTTGCCCAGTGCAATACGATGTCTGATTTCTTGACTGCTATTTCCATGGGTGTTGATTGTGGAACCAACTAATACGAAATCTTTGACAACTTCAATCTTTTCTCCACTTATCGTGATGTTGCTTATTGATCCAGTTGTGAAGATTTTCATTTTCTTTATGTTGTAGTGTAATCCACATTGCAGGCTGTAGTCTTTAATCATCAGTAAGTGTTTCAAGTAATCTTCACTTTCAGGAAGCAAGGTTGTGTCATCTGCATATTGCAGGTTGTTAATGAGTCTTCTTCCTCCAATCCTAACAATGCATTTTTCTTCATATAGTCCAGCTTCTTGGATTATTTGTTCAGCATACAGATTGAATAAATATGGTGAACGGATACAACCCTGATGCACTCCCTTCCTGATTTTAAACCATGCAGTATCCCCTTGTTCTGTTTGAACAATAGCTTCCTGGTCTATGTATAGGTTTTCCTCATAAGCAAAATTAGGTGTTCTGGAATTCCCATTCTTCTCAATGATATCCATAATTTGTTATGATCCACACAGTCAAATGCTTTTACACAGTCAAAAAAAACACAAGTGAATGTCTTTCTGGTATTCTTTGCTTTCAGTCAAGATCCATCTGACATCAGCAATGATAACCCTCACTACATATCCTCTTGTGAATCCCGCTTGCATTTCTGGAAGTTCCCAATTCATATACTGCTGCAACTGTTTTTTAATTATCTTCGGCAAGATTTTACTTGCATGTGATATGGGTGTCTGTAGATTCTTTTAATTATACTAAGTATAAGCTGATTTGGTTAAATTTTAATCTTATAGTGGAAGGTTAAATTGGCTTTGTTCACCTACTAGAATGCTCAACTGTTAACATATAGGCTTCAGAAATATGTGATAAAATGCAGCTAATGTTATCTTAAGGAGACTTGGTGGTGCAGTGATTGAGTGCTCAACTGCTAACCGAAAAGTCCACAGGAGAAAGATGTGGCATTCTGCTTCAGTAAAGATTTACAGCCTTGGAAACACTATGGGGCAGTTCTACTCTGTCCTATAGGGTCATTATGAGTCAGAATTGATTCAATGGCAATGGGATTTTTTATGGGAATATTATCTTGGTGCAAATTCCTTTTTTGTGACCAACTCTTGTCTCAATGAACCTTTGCAGGCTTTTTTGTTTGTTTTTTGTCACATGGAGATAGACTGATGCCAAACTAGGTCTGTGAGGACTCATTTTGGCATCTCTGATCATTGTGCATAGTTTCATGCATGTTGAAGAGAGTCCATCAATTCTTGGCAAGAGTCGTTAAGTTTTCAAAGCTTCTAACAAGCCTCCCCTTTGTCATACACAACATTTTGCTGAAGGGGAGAGTCCGTCCTCCATTTATGAAGAAGAGGGACAAATTCCATGTGCAATTGCCCTGGCAATCACAGCCTGCACTACGCCCCAGATTTAGATCAATCATTAAGTTCTGAGTGCACCACCCAAATGAAAATCTCTCCCTCCCTTCCAGGAGAGCAGCATTTTTATTTCAACATCACACTGTAAGAGTTTTGAAAAGTAACTTGTGAACTTCTCTGCCTCTGGGGAAGGCATGTCCATTCACATCCAAAATTTTCCCTCAATGCCTTATGTGTTGCATTTACTGAGCTTCTGAGATCTCACAACTCAACTGAAAAGGAAATCAAGTGTCGCCCCTCTCTGCCATTGCAGGAGCCCCGGTGGTGCAGTGGTTAAGAGCT
>NW_006921698.1:6836479-6837116 GCF_000298275.1 Orycteropus afer afer | reverse complement strand
CACAGTGGGAACAAGACAGTGGTTACATGTTAGATAAAAGCATTCAGCATTGTTTTTGCCTTACTCTTGGGAAACTCCATCCCTCGTCAGCCCCTCCTTATTAACAGATCTCAACTCTATTTAGAGTAGTAATATGGCCAGCCCCAAACAAAACATTCAATTTTGTAGCCTGCCTTGCAGCTAGAGGTGGCCATATGATACAGATCCAGCTAGTGAGACAGAGACAGAATTCCCTGGGGAAGATACAGTTGTTGGGAGATAATTCTCTGTGATCGCTAACATTTCTGCAGGATAGAGGCACTGACTGCCTTTTGTTTCAGACTGTCTTGCCTAGTATTCTTGTATAGCATACAGTCCTGAAAGATAGAGATACACCTTCTCCAAAGCAAGGGGAAAGTTTTCTTAGAGCCTGGGAAGATAGAGATAATGTCTCCTCCAGAGCAAATAGCAGGCCTGTTTGTTGTTTCTAGGAGCTCTGGTAGCATATGCCTAAGGCACTTGACTGCTAACCAGAAGGCTGGCAGTTCAAACCCACCAGCCACTCCTTGGAAGGAAGTTTGGGCAATCTACTTCTGTGGTGATACTGCCTCGGCAACCCAAGGAGGGGTCGCTATGAGTCAGGTCCAACTCGACGGCA
>NW_006921698.1:6816326-6835534 GCF_000298275.1 Orycteropus afer afer | reverse complement strand
TTCCTCTTCATATAGTCCACCTTCTCAGATTATTTGCTCAGCATACAGATTGAATAAGTATGGTGAAAGGATACAACCCTGACACATACCCTTCCTTGATTTTCAACCATGCAGTATCCCCTTGTTCTGTTTGAATGACAGCCTCCTGGTCTATGTACATGTTCCTCAAGAGCACAATTAAGTGCTCTGGAATTCCCATTTTTCTCAATGTTATCCATAATTTGTTATTATCCACACAGTTGAATGCTTTTGCACAGTCAATAAAACACAAGTAAATATCTTTCTGGTGTTCTTTGCTTTCAGCCAAGAACCATCTGACATCAGCAATGATATTCATCGTTCTACATCCTTTCTGGAGTCCAGCTTGCATTTCTGGAAGTTCCCGATCCATATACTGCTGCAACCATTTAAAAATTATTTCCAGTAAGATTTTACTTGTGTGTGATATTAATGATATTTTTCAATAATTTCCACATTCTGTTGGGTCACCTTTCTTTGGAATAGGTACAAATACGTATCTTTTCCCATCAGTTGGCTAGGTAGTTGTGTTCCAAACTTCTTGGCATAGACGAATAACTACCTCCAGTGCAGCATAGATTGAATAAGTATGGTGAAAGGGTACAACCCTGACATGCACCTTTCCTGGTTATAAACTATACAGTATCCCCTTGTTCTGTCTGAATGACTACCTCTTGGTCTATTTACAGGTTCCATATGAGCACAATTAAGTGTTCTGGAATTCCCATTCTTGGGAAGTATATTATACATACTTTGTTATGATCTCCATGGTTGAATGCCTTTGCATAGTTAATAAAACACAGGCTAACAACTTTCTGGTATCCTCTGCTTTCAGCCAAGATCCAACTGCTGTCAGTAGTGATATCCCTCATTTCATGACCTCTTCTGAATGTGTCTTGAATCTCTGGCATTTCCCTGTCAATGTACTGTTGCAACCATTTTTTTAATTATCTACAGCAAAATTTTACTTGTGTGTGAAATTAATGATATTGTGTGATAGTTTCCACATTCTGTTGGATCACTTTTTTTTTTTTTTTTGGAATAAGGACAAATATGGCCTGCTTACTATCTATTAATATGGAATCTTGGGTCTCTAAGCTAAGTGTCCTCTTATAATGCAACCTCTGTATATGCAGACATTCCTGTGGGCCTGTATCTGTTCATTCTTGTGGCATCTGTGGGGAGCTGCCATAAATATGCTGATCCTCATGCTGTTTGCTGTGCTGCGAGTAATACAGTCCACTGTCTCTGACCCAGGAGTCTTGTGTCTTGTGCCAGCATCCGTGAAATCCTGGCAGACTAACTTGTTACTTGTAAGTGAGGTGAAGTATCAGACCCTTCATGGTTCTTGATAGGATATTCCTTCCAGAATAAGAAAGTAAGGTAAAAGAAAGGTCCTTGTCCCATTGTGCTTCCTTATATCCCTGCCTTGAGGTGCAACAGCCATCTTGGGACTATGAGGTGACAGCATAAGGACAAAGGTCTACATGCTAAGGACTGTAGAACAAAAAGATGAAGTGAGAGCCTGGGTCCCTGATACAGAGTTTCTGTACCTGCCCTGGATTGCATAATTTCAGGTCTCTTGTTACATGAGATAAAGGAACCACTACTTGTTTAAGGCAACATTGATACAAAAAGATACTGTGCACAATAAGGTGAGTTATAAACATTCTTATTATTATCTTCAGTGCATGCTGTGATTCCTAATTTGTTCAGCAAAACCTAAAGCATGTGGATTTATAATATATGTTCTCTTCTTATTATGATTTCTGTTAAAAAAATTTATAATACAGACTTTTATGGTTGCTTGTTTTAGGAAGAGCAAATGGAAATGAGTTTTTATTTTGTTTATGGATTTCATTTTTTTTTGTTTTGGTTTTGCTTTCTCTAATCCCTGCCTGCCCATGCTATGAAATAGAATGGCTAAATTGCCCCATGTTGCTGCTGAAACCTTTTGGGATATGATTATGAGCCTATTCTGAACCAAAGGATATCTTAAGTCATCTGAAAAGATTTCTAGTTCAGTAATTTTATTCCGATTCTTCAGCTTCCAGGAGTGTGTACTGTTGGAGCTCCCCATCACCCCCAAGAGTATGTTGGGCCAGAATTTGTTTGTGAAAATATTATTTTAGGACTTCTTCCACTCCTATCATCTGCTTATTTTCCTTCCTGCATATTTCATAATGTGGCATCAAGATTTCTGATTCAGCAGTTAAAATAGTCTATGCATTAGTTATCACTTCCTTGTGACCCACTTTATACACAATTACTCATTCTGGCATTGAAAGTTCAGTTTCAAAAAAATTCCTAGGACTAAAGTCTGTGTCTGAGCACAAAAAGGATGGAAGAAGATACTGACTGAAATCTATTGATACCACCCAAAGAACCCTAGGAGTGAGCATCCCAAATTAGACCTGAGAGTTCCTATTTCTTTTACTCTCTTGTGAAAGCTTTCAAATTATAGCCTCTTCAATTATTCCACATCCATAATCCCATTTGTTACCATCTCCCTTCTCATTTCCTTCCTGAGACACATCTCTGCATTGAATTTACCAACCTCTTATATATTTGCTATACATCACTATGCCAACTGCTACGGAGATCACAAAAGTAAAGAGACAGCATCCCTGCTCTCAAATGGGTTATATGCTAGTGCAATTTCTCGCACTTTGGAATGCTTGTGAAGTGCAGATTCCTGGACCCCACCACCAGAGAATCTGATTTAGTAAGTCTTCACTTTTAACAGCTCCCTAGTTAATTCTTGGACTATATTTTGAGAAATACTCTGACTAGTAGTAAGGGAGTAGGCTATCTTCTATGCTATATTGAGGTAGCCCCAAAGTACCAAGAGAACACAGAGAAGAGAGTGACAAGATTGATTTGAGTGACCAAGCGAAGGCTTCATGGAAGTAGAGCTTTAAAAGAATCATTGAAATTAGACAGTTGGGAGGCACTCCGGGCACTATCATCTGCTGCTGTTCATCCCTAAAGGTCAGGAAAAGTCTTTGGTTCACCTTCCTCTCTCCCAAGGCTTTTGCAGCACATGGACAGGACAAATGACTCTGCGACAAGCAGGCACACTCACCTCTGAGTGGAACTAGATGGATGGTAACTTTTCCTGGATACCCTCCCCTAAGTTGAGTTCTAGCTCCAGACCAACCTGCTAAGACAGGACCCTACACAAGGCCATTAACCTCCAGCCTCAGGTTTGGGATAATCTTATTTGCTTGGTAGGACTGGTGTAAGAATTAATTGAGCTAATGTCTGTAAGGGAACTCTGGTAGCATAGTGCCTAAGGCACTTGACTGCTTACCAGAAGGCTAGTGTGGTTCAAACCCACCAGCCACTCCTCGGAAGGAAGATGGGGCAATCTACTTCCGTAGTGATACTGCCTCGGAAACCCAAGGAGGGGTCGCTATGAGTCGGGTCCAACTCGATGGCACATAACAACAACAACGTGTGTAAAACTCTTGGTACATAATTAACACTCAATGCATGATGAGTAATGTTATTTTTATTATTTTAGATTTTTCTTTGGAATAAATCCCTAGAAGTTGGGTTACTGGAACAAGTAGTGTAAGCACTACTAAATGGTACATAAAGAAATTGTGTTTGTTGTTGTTGTTATTGCTGTAGAGTCGGATCTGACTCATAGCGACCTCTCCTTGAGTTTCCGAGGTGGTATCACTATGGTAGTAGATTTTCCAACCTTCCTTCTGAGGAGTGGCTGGTAGGTTTGAACCACCAGCCTTCTGGTTAGCAGTCAAGTGCCTTAGGCACAATGCTACCAGAGCCCCTATAGAAATTGTGTAGGACTTTTTAAAACAGTTTTATAAAAGTATGTTATTTTGACCAGTAGATAAAGGATGTTCATTCATATCCATGATGCTTGGGACTCCTTTTTATACCTTCTTCTCATTTCATAGTCAACTGAGATTGTTCTGACCAGTTTCTGCACGATTCTGTTCTTGCTAATAATCCCATCTTGAAAGAAACAATAGAGAAATAATGTCATATTTATTTTTCAAAAGTAAAAAGGAAAGTGGGAATAAAAATACAAATAAAGTGTTTGTGGCTCAGGTATCTGAGGTTTCCATAGAATTATTAGAAATTTAAAACTAAGGCATAGTAACAGGGCTACAAGAATATGCATCAACTGAACCATTTCTGGGGATAAAGTGGGAAGAGGCAACCAGCTTGGGAAGACCTAGTACAAACAGGAAGGGAACACCCTGTGGCTGAGGAAGCAGGTAGAAACCACAGCACCCAAGCATCTCCAAGCTATACCACATTGGTGCTAATCACCTCATGAGAAAGTTGCCCTCTTGTCTGGAAGATCATGGCCCATCCTTTAGAGGAGACTGTCAAATTTGGGCTCTCACCAAGTGTTCTTGAAGGGGTATCTGTCTTGTTTCACATGCAGGGGATCAGGTGGTGTGGTGGAAGCATTTCTCTCCACTCTTTTTAGTATTTCTGGAGATAAAAGAAAGCAAGCCCAGCAGGTAGGTAAACTGAAATCAGCAAGCTGGGATAGGGCCAGTTGGCACACTGTCCTCACAGAGTGTAGGCCAGAGAGAGGAACCCATTGGAGAGGGCTGTTGTGGTGGGTGTTGGTTCTTTCTGCTCACCAAGGTTGGGGGTTGCAGAGAAGATGGCAAGGGGATATCTGGAGTGCTGGCTGAGAGGTTGCCACATCCCAGTGAGTGCCTGGCCCACTTTTCTGCTCTCCTTCTACTTGCTCTTCCTTGGAGCATCTCACTTACTTCCACTGCTTCCATAGTGCATCAATATCAAGGATTCTCAGATCTCATTCCTGGAGTCCAGACTCATGTATCCACTCTCCAGCTGGTCATCTCCACCAGGACATCCCACAGGTACCTCAAATCCAACCTGTCCTACCTAAACTCTTGACCTCTCCACCTAACTACACCTTCCACTTCAATTCTCTTATCTCAGTCACTGGAGGGGTATAACCGATCCACCCACTCACTCCAACTGGGAACCTCACTCACACCCTTCACATCTTGTCAATCACCAAGTCCTGCCCATTTGACTCCCATACCACCCTTCTCACCACCTAGACTGTCAAGCTATCATCATCTCTCTCTGAGTTGATGCAGTGGTCTCCTCACTGGCCTCCTTGTCTCTATTCTTAGCCTTCTCAAATCCAGCCAGAGTGATTTTTCTAAGTAAATCTGACTCTTGTTTCAAGCTTCTCTCTATGTCCCCACTTCTACATAATATATCCAAGAACTAAACTTAGCATCGTGGGCTAACAAATATATTCAGAAGAGTAGTGACTTTTTGAAATGTTACATTATGAACTATTTAAAACACACAAAAAGACATAAGTGATATAACAACACACATGTACCAATGGCCTAACTTAAAAAATAAAACCTTCCAAGAGCAACCAAAGCTCCATGTGGACTCCTACCTCCCCTTCCTCTCCCATAGAGGTAACTGCTAATCTGAATTTGTCACTATTCCTAGTATTTCTTTGAAATATTACTTAATATAGCTTCCTTATTTCATTATAATGTATCTATTCTGCCTTTTGGAGTCCCTGGGTGGTGCAAATGATTAATGTGCTCAACTGCTATCTGAAAGGTTGGTGGTTTGAATCCCCTCAGAGAGGCCTCAGAAGAAAAGCCTGGAGATCTACTTCCCAAACATCAGCCACTAAAAACCTTATGGGGTGCAGTTCTACTGTGACATTCATGGGGTCACCAAGAGGAAGAATCAACTCAAACAGCAACTAATTTGGAATTTTGTTCTTCTTCTTCCTTATGGACCTCTTTTGCTGGGTAAAATTTAGTGCAGTTCAGGAAATGTTATGAAGAGATCATTTAAATACAGTTATCTCTTCAGGTGTATTCTCAGTCTTTCAGATTATCTCTCTTTCCCTTTGCTGCTCTCCAAGATGGCGTCTAGTAATCATTGAGTGGGCGTTTTTTTTGTTTTTTTTTTTTTAATAACTTTATGTGTGGAGGCCAGGAAGGTTAGAAGATGAGCTGCTTGAATATATATTATGTCCTCCATATCCTCATTGATTTCTGCCACAGGATGGTCGGTAATTCCTTGTCTGATCTTCTCCCATCTTAGCTCGGGTTCAATGATTCTCTCAGGTGTACTTAGCCTTAGTCAGTAGTTTTCCCTGCCTTTCTGACTCCTGAGGTTCTCTGCTAGTCTCCCATCCTGCCTGTGTCTGAGAGGTCCACCCAGTCATTGTGGTGGGTTCACCTTGTCCTTCCCCATTGCAGGCCCCAGAGTAGGTGCTGTGACTCAATTCAGACATCTCCGATGGCACATGAGAACCTCTGAGTCCAGATCATGCACATAGTACCTAAGGTGGCTCAGAAAACCAAACTCCAGGCCTTCCTCTGCCTAATCACACTATTCTGTCTGTTTTACTCTGATGGGTCAGGGGAGCCTGACAGGCATTCTTTTCAGATCCCAAAAATGAAACAGGGAAAATCCTCCAGGTCCTGGTATTCACATCAACCTATCTGAGAAACATTTAAAGCAGTACTTCATCTATTCTTTCTTATATCTCGTGGTAGGTAGTCTCTAAAGATTGCCACTGTTAATTCCTCTCTTTCTGTATGTGCAACTTCTCCTTCCATCAAGAAGTGGGGGCTATTTCCACTCCCTTAATTCATGGCTGGCCTTGTGACCTGTTTTGATCTACAGAGAACAGTAGAAGTGACGTTCTGGGACTTCCGAGCCAAGCCATAAGTGCATGGGCAATTTCCTCTTGCTGGCATGGTGCCTAAGGCATTTGACTGCTAACCAGAAGGCTGGCCGTTCAAATCCACCAGCTACTCCTCAAAGAACAAAGGTTGGGCAATCTACTTCCATAGAGATACTGCCTCGGAAACCCAAGGAGGGGTTGTTTTTTGTTTTGTTTTGTTTTCTCAATTCTACCATGTAAGAAGTCCAAGTACTCTGAGATGTTGTGAGGAAGCCCAAGCTACACTAGAGGAGAGGCTACATGGAGAGAAAGAGAACCAGCCCCACAATCTGAGTTATCCCAGCTCAGGGATCAAATATGGGAGTGAAGAATCTTGAATGTTCCAACCCCAATAGGCATGATGTGAAACAGAAAAACCACACAGCTGAACTCAGCTCAGATTGCAGAGTCATGAGAAATGGTAAAGTGTTAGAGTTTTAGCCCACTAAGTTTATGCATATTTTGTCATACAAAAATAGATGAGTGAAATATCTCTCCAGCTGCATTTCTCACCATCACCTGCCTTATACTTTATGCTTCAGCAACTCAGACCAGCTTGTGGTGCCCAGCACATGCTATGCCATGTCTCACTTGCATACCTCCATTCAAGCTTTTCTCACCTCTCTCCTTAGCCTCGTTTCCCTTTTTTCCTAGGCACCCATGATACCTTATGCAAAGCAAAATCATTGCACTAGTGATACTATATTATAATACTTTATGTATGCTTTATGTATCTGCCTTCCAGACTCTTTAAGTATAGGTACTGTATCTTAGCTTCTTGGCAGCATTTCATGTGTAAACGTGGGCAAGTTTCTTATATACCCTGAACTCACTTTTCCTGTCTCAACTAGGGATTGCTTACATTCTGTGATGTGTATCAGAAACCTAACCTCATTGGATTAATCAAATTGTGGTGTTTTTTTTTTTTTTTCCACAAAAAAAGGAGGTAAGTACAGTGGCTTCACACCGTCAGCAATATCCCAGGTTCCTTCTGACTTTCTATTCTACCACCCTTACATTGTGGTTTTCCTCCAATGTTGCCTCATGGTCACAACATGGCTACTTCATCACCAGCCTTATGTCCATGTTCCCAGCAGGAAAAAGGAAACAATAAGGGATAAGGGGCAATGCCCATATCAAAAAACAAAACTTTCCCAAAAATCTCCAGAGAACTTCTACCCAAGTCTCACTGGCTTGAAGTATGTCTCACGGCCATCTCTAGCTACAGAAGAGGCCCCTAAATCACCCAGAGGTACTGAAGTTTGAACTAGCAGTAATAAATGCTTGGAACTGTCCCTCTACAAGGAGGGAAGGGATGTTGGGTAGCATCTGGCAGGGTCTGCCTCATTCCTCACCCTGTAAAATGGGGATAATAGTAGTCTCTTCCTCATAGAATTGATGGAATTAAGAGAGAATGTAGTCAAAATACTAAGCACTAAGGACTTAATCAAAAGAACATAGTAAGCATTGATAAAAGCAATTATCTTTCCACATTTCCAAATGTGGCACTTAATTCAAACACCCAAGTGTTTTCCCTGAAGGGACAGAAAATTAGTTGGCTCAAGGCAGTTGTCCCACTGTCTGTCTGGAATTCTTCTGCAGTGTGTTTGCTTCTGGTGATTAATGAGTCTTTTCTCAATAGTCTATTCAACTGTTAATAAATCCAAACTGGATTATCATTATGGCTCTTAACTTACAACGTGTGACCAAGAAAAAACACAAAGCTTGGAGAGACACAAAAGGCCAATGAGCTGTTTTCATTGCTTTGTGGCTGCAGTGCTGCATACTTCATTTCTGATTCATGGAAAAATATCCAGCACACAAGAGTCAGCTAGACTCATGAGAGGCCTCAGACCAGGGAGTTGAAGAATGAAGTCCAAATGTCTTAGTCACTGGGGTCCAGCAAGCTGATCTGGCATATGTTAGTAGAAGGAAGATTTCCTTTGTGCTAGCAACCTGCTCTGTGGATCTGTTTTGTTTGTTTGCTTAATCAGTAGATTACTTAAGATTTCTGTATAATTTAGGACTCTTTTGTTTACAAGGGAAAAGTACAAACCACAAAAAAAATTAAATTAAATTAAAAAAGGCTTTTTTTTTTTTTTTTAAGAAGTGTATTATTTACTTGAATAACTGAAAAACCCAACAATAGTTTTAGGCACAACTAGATCGAGATGCTTAATAATTTAGGAATCTCTTCCTTCATCTCTCAGGTGCTCCTACAATTTCTGAATGATCATCACCAGTTTAGTAACCCCAAGAGAAAGAGGATACTTTTCGCCAACTGGAGTCCCTCGGTGTTACAGTTAAAGCGATTTACTGCTAATCAAAAGGCTGGAGGTTCAAGTCCACCCAGGGGCAACTTAGAAAAAAGGCCTGATGACTCCTGAAAAGTCAGCCTTGGAAAAGTCATTGGAGCACAGCTTTACCCTGACACCCATGGTGTGGTCATGAGTTGGAGTTAACTCCACAGCAACTGGCTTTCTCCTCAGTAGTTTCAGGAAATGCTCCAGGACTGGCCTAGTTTGTTTCACATGCCTATCCCTGAACCAAGTACTGTGCTAAGAGAATGTGGATCTCTTATTGGCTAGTCTGAGTCACATGCCTAAGTCTAGAGCCGGGGGTGGGTGGAGTCCACCCCACTCAAACCACTTAGGTTGAGGGTGGGAAAACGGTGGGAGGAGAGGGTGGGAAAAAGGTGGGAGGAGATCGTGGTCAAGGGTTCCTGCTAGTAGAAGAGTGTGCTGATGCCAGGCTCCACAAAACTACAAGTTTCCTACAGACTCCAGGTTCATTTAGCTATTATTAAATGTTAATACTATAATACTAGTGACAATTTCTTCTATCCACTCACCTTTCAGCCTCATTTTAAATGCCAATATTTTCAGGAAGCCTTAACAAATCTTCGTAATGAGATTAATATTCCGCCAGCACTTTGTTTGTTTTTACCCCATGGTATGTATCATATCACGTTGCTATGGGTTACGGTGAGTTACACACCCATTTGCCTCCTCTGGTTTGAGTGGCACTTGAGGACAGGCCTGAAGCAGGACATGCCTCCCACTTATCACTAAAAACCTAGGATGACGGTTTCCTGTCCTGATGTGACCAGGCTTTGGAATGAGAAGAATGCAGGATAGTGAGGAGGGAAGAAGCACGTGGCTCCCTTCACGAAGAAAATCATTCCCAGCGCAAAATTAGATTTAGAAGTCAGGCTGGCTTTACTTTTCTTAGTCATACTGGAGCTGTCTTTGATATGAAGTGGTGAAACCAGTAGCGAGTCTAAGAACAGATCTAAACTCTAAGACGGCACCAAGTCTTAGAAATTTCACCTCCTACTTCTGTAGTGATACCGCCTCGGAAACCCAAGGAAAGGTCGCGATGAGTCGGCCCGACTCCACGGCACATAACAACAACAACAATGAATTTGAGAGAGACAAAGAGAGAGTTTGGGATGTCCTCCTTTTCAAGGAAGAAAAATGCAAACACCCCAGGTTCTTTTAACGCTCTTTCCACGGCTAGCGCTAGCCACTGATTAATAAGGTCAGAACCTTTCCACGCGGCTCCTTTTTTTTTTTTTTTTTTTTTGCAAACCATCTGTTTTTTTTTTTTTTTTTTTTTTTTTTTTTTTTTTTTTTTTTTTTTTTTTTTTTTTTGCAAACCATCTGTTTCCTCTCCTGTCGTGGGTGGCTTCCTTCCAGGGACACTCCTTTTGAGGGAGAAGGAGCTGTTACACCAAGAACCAGATTCTAGTGTCACCCTTGCTTGCAGGCACTTGCAGATTTCTCGTGAATGTTTCCTGATCAACTCAACAGGTTTTAATTATGCAAACCAATACTTACTGTTAACCATGCTTACTCTTGTAAAAGGCAAGCTCCACAAGACTAGGATTAGGCAAGCCCAGAAAAGTACAAATGTCTGTGCCACTGTGCTGAGGGCTTCCCACCAGCTCGTATTTCCTTACCACTCTATCATTCCTCGTACTCTGCTTTTCAGAGATCTACCTTCTGGTCTTCTCATTTAAGGCAAAAGAATGCAAGTTCTCTCTTTTGACTTTTCACCTACTCTTGGTAGAAGTAAGACTAAGTTCTACTCCTGGGCATACACTTCTTTTTCATGCAGAAATATCCTCTGTGGCTTCTTTTAGTAAAACTAACTCATAATGACCCCACTGGAGTTGCAATAGTGCTTCCCCTTCCATTGCTTTGGGGTCATATTTCTGACACAAAAATTTAGAATTGTCCCAGAAAATCTGAGATGTATTGCCTCTCAATTCTTGTCAAGAACATCACGTGGTTCATTACACTGCAAGTTCCTCCCTCATAATGCTGACATGTTTGTCCCCAAACACATTCATTTTCCACAACCAAAAGAGCCAGGGGGGAGTGGGGAGGGACTTAGAAACTCAGGAGATATCAGGATGGAAGCAAGTAATGTGAGACTTCATTACTAAATAGAGAACCCAAGAGATCCTGATGGACTGTTTTTGGTGGTCGTTAGAGTCCAATGCCCTTATTTTGAGCTTAGAGATAATGGGAGCTCCCACTCTCAGCCAGCTGCTCATGTACACCAGGCTGCTCATCCTGAGGAGCTTACTGGGTAAGGAAGCAAGAATCAAGTCACACTTCCATCAACCAACTGAAAGTGAGCTGTTTTATCCTCAAAAGCTGGCTAAAAGAAGAGCATGTGAGCACCCTTTCATTGACAATAGAGACTGGGTACATTACCAGAAATCTGAACCACGCAGGACATTCTTAATGTGGTCAATATTTGACAAGGCTAAATGCACGCCCTTCCTCTTCTCTAAACTAGTTCCGTGATGGTGGTGGAATGAAAGGTTTCAGCTTTCAATACACATCACTCTGATATAAATAACTGCATCAAAGTTGACTTCCTGAAAACTCAGGTCTTCACTTCCCCCCATGAGTGGTCAGATACACCTGCTCCTCTGAAAAATGGCACACACATCATCTACGTATATTATCTGAAGATATTTCAACTAGATCAGTCTTTCTGAGGCAAAAGAAGGCAAAAGAAATCACCATACCTCATGAATTGGTTGTATTTGTGTGCAAGATTTTCATCACATTTCTCCAAAGACACGAACCTAAAAATCCAGATACATGATTCTTGAAATAAAAGAAAATCTGCCTCACACTGTGTTCTTTAATCACTGCCTCCCTGCAGGTATAAAGAGTTTAGCTGTAAGACATGCCTGTGCAGATAAGCCTGTGGGCGTGGTGCATACACACACACACACACACACACACACGCTCAGTATCATGTGTTACAAGCAGTAGAGAATGCCATGCTGTCAGGACAGGCATCAGCCAATCCTTAAATGGTGAAACTAGAATGCAGCCAGCAAAACTTGTGATTTTAGGCCACTTTTGATTACATTTCTGGAGCTTGGCCAGTAGAGCAATTTCCAAGAAAACCAGCTCAGAGGGTTCACATTTGCACATTCAGCTCACCAGCTTTCAACCAAGCTCTCTGTCAAGCTCAGGGAGGTGTTTCTTCACCTCATCCTGGCTCTAGCTTCAGCCCTGTAACACATTGACTAAATAGCAAGTGATTGGCCTTCACAAAAATGTGTAAGGGGAAAGGAAGAGGAGGGGCAAACAGAACAAAACTATCTCACACTGTGAGCCACTGGAGAGTCTGAACACAACCAAAATGTACGCACTAAGCACTGCTAGTTAATAAGCACAACAAGCCAGTCATCCTTTTCAGTCAACACACTTCTTCCATGTGTGACTGTGACACCAATCATTTAGGCAGCCAAGAAAATAAAGCGGACAGCTGTGCCTGAGATAGTCATGTCTATACCAAGAGCTGACCCAGGGGAGTCACAATAAAATTCGTGCCTGACCTCTCCCAATACTAGGGATGCGCTCAGTGCACACGATCCATTTGGGGCCTTTTGCTCAGATTGGAAGAAGTCCTGGTGGCACAGTAGTTAAGTGTTTGACTGCTAACCGAAAGGTCAGTGGTTCAAACCCATCAGCATCCTGCAGGAAAATGATGCGGCAGTCTGCTTCTGTAAAGATTAACCAAACCAAACCAGACCCACAGATACTGAGTCGATTCTGACTCATAGACACCCTATAGGACGGAGTAGAAATGCCTGATAGGATTTCCAAGGCTGTAAATCTCTACAGAAGGCTACAGCCTCATCTTTCTCCTGTGGAGCCGTTGGTTGGCTTGAACCGACAGCCTTTTGATTAGCACCTGAATGCCTTAACAGTCTTGAAAACTATGGGGCAGTTCTACTTTGTCACATAGGGTAGCTATGAATCAGAGTCTATTCCACGGCAGTTTGGGTTTTGTTTGTGTTCAGATTGGGAGGAGCTGGAGCCCAGGAGGGAAGGAAGCAGCTGTGGTTTGCCTGACCCGAGAACACTGGATCTACTAATCAGTAAGGCCATCTCAAGGATCCCCTCATTAGACATACAGGTTCATGACAATCATACTTTAAAATTCTACAAGTACATAGTAAATGAGTAAGTAGTGATTGAACATTTATATGTATGTATTCTGGGTGGCAGTCATCAATTTGTCACATTTGCCTCGTGTAGAATCCACCAGTTGCTGACCAGCTGATTCTGACTCTTGTCAATCCCATGTGCATCAGAATAAAGCTGTACTGCATAGGCTTGTCAATGACTGATGTTTCTGGAAATAGATCACCAGACATTCTTCCACAGCACCACTGGAAAGACTCAAAACACCAACCTTTCAGTTAGCAGCCAAGGGTGTTAACTTTTGCACCAGTCAGGGACTCCTATTTAGAATATTACTTAGCCTTAATTTAGGAAACCAAACCAAACTCACTGCTGTGGAGTCGGATCCGGCTCATAGCGACCCCTCCTTGGGTTTCCGAGGCAGTATCTCTACGAAGTAGATTGCCCAACCTTCCTTCCGAGGAGTGGCTGCTGGGTTTGAACTGTCAGCCTTCTGGTTAACAGTCAAATGCCTTAGGCACTATGCCATCAGAGCTCCCTAATTCAGGAAAGACTAGTAAAATCCTTCTCTAAAAAGTTTTTGACAGTTTCTGAGGTATTTAATGTTGTCACTTATTTTGAAATTTTAAAAATAAATATTAAAATATCTAGGCAGCAAATGATATAATTTTATATCATTTATATCAAGTGTTAGATAATAAATTAGCCTTGACCTCTCACCCTCTCAAAATAAAGTCCAGATGGATTGAAAAACCAAATGTGAAAAACAAAATAAGTATCAGAAGGAAACATAAGAGAATATTTTATGATCTTGAGATAGGGAATGACTTTCCAAGTAGGATATACAAGCTAGAACCCATAATGAAAAAGATTGAAAGAGCTGACTGCATAAAAATGTTAAACTTTGTGAAATAAAAGGCACTATAAACAAAGACGGGAGCTCTGGTACTACAGTGCCCAAGGCATTTGACTGCTAACCAGAAGGTTGGTGGTTCAAACCCACCAGCACTCCTCGGAAGGAAGGTTGGGCAAGCTACTTCCGAAGTGATACCGCCTCAGAACCCAAGGAGGGGTTGCTATGAGTCGGGTCCGACTCAATGGCACATAACGATAACAACAACATAAACAAAGACTAGGAGAAAATATTTACCACAGACATAACACAGAATAAACATCCAGAATAAATAGAACACTTAAAAATTAATAAGACAAACCATCTGATGAAAAATGTGCAAGTAATATGAGCATTCCTCATGACCCCCAAATTTCATTCCTTGATAAATCCCAACAGAAATGCATGCACATGTATATCTAAAGACATGTTCATCACAACATTATTTTTTAATAGCTAAAAAATGGAAATAATCCAAATTGTCCATCAATAAATAAACCGTGGTATATTCACATAATGGAGTTTAATAAGCAATGTTTCATAAATATAATGTTGAATGAAGGAAGCTAGATGCAAAAGAGTGCATGTTGTATGATTCCATTTATATAAAGTTTAAAAATAGGTGTAATTAATCTATAGGGGTTAGATTTCCAGATAGTGGTAACTTTTGGGAAGGTGGGAGAGGGTCTGATAATATTCTATTTCTTGCCTTGGATGGTGGTGACATGTGAACTTTTTAATTCACTGAGCAGTATGCTTAATATTTGTGCATCTTCTCTGTATTTCTATACTGTAAGAAAAAAGTTTTTAAAAAAATCCACATGATAAATAAGCATATGAAAGATGCACCATCTAAGTGGTAAGGCAGGAAAATGTACTTTAAAATGACACAGACTTTTTTTGCATATGATGCTGATAATTTTTTAAATTAATAATGTCATAATGACAAGTCTGATGGTGGCTACATAAATTAGAATTTTTCTTTTTTTAGAGAAATTTGGTATTATTTACCAAAAGCTTTGGCCCAAAAATTCCACTTCCAGGAATACATCCTTCAGAAGTATATATATACATGCCAATTTGTGTACAATGATTGCTGCAGTATTGTTTTAATGGCAAAAAATGGAAAACCACCTATACATCCTTTGCTAGAAGAGTGAGTAAAGAAAGTATGATACATCCATACAGTCTGGAAAGAATGCAGCCACTGAAGAGAATAGGAGGAGGAAGTCTACATATACTAACAAAGAAACTGCTTAAGGGAACATTATTAAGTAAAAAAAGAAAGTCACAGAACAAAACCGTTGCATGGTTTTGTTTATGTATAAATGATCTGAATGTAAATGTTAGAAACCACAAACAACTGAAAACAGGAAAACAAAACTAAAATACAGTGTGGTTCATTTATCCAATTAACTTACAAATCCTACCACAAAATAAATGTTGAATTAAAATGCATCATTAAGGGTGATGGAGAAAGAATGATGGAAAAATTTGGAAATGGACAGAGGTAATGGTTGCACAGCATGATGAATGCAGTTAATGTCACTGAATTGTACATATAAAAAATGTTGAAATGACAAATATTTTGTTGTATATATTTTCACCACACACACAAAAAAAAAAAAAGAAAGAAAGAAAAAAAGGGAGATATTCCCTGATCTGCCATCTTCTGTGGGGTTATTGTGAACACTCAAACAGGCAACTAGAGGGGAAGGTACTTTGGGGTAATAAAGGGCTAGACTGATTTTTTCAAAAATGCACTGTAAAGAATTCTCCCTGACTGTCTTTCTGCACCACACCCTGAAAGGACTATGCCACAACAGGAAGGACCTTTTTCTTGGTTCTACAGCCTCCTATGGGAGTGTCATCCGCTGCTCAGAAATGCTGGCTCCCACACAGGCCCAAGCGATAGCACGTGGAATCTCTCCAGACCTTTGTGCTTCCAAAGCACTTTTCAATAATTAACTAATCTGCTTAAAGGGTGGGGCGGGCCACGACTCCCACAGACTCAGCACTCCCTCCTGCCAGCTGCCCGCCTTCTGGAATGCAAATCCTCTGGAACCCAAGAAATGGCTGTTGTCAGCCCTTGCCCTACCTCAGCCCCCAAATTCAGGAGGGTAAGGAGGTACCACCCAGATGAGAGAGCAACTTCCCTTCTCAGAATGTTCCTCTTCTCACTCCACCTCTACCTGTCCCTTCCCTCATCTTTCTCTCTGGCCTGAGATGCAACAGATGGCAGGAGAAATATTATCTGAATACTGTCAGTTTTGTAGCAGTGATGGTTCAGCGGTAGAATTCTTGCCTTTCCTGCTACTGACCTGGTTCTGATTCCTGGCGAATGGACCTCAAGCACAGCCACCACCCAGTTTGTCAGTGGAGGCTTGCATGTCGCTGTGATACTGAACAGGTTTCAGAAGAGCTTTCAGACTGAGACGGACTAGGAACCCAGCCAACCCTATCGATCTTAACGGTCCATGTCTGTTGTACCTGGGATCACTATGATTTGGGACTCATCTGAAGATAGCTGACAACAACTGTCAATTTCAACTCTGTCACTGTTTTGCTCAGAGATCCTATGAACAACAGAAAAATGTGTAGGTGTTTTCCATTTTTTATAGTACAAATAAAATAAATAGTAGTCACTGTACAACACTCTCAAATGATTGATGTCTGGAGCCATGCGCCCAGACTTTAGAATTTAACAAACCATTAAAATGTCAAAAATTTCGGAGATAACAACATAAGATTGTTAATTTTTATACTGCCAAGTACATGGCAAATTAAAGAGACAGATTTAACTGAACTAATATCATTGCCCCATAAAAGGGTGGGCACTTTAACCCCAAAACAATGTGATATGACAATCTCAGATTTAAAAAAAGTACTTCATATTAATGTACTTAATGTGTGAAAAATACACAAATGGTTTTATGTAGATTGGTGAACATTTCCTCCTAGACTGGCACCAGTCATTTTGGGAAGAACTGGCGAAGACTAAATCAAAAGTTCCTAAACCTGGCTATGCCTGAGAAAGATTAAAAAAAAAAAAAGTCTTTGAGACAATTCTGGCTCAGGGCGACCCCATGTGTGTTACAGTAAAATTGTGCTCAATAGGGTTTTCAATCATTGATTTTTCAGAAGTAGATCATCAGGCTTTTCTTCCAAGGCCCTCTGGGTAGACTTGAACCACCAACTTTTCAGTTAGCAGGCAAATGTATTATCCCTTTGGCACCACCCAGTGACTCCCTGGGGAAGATAGGAAAGTGTTTTTCAAAAATACAGATTCCAGGTCCTCTCATTTGTAATGACTGCATCAGCCTCTCCAAAGATGGTACCCTGCGGTGTTATTTTCCCTGTTCTGATATGCTGCTGAGTTTGGAACCAACAACACAAAATGGCCTGATTTGCAGATCAGCCATTAAGTTTTAAAAAAAAAATCCTTGAGTATGAAATGTAACCAAACTACCTAGCTCTGGAAATGTTTGTAGGAGAGAAGCAGGACATAGGGTGAGGGAGCCTTTGAGGACCGGAGAGCCTTGAGAGGGATGAGGGAGCAAGGGTGCCCTGTGTACAGCCTCCACCCTTCACCTGGCAACAGCTCCATTTAGCTAACAACAGATACTGCCTTGGAAACCCAAGGAGGGGTCGCTGTGAGTCGAGTCCGACTCAATGGCACATAACAACAACAACAACAGGGTTCTGAGCAAATCCTTAGTCCGAAAAACGGTGAAGGGAGGAGGTACGATGTTCAAAATGTGATTGACAGGAATGAGATAGCTAGAGGTCAAGTCTCTCTGAGCTTTAATAGGCCACCAGCAGGAAAGAGGAAGCCTCTTGGTGCAATTGATTAATGCAAGTCACCAAAATATTTTCTTGGTCTACTCTTGCACAAAGGCATAAATATCATCAACAATGGGAAAAGCATCATAAAACTTGTAATTAGACGGCTTCTTTTGCCTTTTAAACTCAATATCACTTCTCCCCACCCCCATCCTTCCTCAGGCACAAGTCTATGTTTCCAGTAAAAACTTGCTTGTCCACTTGTGCAGAAAGAGGAGTTAATTTAATATTTGAATACTCAACTGACTGGTTCTCCTGGGTAGCAAGGAGCCAAGTAAATATTCAAGAGAGAATAAGGAGAAAGAACAAAATGGCAGCCAGCCCAAAGAAATCCCCCAATTACCCTGTGACACCCTGGGTGTGCACATGGGCAGGGTCCTTACCACTGGTGAGTCACAGCCTCCCACACCCAGTAGGATAAAAGCACAGTGGACTGAAATCCAAATAAAATAATGAAAACAAGTCAAGCAGGTAAAACATTCCCCTGTCGTCAATCTGATGAAATGCTCAACCCCATTTCAAGATGGAAGGAAGACAGAAGGAGAGTTTTCAGCAAGACAAGATTTAAATAGAATCCCACAGAAACTAAGAATCTGCCATAAGGCTTGAAGAGTTTTATTTCCACAGGTGAAATTTCTACCAATGAACACAAAAATTTATGGAAGTTCTGTACACATAGAGAGTTTTTGTTTTATTTTGCATTAAGGGGGTAAGTACATTTCTATAAACTTCTGGACATTAAATAGATTGTAAAAGATAATTTGAGTCTCTTCTTTAAAGTCCAAAATGTAGATAAATCAACATATACTCATATTGCGCCCATTTCTACTTTTCTTCTCTTCCACCTAACCTGTTGCCATCGAATGACTTCGACTCAATGTGCTCCAGAGTAGAACTGCCCTCCACAGGATTTTCTTGGCTGTAATCTTAACAGAAGGAGGTCACCAGGCCTTTCTCCCATGGAGCCACTGGGTAGATTCAAATGGCCAACTATATGGGGAGTAGCTTAGAGAAAACGGTTTGCACTATCCATGCCTTGAAACGGAGAAGTGATACTAGCTTCCCAGCAAATAAGAATTGGCTCAGAGACCAAAGGCCCAAAGTAACTGAAGTATTTTCAAGAACGCTCATGATTAATAATTCAAAAGTTAAAACTGTACATAGAGGCGGGGCAAGATGGCGGACTAGGCAGAAGGATTGCACAGACCCTCTTCAACAAAGAAAAGGGAAACCAATTAACACAGACACAGAAGATAATCTT
>NW_006921698.1:6802311-6808881 GCF_000298275.1 Orycteropus afer afer | reverse complement strand
AAAAAAAAAAAAACTGTACATAAACTCAATGCTGCTATTACATCAGAAACATTATTTCTCAAGATTGAGAAGGGCTAGTGAAAAATCGTATGGGCCTGCAAAAGTGTGAACCATCTACAAGGCTACAGTAGCCCAAGTTCTGATCCTGATGAACACAGACGTTTTTCTGTCTCTTCCTACAAGTAGTAAATATCCCAGATAAACTTGCATTAGGTCATTTCATCGATATCATGATGGTCATTTTCAATAGACATTTAGTAGGCACCACCCACCTGACCTGCACTTTTCCCACTACTGACCTGACCAGACCTATTTCAGCTTCCCTGAACTACCACTTGGATAGTGAAGCACATAATTGTGTTCAGGAATTTTACTCTCTGAAATTTCTATGTAGATATGTGCCACTTTTGACACTAGCTTTCATTGTAAGCAGACACTAAACTAGAGGCTTATAATTAGCTCTCTGGGGAAGCAAGTGTGTGGTAAAGCAGAGGTCAGGAGAAGAAAAGTCAAGGCAGGTATTGGAGGAACACTACATGGAAGATGCATAATACAAAGGTATTTTAAAGTGTGGCCCGTACCACTCAGGCAGGGAAAGGAAAAGGAATCATATCACTGCTAACCTTCTTAGTAACTATATCCATATATATTAGCATGTGATTCTGCATGTATACTTGGGCAATTTATCTAGCACCATTCAATCTTGGAAGCCAGGAGTGGGCTGGAATGTAAGATACATGGTTCTTGACAGATCATAGCTCTGTGACGCTGCACTATTTCTATTCATGTCGTATCTCCTGCCCCAGGGCTAGCACCTGGCCCATGCAAGACTCCCATTTTACGTTTTTTGAATCACATCCTTCCAGAACTCCTTAGCTGTTTCTTTCTTAACCTTTTGACATTAAAATCTAAGACTAGAAACCAACTTTAAACCCTCCTGTCTCTAAAATTCAAGTACCTTGCATTTGTACAGAGAATTAGCCTTGGTCGTGTAGTGCCTACATTTGATTGCTAACCAGAAGGCTGGCAGTTCAAACCCACCAACCACTGCTCAGAAGGAAGGTTGGGCAATCTGCTTCCGTAGAGATACTGCCTCGGAAACCCAAGAAGGGGTCGCTCTGAGTCAGAACTGACTCAACAGCAATGAATTTGGGGTTTATTTTTGTTTTTTTGCTACAGGGGTAGAAAGAATGACTGTTGACTTCTGCTTTGCCTTAATCCGAGCCTGGCTTTCCTCAGATGAAGATTTGACTACCTTATTTTAAAATCTTTCCTGCCTTTCCTGAGAACTCAGAGATGGAATGTATGGCACAAGGATATAGGCATTGGGCTCTGTCACTCTTCATCTTTTACAACTTTTTCCTCACTTTGTGCTGTCTTTCTACTCTCCTTCATACGTTTGGAGACTCAATCTCTTACCATTTTATTCTAACCTCAGATGACCTACTAAACTATTTCCCTACTTAGATTATTAAAGTAGAAGCTACAGCGGCCTTGATTCTTGGTTAAACCGTAAGCTTTGCCATCTCATTTTTAAGTTTGGCTTGCAATCTACATGGCCTATATGATGTGTGTACATGTGCCTACCCATGGGATAGCAAATGGATGCACTGAGCAAATGATATACTCTCTAGGGGTGGTTCTTCTTCCCTCAAAATACATGAGATTGTGTTTGCACCAGGTGCAGAGCAAAGTTTTCAATTTAATTTGAAGTGTCTCAAGTATACTTTCAGAACCACATGCTAATTAATGTATACTGAAACTGTAACTAGCAAGGACTGCAGCAATAGGACATTTTTTTTCTTTTCCTACCTTAATGGTATGGCCCACACTTCAAATTGTTGTTGTTATTGTTATGTGCCATCGAGTCGGACCCGACTCATAGTGACCCCTCCTTGGGTTTCTGAGGCGGTATCTCTACGGAAGTAGATGATGTTCAACAAAACTATCTTCAGAGCAAACTAACAACTTTATCCAGTTTTCCTAACAGCTTGCTTCTTCAAAGTGAGAAAAAATGTCAAACCTTAGGTAAATTTGAATAGCTACAGAGTTTTGATACTTTTATAACTCTTCATATTTGCATTGTATAACAATACGATTTCCAAGTAAGACTGAGTGTAGTATTTTATTTTCTACAGAACTGGGAGCAAAAGGGAATCTCCAAAAGACTCCCAAATGTAAAGCAGGTAAAATTTGCCTGGCTCCATGCTGTAAAGGCTCTTTTGTAAAATGATTCAATAAACTATATATAGAATCCTCAAAAATATAATTAAAGAGAAGTTAAAACCTGTTAGAGTTGTTTAATATAAAACCAAACAATTAAAAATGATTTGTATATTTTTCAATCCAGCCCATAGTGGATTGGCAAGAAAGGTGTAGGACTAACCCAATGACAATACCTGGCAGGAGGGCCCTTCAAAAAGTCACCAGCTATTTATGGATATTTCCTGGTGCAATGCATTTCCTTTTTTTTTTTTTCCCCCTTTTGTCTGCAAGGCTTCCAGTCTCAGGAGAGCTTTCAAAAGAATTCATAAAATGTGCCCTCAAGAAATCGCTTCTTCCATCATTGACCTCATCTCTTAAAAAACCTGCAACTTCTGGTTCAGTGGCTGGAGAGGAAATGCTCACCCCCTCCTGTGACTCCCGGAAGTAGTGCTGGAGAAAATACATCCAGTCAAGCATGAAGTTTCTACACTGAGGCAGGTCCAACCATGGGTGGAGAGATTTCACACAGAGTAAGAGGTGACAAGCAGAGCTTGGGTGTGCAGATAAGGATAAAGAAGAGAGCTGCTGTGCTTTAGAAACTACCATAGAGTTACCAAGGAGCTGAAAATTATACAAAAGAACATTTCTATGTTCTCTTTACTACATTGATCTGTTCACTTACAAAACTAAAACTTCTAGGTTTTCTTCTCAAATGCCAAATATTTCAGAAAGATGGGGAAAGTCTCATTAAAAAGAACACATTTTATTGGGTTTAAGTATTTTATTTCCATAGCATTTCAATAATAGATGTTAGTTCATCATCTTTATATGTGAAAAAGTCATTTTCATAACACTGAAATGAAACATATAAAAGGAAATTGAAGAAAATAAAGCAAAACTACAAATGGTGGTAAAAGTAGTCATTGTTGTTAGGTGCCATCAAGTCAGCTCTTACTCATAGGTACCCTACCCTGCAACCCTACCCTGCATACAACAGAACAAAACGCCGCCCCATCCTGCGCCACCCCCATAATCCTAGCTGTGCTTGAGCCCATCATAGCAGCCACAGTGTCAATCCATCTCGTCTCGTCGAGGGGCTTTTTTGGTGACCCTGTACTTTAACAAGCATGATATCCTTCTCGAGGTGTTGGTCCCTTCTGACAACATGACCAAAGTAGATGACCAATGACCAAAATCTGGTCATTGTAGTTTCTAAGGAACATTTCAGCTGTACTTCTTCCAGGACAGATGTGTTCATTCTTCTGGCAGTCCCTATATTTTCAGTATTCTTCACCAACACAACAATTCAAAGACATCAATTCTTCTTTGGTCTTTCTTATTTATTGTCCAGTTTTCACATTAATATGAGATGATTGAAAATATCATAGCTTCCGTCAGAAGTACCTTAGTCTTCAAAGTGATATCTTTGCTCTCAAGCACTTTAAAGAGCTCTTTTGCAGCATATTTGCCCATTGCAATACAATAGCTGATTTCTTGACTGCTGCTGCCACACATGTTGCTTGTGGATTCAAGTGAAGTGAAATCCCTGACAATTTCAATCTTTTTTCCATTTATTGTGATGTTGCTTATTGATCCACTTGTGAGGATTTTTGTTTTCTTTATCTTGAGGTGTAATCCATACTGAAGATTGCAGTCTTTGATCTTCATTAGTAAGTGTTTCAAGTCGGCATCACTTTCAGCAAGCAAGGTTGGGTCATCTGCATATTGCAGATTATAAATGAGTCTTCCTCCAATCCTGATGCCACATTCTTCATATAGTCCAGCTTCTAGGATTATTTCCTTAGCATACAGAATGAATAAGTATAGCAAAAGAATACAACCCTAATGCACACCCTTCCTGAGTTTAAACCATATACTATCCCCTTTTTCCATCTAAAAGACTGGTCTATGTATAGGTTCCTCATAAGCACAATTAAATGTCCTGGAATTCCTGTTCTTCACATTGTTATCCACAATTTTTTATGATCCACACAGTCAAATGCCTTTGCATAGTCAATAAAACACAGGTAAACATCTTTCTGGTGTTCTTCGTTTTCAGCCAAGATCCATCTGACGTCAGCAATGATATCCCTTGTCCCACATTGACTTCTGAATCCAGCTTGAATGTCTAGAATTTCACTGTCAATATACTGCTGTAACTGTTTTTGAATTATCTTCAGAAAAATTTTACTTGTGTGGGATATTAATGATATTATTTGATAATTTCCGTATTTTGTTGGATCAACTTTCTTTGGAATGGGCACAGATATCAACCTCTTCCAGTCAGTTGGCCAGGTAGATGTCTTCCAAATTAGTTGTCATGAATGAATGAGCCCCTCCAGCACAGCATCTGTTTGTTGAAATGTATCAATTGGTATTCTGTCAATTTCTGGAGCTTTTTCCTTCACCAATTCCTTCAATGCAATTTGGACTTCTTTCTTCAATACTGTTGGTTCTTAATCATATGCTACCTCCTGAAATGGCTGAACATCAATCAGTTCTTTTCAGTACAGTGACTCTGTGTATTCCTTCCATCTTCTTTTGATGCTTCCTGCATTGTTCAGTATTTTGCCCATGGAATTCTTCGGTATCACAATTCAAGGCTTGAATTTTTTCTTCAGTTCTTTCAGCTTGAGAAATGCTGATTGTGTTCTTCCCTTTTAGTTTTCTAACTCCATATCTTTGCACTTTTTGTTACAATACTTTACTTTGCCTTCTCAAGCTGCCCTTTGAAATCTTCTGTTCAGCTCTCTTATTTCACCATTTCTTCCACTCAATTTAGCTACTCTACATTCAAGAGCAAGTTTCAGAGTTTCTTCTGACATCTATTTTGGTCTTTTCTTCTTTTCTTCTCTTTTTAATTATCATTTGCTTTCTTCAAGTATTTTGTTCATGATGTTATCCCATAACTTATCTAGTCTTTGGTCATTGGTATTCAGTACATCAAATCTATTCTTCAGATGGTCTCTAAATTCAGGTGGGATATAATCAGGGTCACATTTTGAGTCTAAAGGATGTCCTTTGATTTTCTTCAGCTTCAACTTGAGCTTGCACATGAGCAATTGATGGTCTGTTCCACAATCAGCTCCTGTCCCTGTTCTGACTGATGATATTGAGTTTCTCCATCACCTCTTTCCACAAATGTACTAGATTTGATTTCTCTGTATTCCATCTGCTGAGGTCCACATGTATAGCCACCATTTGTGTTGTTGAAAAAAGGTATTTGCAATGGTCTTGAAAAGTTATTGGTCTTGCAAAATTCTATCATGTGATCTCCACCGTCATTTCTATCACCAGGACATATTTTCCAACTACCAATGCTTCTTCTTTGTTTCTAACTTTCACATTCCAATCACCAGTAATTATCAATAATCTTTGTTTCACGTTTGGTACATTTCAGACTGCAGAAGTTGGGAAAAATCTTCAATTTCTTCAACTTTGGCTTTAGTGGTTGGTGCTTAAATTTGAATAATAATAGTATTACTGGTTTTCCTCTAGGTGTATAGATATTATTCTATCACTGACAGCATTGTACTTCAGGATAGGTCTTGAAATATTCTTTATAAGAACACCAACAACTAGAAAACTAGTCATTGGTGATGGCAAATTTCAGTCCACTAGAAAAGCTTCTTTGAATTCTTTTTTATTCACTCAACCTTTATTAAGCATTCCATGTACCAAACAAACACCAAGCTAGATGTTTCTGGAAATGCAAGAAGGCTGTATGAAAATTGGACTCTGTCCACAAGACATTTATAGTTGATTTAGAAAGAGCAGTGATATATACAGCCAGCTACCCAGAGGGACCAAGTAGTTGAATCTGTGGGCTCAGGACCATAGTCACAGAGGACATCAAGCTCAATTGGTATAACATACTACACAAAACATTGTTCCACCTCCTACTTTGGTGAGTAGTGACTGGGATCTTAAAAGCTTGCAAGCAGCCATCTAGATGGAAAAATGGGTCTCTCCTTGTCCAGAGAAAAGAAGAACAAAGAAAACTAAAGATTCATGGAAACAGTCCTTGTGACTGGTACAGCATGCAATACTCAGCCTAAACAACTATGAGACCAGAACTAAATGGTGTCACTCATTGGTGAGTGGTGTCAACCACTCAGAGGGGGATCTATGTAGGAGATCCTGGATAGAGAGGGAGAACAATGTGGAACAAAACTCAAAATCATTTGGGAAAAAAAAGGGGGGGGGACCAGGTTTGCTGGTCTGATAGAGCCTGGTGGAACCACTGAAACTATGGTCCCTAGCTGCCCTTCAGGTCTGGAATTGAACTCACACCTGTGGCTTCCAGCCAAACAAAAGACAGGCATATGAGTTGAACATGTACCTGAGGTAGATACACTCCTAGAG
>NW_006921698.1:6795050-6798026 GCF_000298275.1 Orycteropus afer afer | reverse complement strand
TGTTCAGTGCAGATCAGTGAGTAAGCACCAGCCCGCCCATGCTTACCTTGCTCCCGGAGACCCGGTCCCTCTCGGGAGGGTAACAAGGGAGCCATCTGAGCACTAGTGACTGGGTTTTACAAAATAGCTTAAGTTTAAATAAAGATAGGTTCCAACAGTGCTTTGCCAAGCCATACTGGAACCTGAGGCAAAAAGGAAAAATGTATGCCCCTAAATACATATTTTAGTGTATTTACTAGCTTTGTAATCACAGGCAAGTTTCTTTTTTTAAAAAAAAAAAATATATATATATATATATATTTATTTATTTGCTGTGCTTTGGGTGCATATTTATAGAGCAGATTTGTTTTGCATTCAACAGTTCATGCACATTTGATTTCACAGCCCTGATTACCATCCCCAGCCGTAAAAAACTCTCCTCCTCTTTCCTCTCTGTGACTACCCTCTCCCCATGCCCTTCTTATCTGTGTATTCCTGTCTGACCAGGTTTATTTCTATGTGAATGCTTCACCTTTGATGTCTCATGACTGATTGACCTAAGGGGTGCATCTCCCTAGGGTAGGTGCGTGCATTGCCCTGCTTGTAGGTATTTCTACTGTCGAGCTGAGAGCCAATCCATGGAAGTGAGTCTATTTCTAGGCCCAAAGGATAACCTGGGGTGACAGTCTCAGGGCTTCCACTAGTCTCTATCCGACCAGTAATCCTGGTCATTTTTTGTGTTTTTTAATGTTGTTCCACATTTTTTCTCCCCCTTTATCCAGGGTCTCCAGTTTTGATCCACAGGCAAGTTGCTTAACTTCTCTATGCCTCAGTTTCCTTTTCTACAAAAACTAGCAAGGAGGGACAGTGCTACCTTACAGGGTTGGAAAAGAACTCACTGCCGTCAAGTTGGATCTGACTCATAGCAACCCTTCCTTGGGTTTCTGAGGCAGTATCACTACGGAAGTAGATTGCCCGATCTTCCTTCCGAGGAGAGGCTGGTGGGTTTGAACTGCCAGTCTTCTGGTTAACAGTCAAATGCCTTAGGCACTACACCAAAGGAAAGAGACCCAGAATAAGCAAATCATTGCTAAAGAAGAAGAAGAAAGTAAGAGACCTCACATTTTATGATCTCAAAACTTACTATAGAGCCATAGTAGTCAAAACAGCCTGAGTACAACAACATACATGTAGACCGATGGAACAGAATTAAGAATCTAGATGTAAATCAATCCACCTATGAACAGCTGATCTTGAATAAAGGACAAAGTCCACTAATTGGGGAAGAGACAGTCTCTTTAACAAATAGGTTGGAAAACTGGATATCCATTTGCAAAAAATGCAACAGGATCCATATCTCACAGCCTACACACACACACACACACACAAAAAGACCTAAATGTAAAACATAAAAATATAAAGATCATCAAAGAAAAAATAGGGGCAAACCTAGGGCTCTAATTTATGGCATAAATAGTGTATTTAAGTATAACTAAAAATGCAGAATAAGTTGTTGGTCCTGCAAATTCTATGATGTGATCTCCAGTGTTATTTCTATCTCCAAAGCCATATTTTCCAACTACAGTGACTCTTCTTTGTTTCCAACTTTTGCATTCCAGTCACCAGTGATAATCAACACATCTTGATTGCACATTCGATCAATTTCAGACTGCAGAAGTTGGTAGAAATCTTCAGTTTCCTCATCTTTGACTTTGGTGGTTGGTGTGTAAATTTGTATAATAGTAGTATTAATTGGTCTTCCTTGTAGGCATATGGATATTATCTTATCACTGACAGTGTTGTACTTCAGGAAAGATCTTGAAACCGTCTTTGTGACAATGAATGCCACACCATTCCCCTCTAATTTGTCATTGCCAGCATAATAGATCATACGGTTGTCTGATTCAAAATGGTCAAAACCAGTCCATTTCAGCTCACTAATGCTTAGGATATTGATCTTTATGTGTTCCATTTCATTTTTGACAACTTCCAATTTTCCTAGATTCATACTTCATACATTCCAAGTTCCAATTATTAATGGATGTTTGCATCTGTTTCTGCTCATTTTGAGTCATGCCATATCAACCAATGAAGGTCCTGAAAGTTTTACTATACCCATATCATTAATGTCGTTTCTACTCTGAGGAATCAGCTCTTCCCCAGTCAAATTTTGAGTGCCTTCTGACCTGATGGGCTCATTTTCTGGCATTATGTCAGACAATGTTTCAGGGCTGTTCATTGAAAATACCTTTTCTCAACAACATAAACGATGACTATACACGTGAACTTCATCAGGAATGCCCAGGAATCAGATGGACTACATCTGTGGCACGAGGCGATGGACAAGTTCAATATCTTCAGCCAAAACAAGGCCAGGGGTTGATTGTGGAATGGACCATCAACTGCTCATATGCACGTGCAAGTTGAAGTTGAAGACAATTAAAACAAGTCCATGAGAACCAAAATATGACCTTGATAATATCTGTCCTGAATTTAGAGACCATTTAAAAAAAAAAAGATTTGATACATTGAACACCAATGACCGAAAACCAGAAGAATTGTGTGATGACATCAAGAACATTATCCATGAAGAGAGCAAGAGGCCATTAAAAAGATGAAAAAGGAAGAAAAGACCAAAATGGATTTCAGAAGAGACTCTGAAACTTGTCCTTGAGCAGAGACTAGCTAAAGCAAATGGAAGAAATGACAAGATAAAAGAGCTAAACAGAAAATTTCAAATAGCAGCTCAAATAGACAAAGATAATTACTATAATGAAATTTGCACAGACCTAGAGTTAGAGAACCAAAAGGGAAGAACATGCTCAGCATTTCTCAAGCTAAAGAACTGAGGAAAAAATTTAAGCCTTGGGTTGCAATATTGAAAGATTCTATGGGCAAAACATTGAATGATGCAGGAAACATCAAAAGAAGATGGAAGGAATACACAGAGTCACTGTACCAAAAAGAATTGGTTGATATTTATTCATTTCAGTAGAT
>NW_006921698.1:6771164-6794765 GCF_000298275.1 Orycteropus afer afer | reverse complement strand
ATGGTCACAGCAGTGTATTGACAGAGAGCTTCCAGAAATGCAAGCTGGATTCAGAAGAGGATGTGGAACAAGGGATATCATTGCTGATGTCAGATGGATCTTAGCTGAAAGCAAAGAATACCAGAAAGATGTTTACTTATGTTTTATCAACTATGTCAAAGCATTCAATTGTGTGGATCATGACAAATTGTGGATAACATTGGGAAAAAGTGGGAATTCCAGAATACTTAATTGTACTCATGAGGAACCTGTATGTAGATCAGGAGGCTGTTGTTTGAACAGAACAAGGGCATATTGCATGGTTCAAAATCAAGAAGGGAGTGTGTTAAGGTTGCAGCCTTTCACCTTACTTATTCAACTTGTATGCTGAGCAAATAATCCGAGAAGCTGGATTGTATGAAGAAGAACGTGGCATCAGGATTGGAGGAAGACTCATTAACAATCTGCGATATGCAGATGACACAACTTTGCTTGCTGAAAGTGAGAATGACTTGAAGTACTTACTGATGAAGATTAAAGACTACAGTGTGAAGTATGGATTACTACTCAATATAAAGAAAACAAAAATCCTCACAACTAGTCCAATAAACAGCTTCATGGTGGATGGAGAAAAGATTGAAGTTGTCAAGGATTTCATATTACTTGGTTCTACAATCAACAACACCAATGGAAGCAGCAGTTAAGACATGAGATGATGTATTGTACTGGACAAATCTGCTGCAAATGACCTATTTCAAGTGATGAGGAGCAAGGATGTTTCCTTGAAGACTAAGGTACGCCTGACCCAAGCCATGGTATTTGCAATCTCCTCTTATGCATGTGAGAGGTAGACAATGAATAAGGAAGACTGAAGAAGAGTTGATACTTTTGAGTTGTGGTGTTGGAGAAGGATGCTTAGAGTACCATGGTCTGCTAAAAGGAGTAATAAATCTGTCCTGGAGGAAGTGTAGCCAGAATGCTCCTTAGAAGCGAGAATGGCCAGACTTCATCTCACCTACTTCGATCATGTTGTCAGAAGGAACCATTCCCTGGAGAAGGATATCATGCTTGGTAGAGTGGAGGGTCAACAAAGAAGGGGAAGGCCTTCAATGAGACGGATAGACACAGTGGCTGCAACAATGGGATCAGGTATAGGAAAATCATGAGGCTGGCACAGAACCACAAAGTGTTTCATTCTCTTGTGCATAGGGTCACTATGAGTCGGAGACTACTCGATGGCACCTAAAAAAAACAGCAACCACAAAAATGCAGAAATAGCAGAAGATAAACCAAATGATTGGAACATTCTAAAAATGAAACACTGATGTACATCAAAAGACTTTTTCAAAAGAGTAAAGAGAACCTACAGACTGGGGGAAGAAATGACAACATATCTGATAAAGGACCAATCTTTAAACTTTATAGAAAACTTCAGTACCTCAATAACAAAAAGACAATGGTCCAATTAAAAAATTAGCAGAGGACACAAACTGACACTTCCCCAAAGAAGACATTCAGGTGGCAACAAACACATGAAGAAAGGCATATGATCATTGGCCATCAGAGAAATGCAAGTCAATACAACATTGAAATATCATTTCACCCCAGAAATAATAGCAAAGTTCAAAAAAACAGAAAACAACAAATGCTGGCAAGGGTGTGAAGATACGGGAAGACCAATGGGAGTATATCCATGTGTATACATATGTCTGGCAGAGGATATTTCTGCATATGTATAACTCTCTTATACTGCTGATGGGACTGTAAAATGGTTCAACCACTATGGAAAATGATATGGCACTTCCTTTAAAATTTGATAATATCATGTGATCCAGCAATCCTACTACTAGGCATGTATCCTAGAGAAATAAGAGCCATGACACAAACAGATATATGCACACTCATATTCATCACAGTGTTATTCACAATAGCAAAAAAATGGAAACAACCTAAGTGCCCATCAGCAGATGAATGGCAAAGAAACTATGGCACATACACACAGTGGGATATTACACATTAAAGAATAATGAAGAACCCTTGAAACACCCCACAAAATGGATCAACCTGGAGGACATTATGCTGAGTGAAATAAGTCAATTACAAAAGGACAAATATTGCATGAGACTACTATTGTAAAAAGTCAAGAAAATGTTTACACACAAGAAGAAACATTTGTTGATAGTTACCAGGGATGGTCGGACAAGGGTGGGTAAATCACTAACCAGAGAGTAGACACATATTAATGAAGGTGAAAGGAAAGCAATATACAATAAGGGAGAGGGCAGCACAACATGGCAAAGGAAATCATTGTTGTTGTTGTTGTTATGTGTCATTGAGTTGGCCCCGACTCATAGCAACCCCTCCTTGGGTTTCCCAGGCAGTATCACTACAGAAGTAGATTGCCCAACTTCCTTCCAAGGAGTGGCTGATGGGTTTGAACCGCCAGCCTTCTGGTTAGCAGTCAAGTGCCTTAGGCACTATGCTACCAGAGCTCCTGAAGGAAATCATTGAGAGGTGCATAAAAGTAAAAGATAACAACAGTAAGTACCATTATATATACATTTCCTGCAATAATAGTAAGAACAAACAACATCTACAAGTAGATACCTAGGTAGATATGCAAACTGAACAACTATGGGAAGACAAATGGGAGTATATCCATGTGTATACAACATAGGTCTGGCAGAGGATATTTCTGCATATGTATTTGTATGTGCTATAAATATATTCAAGGATACAGAAGAGCAAGTTCTGAAAACTTTTTAGCCATAACCAAACATCTTAAGAGAATGATTCACTGGTGTTGGTGACTTAGAGCACAGTCTTGGGGGATATCAAGGTCAACTGGCATAACATAGTCCACAAAGACAATGTTCTCCATCCTACTGTGGTGAGTGGTGACTGGGGTCTTTAAAGTATGAGAAAGGCCATTTAAGATGCAGCTCTTGGTCTCTCCTCATCTGGAGCAAAGAAGAGTGAAGAAAATCAAAGACTCAAGGAAACAATTGGTCTAAAGGAATAATGGACTGTGCAAAACCACAGCTTCTACTACCTGGAGACAAAAGGAACTAGATGTTTCCCAGTTACCACTATCAACTGTTTTGATCAGGATCACAATAGAAGACCTGGACAGAGAAGGGGGAAAAAAAAAAGAAGAAGAATAAAATTCAAAATCATGAAAAAGAGAACAGACTTTTTCATGAAAAAAAGAACACTCTCTCTCAGAGACTGGTGGAAGGGCCTTTCTACACACCTTTCAAGTCTAGAACTGAACCCAGTCCCAGGGAACAACTTTCAGCCAAACAGTAGAACAAGTCTGTAAAGTGAATAATAACACTAGTGAGGAATGTATTGTTTCGTATAATCAACCATACAAGACTGAAAGGGCAGCATTTTCCCAAAAACAAAATTCAGGAGGAAGGAAAGGAAGATGAATGGAAATGAGGAAACAGAGGAGGAAATGGAAAGAGTGCAGTTACATTGAGGGGATTGCAACCAATATCACAAAACAAAATGTGTATAAATTGTTGAATGGAAAACTAATTTGCTCTGTTAACTTTCACCCAAATTACTATTTAAAAAAAAAAAAAAAAAAAGGAAAGAAAGAAAGAGAGGAGTAGAAAATGTGTAAAATACATCTACAGTCATTTATAAGCTCATAGGGATATAAGCTGGCATGATAAACACTGCTGGTTGTCTGCCTAAATCTGTCCCTTCCTTCCTTGGCAAACCTTAATTTGGTCACTATGAGGCCATGTACTCTGAGAAGGGCACCCTGGGTCAAGCAAGCCCTAGGAAGTGGTCTTGATTTAATTCTGGCCGATAAGAAACAGGAAGAAATTTTCTGGGAAATCATACTTCTGGGAGAAGTTCTCTTGCTATAAAGAAGAAACATACAAGAAGAAACCGTTACTTATCTCTGACTCTGGATCTGTGCCTGATATGATACTTGGAAGTGCCGGAGCCATCTTTGGTCCAAAAAGAGAGGAGCCTACACATAGAGAGTGGCAGAGAGGAAAGATGGGGAGAAGCTGGATCCCAGATGACGCCACTGAGCCCCTGAATTAACCAATCCTGAAGTTCGCCTACCTCCGGTGTTACTAAATGGGACAATAAATCTCCCTATCATTTAAACCCATTTGAATCAGGGTTCTTGTGACTCCAAGTGAACAGTGGTGACGGGTTTATGAAGACCTGCCCTTCTTTCTTCCTACTACCTTTTTAACGATACATCCATTTCACCAAGATCTGGCCTTCCTTTGTGTAGAATGAACTAGACCTGTAAATTCCAAGGAATTCTTGGAATCAGGATCTCTAATTAATAAAAAGAAAATAGTTTATTTAAAATGCACTGGCAAATTATGAGACTCACATGCTGGCAGAGAATCCTCACCTAGGTGGTCTTGCTATCTAAAATTGGAAAGTCAAGGTAAGCGGATTCTCTGCAAAGCAGCAGCTGGAACATGGGAGTCAGTAAGAAGATGGTTATATGTTATTTCATCTGTAACACAAATATTTGTTGCCAGATTATAAATCCCACATTAATTAGACATAAAGTTGCTGACTTGATTTATATAGAATGTGAATGAGAAACCCTCCTCATTCCTGACTCTAAAAGTTAAGGTGAGAAAGGAATGAGTGAAATTATTCATATCAGAACAGCTTGGAGGTGATACTGCATCTCTTAGGAAACTTTAAGGAATCACAAAAAGACAGTGACACCCAAAGCAAATCCAGTTAACCCCGTTATTTGGCAGCTGGCACTTATTTGGCATTTCGACACTTCTATTTTCTTTTTCTCCTCATTAACTTTGAATGTTATTGATAAAAAATTTAAAAATCTATTAATTTGCTTTTGTTCCCCTCCTACCTATATATTGATTCCTCTTCCTTCTCCCATTCAAGCAAAGAGCAGGCTCTGTGCATCTCTGCTTCAAAGGAGGTTTGAGGCAGGACAGAAAACAAAAATTGCCTGCAAGATATTTCTTGACTTTTGTTTTCAAAAGCTTAAGCCACTGATTAATTTATTATAGGGAGGGGGCTTCTGCAAAGGAAACATGAAGAAAGCAGAATGTTCATCAAACTAGAAGATTCCTGAGGCGGGAGGGAGGTCGGTGGCTTCCTCAAGCATCAAGAACAGAGCCCTCTCCATACAGCACCCTGAAAAAGTAACCAACTCTTTGAAGGCCTAGATTTGTGATACACTTATAGCCCAGGAAACTCTATGAGGCATGCCTACTCTATTATAGAAGATTGCTGTGAGTTGAAATCGACTCAATGGCACACAACAACAATAAAGAGTTTTAAAAAACAAAGATGTCACTTTGATGATTATCTGACCCAATTGCCTCACGTGCATGCAAAAACTGGACAGTGAAAAAGATAGAAGAATTGATGCATTTGAATTGCAGTGTTAGAAAAATATTTACTATACCATGGACTGCCAAAAGAATAAACGATCAGACTTAGAAGAAATACAACCAGAATGTTCCTTAGAAGTCAGGATGACAAGACTTCAACTTGCTTACTTTGGACACATAGGGAAAGACTAATCGCTAGAAAAAGACATCATGGTTGATAAAGTAGAGGGCCAATGAAAATGAGGGAAAACCTTCAATGAAATGGATTAACACAATATTCAAAACAATGGAGTCAAAATCCCAACAATCATGATAATGATGCAAGACTAGGCAATGTTCCATTCTGTTGAGCATAAGATTGTCATGAGTCAGGGCCGACTCAATGGCAATTAACAACAGGGAGATGGAACATCTAGGCTTGTCAAAGATCCCAATGCTTCAAATGCAACAGAGAAAAAAAATCCAGCAGCCTTGAAAGGACGTCCTTGGGCAGGCCAATGGGTGTCTCAGTGGTCATCAGTGCAGCCCAGGATTGAAGACCAGAGGATCTACTCCATATCTTGTTGCTGTCAAGTCTATTCTGACTCATAGTGACCCTAAAGCATAGGGTAGAATTTCCTTATAGGATTTCCAAAGTTGTAATCTTTATGGAAGCAGACTGTCGCATCTTCCTCCCACAGAGTGGCTAGGAGTTTCTAACCACCAGCTTTTCAGTTAGCAGCCGAGCTCTTAACCACTGAACTACCAGGGCTCCTTTTGGTGCTGTAAGAACCTAGGATTTCAAATGACTCTTGGGATGAGGGGGGTTTAGAGACAAAGTCAAGAATGCCTGAGGATAAATTTCCTTCCTGTCAAGGCAGGAAAAAAGGGAAGTTTAAATTGTTGTTGTTGTTGTTAGGTGCCAGTCGAGTCATCTTCAACACATAGCGACCCTATGCACAACAGAAACACCGCCCAGTCCTGCACCAGCTCTGCAATCCCTGCTACACTTGAGTCCATCGCCGTAGCCATTGTGTCAGTCCATCTGGTTGAGGGCCGTCCCCTCTTTCATCGACCTTCCACCTTATCAAGCATGACAGCCTTCTTCAGGGAATGGTCCCTTCTGACAACATGACCAAAGTAGGTGAGACGAAGTCTGGCCATTCTTGCCTCCAAGAAGCATTCCAGCTGCACTTCCTCCAGGATAGATTTGTTAGTTCTTTTAGCAGTCCATGGTACTTTCAGCATTCTTCGCCAGCACTGCAACTCAAAAGTATCAATTCTTCTTCGGTCATCCTTATTCATTGTCCAGCTCTCACATGCGTATGAGGTGACTGAAAATACCATGGCTTATGTCAGGCACACCTTAGTCCTCAAGAAACATCTTTGCTCTTCAGCACTTGAAAGAGGTCCTTTGTAGCCAACTTGCCCAGTGCTACACGTCGCCTGATGTCCTGACTGCTGCTTCCATTGGCGTGGATTGTAGAACCAAGTAATGTGAAGTCTTTGACAACCTTAATCTTTTCTCCATTTAGCGTGATGCTGCTTATAGGTGCAGTTGTAAGGATTTTTGTTTTCTTTATATTGAGATGTAATCCATACTGCAGACTATAGTCTTGAATCGTCATCAGCAGGTGCTTCAAGTCATCTCATTTTCAGCAAGCAAAGTTGTGTCATCAGCATATCACAGGTTGTTAATGATTCTTCCTCCAATCTTGATGCCATGTTCTTCTTCATATAGTCCAGCTTCTCAGATTATTTGCTCAGCATATAGATTGAATAAGTATGGCAAAAGGACACAACCCTGACACACTCCCTTCTTGACTCTAAACCATGCAGTGTCCCTTTATTCCATTCGAATGACAGCCGCCTAGTTTAAATTAAGTTGATTTAAATACATGGAAAAACTCATCATCTCTTGACACTTAAGTTTGTGGCTTGGGATTCATACCTACAAATATTGATTATTTAGAGCCCATATTCAATGGAATTTCTCTCTCCATTAAGCTAATTGTGTTTATTTTGGAACATGCTAAGAACACTTGACACTAGATTTGTCCTAAAGTCCCTAAATACTTATAGCATATTATACTTGCCATTCTAAACAGAGACCGACTAAAAGCACTAGAAACACCTCTTTGGGCTTTAAAGTTTAGGTCAGGAACATCACAGGGTCCCATTTAATTCTTGGTTGCAAGCAACAGAAGCCAGCTTTGGCTAATTTTATTTAAACTGGAATGAATGTACTGGAAGGATATTGAATAGCTTACAGGTAGAAGCAAAGACTGGAAAACAAGGCTCAGGAAATGGGTTGAAAGCAAAAGAGGAAGAGCAATGAAAAACACAGCCAAGGTCATGCCACAGAGACAGTCGTCCCCTGCTAGTATCCCACCACTGGCCACAGGACACCGCCATTGTCTTAGTTACCTAGTGTTGCTATAGCAAAAATACCACAAGTGGATGGTTTTAACAAGCAGAAATTTATTCTCTCGTAGTTTAAGATACTGGAAGTCTGAATGTAGAGTCCCAGCTTTAGGGGAAGTCTTTCTGTCTCTGTTTGCTCTGGGAGAAGCTCATTGTCTCCTTTCAATATCTGTGGGCCCAGTATTACTTGCAGATCTCTATCTCTCTGGGCATCAACCTTCCCTTGGATACAGGAGGTTCTCAGAGTAGGGACCCCAGGTCAAAAGAGCATGCTCTACTCTCAGTTTTTCTTTCTTTAAGATGAGGCAGGAAACTCTCTTTACACTGAATCAGGGCTGTCACCTGAGTGAAGGTGTTGCATTCCACCATAATCCTCTTACAAATGATTGGCTGATGACATCAGATCACATCATGGAAGATGATTACTTCATCACATAACTGCCAAACCACTGAGAATCATGGCCCAGCCAAGTTGTCCTTTTTTGAGGAGAACACTTCAGGGGAACACAGTTCAATCTATAACAGCCACCATCATGACTGGCTTCTGAACTATTTTTGAACTTTTGCTTTATTTCCTTGATAGTCAAAGTCCCAGAGAAGAGTGTCTGATTGGTTGAGCTTGGTATTTGTCCCATATCCTGGATGTCTGGGGTAGGGAGAGGGGGATCACCCTGAATGGAATGCAGAGCATTGCCCCTCCCCATAATACATGCCACATGCCATATAGAATTCCCCCAAAATTGAGGGGATGCTGAGCAGAAAACAAACTAGACAAATGTCCCCATCCACTTAGAACAAAAAGATGTTAGATAAAGTTTTGAAAACCCCAACTTTAAATAAACTACAAAATGTACTAACTTTATTTCCTGAATCAAGCCCTGTAAAAACTTTAGGTAGGCTCGTAATTTCACTCTCAGATCAATTTGTAACCCATGACCCTGATTCCTGCTGTGTACTTGGCCCTGCTCCTTGGCTCTGAATTGCTTCCTCTGTTGATTTTAGATTACTGTAGCAATTCCCCAGGCTCTGGAACTGAAAGACTCACCAGGTATCTGAGTTCAGTACAACCTTTTGTATTTCAACTTTCAACTCTTACCTTCACTCCAATGAGCACAGGTCCCATTGGTTTCCTGATGAAGTTAAGAGGGAAGATAAATTTAAGGACCACAGAGATTTAAAAGGCTATTTTAGGCTCCCTACTTATAGATTGAACTAAAATCTCAGAAAAAATAGGAATATAGCCTATTTTCTAAGCTCTCCAGATGGGAAAAAGACTATCCTTGATACAGCCAACAGTAAATAAGACACTTAAAAGCTATGTTTGAAGATTCAGTAGAAAACAGGCAACACTTGAAAATAACAGGAAAAAAAAGAAGTTCATAGATCGTCTCCAAATCTGTGCACAGGAAGAAGAAGCTGTCCCCGGGATAGGGATGATGACCAAGACACATCGCCCCCACGTCTGTGATTACTCCTTGATGCCACAACACTGTTTCTTCAGCTTTGCCAAGATAAGCATAGTGGGCAGACAGAACCTTTGTTAAAAGTTGAGTGGGAAAAGGGGTCTTCTCTTACATCTGGCAGCACTAGGAGGGAAAAAGCCACAGGAACTGTCTGACAAAAAGACCTCTTTTTTTACTTGAGGTTTATCGGGATCCAGGACATGATAGAGGAGACAAATGCTCTGGAAA
The DNA here is from genome assembly GCF_000298275.1 of Orycteropus afer afer. Taxonomy (NCBI): domain Eukaryota; kingdom Metazoa; phylum Chordata; class Mammalia; order Tubulidentata; family Orycteropodidae; genus Orycteropus; species Orycteropus afer. Next base: position 6,785,332 of record NW_006921698.1, on the reverse strand, counting down.
GCAAAACACTAGATGAGGTCTAAAGACACATTCAAACCTATAGCTTGTGTGTAAGTGAGTGCCACCAAATTGTGACAAGTATTAATAAGCCATAATAACCAATGCTTAATAAATGCCTATCAGCTAATTTTCTTTACCAAAAAAAAAAAAAAAGCTAGAAATTTTAATTAAAGGCAAAATCCTTCCAATGCTTCATGTCCTAATTTTCCTTAACCTTTTCACTTAGTTCATTCTACATTGAAGTGTTTGCTATTGTTAGTTTGGCCGAAGGAAGGACTAAGTTCTCGCTAGGCTGAGCACCTCTCACTATCCCCAACCCACATGTCACTGAATGTGCCAGTTAGCAGGACCTTGAAAGCCACAGCACCAGTGGCCTCAAAGTTGGCCACCAGTCAACAATAAGCAGGTTCTGGCTAGCTATACCCGGGGTTTTGAAAGCTACTTTGCATCCAACACTGAAGTGCAGTCTGGAGCCTGAACAAGAACAGGCAAGCATCTGCTCAGCTCTGAGGACACATGGGGTGAGCCAGGACTGTTCTGGATTTACTCCAGGTATGCCCCAAATGAAACCTGGGGCAGAGGTAAAAGATCTTTGTGAAAAATGGAGGGATTTTTTAAATGTTGAGGGCTCCACCAAGACACAGATGCTTGTATCCCCACCCCATCTCTCCTCTCATGGCTGATCACTCTGCTGAAGGAGTTTCTGCCTAACACAGCAGCAAGTATATCAAAACAGAGGAGGAAAGTGAAACCACAAATAGGCCTCATTTTTAATCAGAGGTGAAGCTAAAACACATAATATTTGTAAATATTTTATAAATTTCAAATACATAATATTTAAGGTCCTCACAAAATTTTCCTGAATATGATTGACAGCAGCTGAAGAACATGAAATGAGGATTCTGTATGACTCATATTTATTTCTTTCCATTTCTTAGCTGTCAAACTCATCCTATAATAAAAGACTTTCTAAGCCTATTATTACTTCAAGAGCACTAACATTTCTCAGGGGACCTCCCTACCCCAAGGAGTTTTTACCCTATCCAAAGAAGATAGAATATTCTCAAAGAATGAGTCTATTTGTCAGCTTAGTTAAGGCAGAAACTACTCAGCCATCAGTCTTTGCATCAATCAGATCTACACAGAGCTGCATAGATTTTCTATATAAGACCAAGTCACAAATCAAGAAGCAAGGCTTCAGCTAGTTAGAAATTTCCAGGAGGAGCTTTACAAGCAGTGATGAAGACCCTAATACTTCTGTGGTTTTTGATATAAGTTGGCTCTTGAACACAATGTTTTGGGTTCAGAAGGAAGTGAAAAATGACTTAGATTCCCAAATGGAAATATTGTATCCAAGGTCCATAAAAGCTAGGTACACCATATATTTTAATTTATAAAGATACTCCCAAATGCAACCAACACTTCTTTCATGTTCAGCAGATGACCCAGCCTCCTGTCTCACTGAAAAGCAAGAGGGCATCAGGATTAATAATCCCTCAAAGTCTCTCCTTTCATCTCCTGGCTTATGTTGTCACCTATTCTTTATTTCCTTCCTTCCAGGTATAGGAAGGAGGTATATCCTCTTCAAGACTCATTGCCACTCTTAAACTCAAGCCATCAACAAGACCCATTCTCTCCTTTTCTCAATTTCTCCCTTGCTATTAATTCCCCTTCTTTCTCCCTAACAAATATAGTTAACTTTTTCCATACTGAAAACCTCCCTTTTCTACCTTCTCACCTTTTCACTGTTAATCTCCTTGAATACTATGTCCTCCTTTCTCACATATTGTTTATACCTCAATCCAGTAGAATCTGGCTCCCACTCCACAAAACTGCTTTTTTGAGGCCAGCCTGCCTGATGGCCAGTCTCATATCCAAACCTTGGGCAACCTTGGCCTTGGCTTAATGGAACTCAGTGCCAAGTACCTCCAGGAGAAGCTGCAGCGGAAACTGGAAGCAGAACATGTGGAGGTGGGTGTGACCATCAAACATTGTGTGTCCAGTTTCCAAGTCGTGGTGGTGTCTTCCAAGTTCGAAGGGAAACCACTGTTACAGACACACCAGCTGATAAACACATGTCCAGTGGAAGATCTCCTGCACATCTATTCCTTTGAGCAGAAGACCCTGACCCCAGAGCAGTAGACCTATGAATGACAGAAATGAGGGGCTGAGACCTGCACAGCAATTGAACCATGAATCAGGACTGGGGTCGGGGGAGATTTTCGAACCAAGACTCTCCTCCAAGACTCCTGTTCTCTGACTGCTCAGTCTTTTAGGTGTTCTTTCTCTACCCAGCGCTTTAATGATAGTCCTTTTTCAACCTATGCTTTCTCCTGTGGATGTTTACCTCTATTCTCATGGTTTCATATATTACTTATAGGCTGATTATTCCAAAGATCTCTCTCTAGTCCAAACCTCTATTTTGAGTTCCAGGCTATTTATTTCCAGGTACATATTAGCCATCTCCACCTGGATGTCCCAGAGGCATCTAAATAAACTAAAAAAAAAAAACTAGTTGTCATGGATGCCACTTCATGTAGACTCCATGTATTTAAAGAATAGAAGTACTCATTATAGGGCATGTGGCATGGCTATGACATTTTGGAAGATCACCAGCTCTTTCTTCCTTGGCACCTCTTGGTAGGTTTGAACTTCCAACTTTTTGGACAGTAGGCACATCACTTAACCCTTTGTGCCACCCATAGCCTCCTGAGCACCTAAATAAACAAATTTAAATCCAAACTCATCAGCTGTCTCTCTTCCTCTTTAACCATCCCCAAAAAACTGCCTGCATTTTATCAACCTAAGAGTTATTTTCAAATATCATAAAATCTGTAATCAATAAAAGACTACAGTTACAATCACTAACATCAAAGATATTAAGTAATACAGGGAAAAATCTGTGACACCCATAAAAACAAACTAGTAAAGATACCACTAACAAATAATCTAAAAGATTGTTGAGTGTAGCAAAACATATTAAAATAGTGAATTGAAGTGATGTCTTAGAGACAACTGGTCAAGACCAGACATGTCTAACAATTAAGAAGCAATTAACTGATGGTTCTTGCTTAGGCTTTATTTGCTTAGACCTACCATTTGATCCATTGAAAAGATAAAAGGATATCATTACCTGGAACATGGTCTTACTCTTAGCGAAGTGGATTTGCCTGTTGGATCTGTGCAACACAGCAGAGAAGTGTGCTTCTAGAAGAGTAAATCTGGTTTGCAGCTTTCCACACTCACTATGGTCTTACCAAGAGCAGACACCACAGTAAGCAAGCCATAGAGGTTGTTGTTGTTGTTGTGATGTGCCGTCAAGTCGGACCCAACTCATAGCGACCCCTCCTTGGGTTTCTGAGGCGGTATCACTATGGAAGTAGATTGCCCAACCTTCCTTCCAAGGAGTGGCTGGTGGGATTGAACCTCCAGCCTTCTGGTTAGCAGTCAAGTGCCATAGAGGTACCATGGGGAAATGGCAGGAGTAGAAGATGGATGTTAAGAATCTTCTTAAATCAAAATCAACTTATTCCATGTGATAAACAAAGCTACACACATGGTATAGTGGTTAAGGCATTTGACTGCTAGCCAAAAGTCAGTGGTTCGAACCCATCAGCTGCTCAGTGAAAGAAAGATGAAGCAATCTGCTTCATTTCCAAGATTTACAGCCTTGGAAACCCAAAGGGAGTCACTATGAGTCAGTATCAATTCAATGGCAGTGAATTTGGTTTTTGGTCCTATAACTCTGGATTCTAGTCAATATTTATAAAAAGGCATGGCAGTAGCATCAGGCCTCCTTGTCTAAATTCACAAGGTGGGAATGATTATAAGTATCAACAGCCCAAGGCTGATTCTTATGAGATATAGATGGAGGTCAGACTACCTCCTCTTTCCAACCTTTTTACCAATTCTGACACCAGCCATCCCTCCCATGACACTCTCTGCTTCTCTTCTGAGTTCAGTGATCACTGCAACCGCCACACAGAACTCACAGATCTTACTCACAGTTATGGGACATATTAGGGAAGTCACAGGTTATAATTCAGGATACAGTTCTTGAGTCAGGACAGCTTCTTGGCCCACAGGCAAGCCTCTCCCTGACCCTAGGTGTTTCTTGGCCCTCTGCCCCTCTGGCACTCAGGCCTCTTGGTTTAGCTTGGTCTCTGCCCAACTCGGCAAGTGTTACAAAGCTCTTTAGCTTCACCAGTAAGTGCCCAGGGGCACCCCCACTTTGCTAGTGAGCCTTGGCCCAAAGATTCAGATTTCTTAATCTGTGGGTCAGCACACCCACTGTAATCACTTTGCTCTGTGGCTCATTCTCTCACCTTGCTCTTTGCCCATTCTCCTGGTATTGCTGTACCATCTCCAACATCTTTCTGTTGTGTGAATCTAGGAGGTTTTCAGCACAGGGACCCCAGGTACAGAAGATGCACTCCATTCATGTCTTTTCTTCCTGGTGGTAGTAAGGTCTCCCCTTTCCACCTCTGGGATGTCTCATTTTAAGCCTAGCAGCATGGCCCAACTGGCCTATGCCCTCATTAAATTTCCATACACCTTATTTTCATGGTCCCACCCCTACAAGAGTACCATGAAACTTACTTGCATTATTAGCAAGCTATCCAATCCCCTTGGTGGGCCACAAGCACCTCATTTGCATAATCCCACTGCAAAAATGGCATGGTGGTGGCATCCTCTTACCTCTTCCAACCTCACAATGTGGAGAACAGGATCACCATCAACAGCCCAAGATTTATTTCTATGAAGCCAGACATGCTGTCACCCTCCAACCTTTTTACCAATTCTGATACCAACGGTCCCTCCTACAGCACTCTCTAATTCTCTACTGGATTTGATAATTCATTGCAGTGGCCACACAGAACTCAGACAATATTCACAATGATGGACTTATGAGGGAAGTAACAGGTTACAATTCAGGTTCAGGAAAATTCCAGATACTATTCTTCAATCAGGACAGACTCCCCTCTGCCAGGCCTATAGGGCCTCTTCTCTTTGGTCTTTGGCCTCTTGGCTTGGCCTCTGCCCTGCTTGGGCAAGTGTTAAAAAGCTCTTTTAGCTCTGCTGATTGGTGCACCCCACACCACCAGCAAGCCTCCTGCTCAAAGAACTCAAGTTTCCCACTCTGGTCTGATAGAGCCTGGTGGAACCACTGAGACTACGGCCCCTAGGTGCCCTTCAGGTCTAGAATTGTACCCACACCTGTGGCTTACAGCCAAACAAAAGAGAGGCATAGGAGTTTAACATTTACCTGAGGTAGATACACTCCTTGGAGAGAACAATCACGGGAGAAAGAAGGGCTATTTATGCACAGGGAGACAGTTCAGGGGGCAGGAGTGCATGGAGGGATGGACACTGGGAAGAGGTAACTATTGGAAGGAAGTGGGAAGTGGGAGGAAGTGGGAGCTGTTGCATGGGGGTAAATTGTAGTCAATGTCATGAGACAAAGTGTATGTGAACTGCTGTATGGAAAGTGAATTTGCTCTGTAAATTTTCACCCAAATCACAATAAATAAATATTTTTTAAAAATTAAAAAAAAAAGTTTGCCACTCTGTGAGCTGGCAAGCCCACTGCTCTGTCTCATGTCTCTTGTTTCTGCTACCACTGTCTCTAGTATCTCTCATCACAAGGATCTCATGTCCAATGACATGCTCAACTTCCCGCTTCTCTCTTTTAGTGGCAATGAGATCTCCTTTTTTGCCTCTGGTAGGGCTCATTTTAAGCGTAGCAGGATGATGAAACTGACCAATCCCCAGTTAGGGTTCCACACACCTTATTTGCACATTCCCACCTATATAAGGGCACTATATACCCTATTTATATTACTAAAAAGCTATCCAGTCCCCTTTCTGGGGCACAAGCATCTTACATTTGCATAGTTCCACCCAGTCATCTGGTGGATGCCACAAAGACCACAGCTAGAAGAGCCATACCAAGTAATTTACTGCACCACACCCACCCAGTCATACAAAAGTAATAGAAAAGCACTGCATTCTTCAGTTCCCAGCTTTATTGTGTATATTATTCAGTGACTTTTAGCAAATAACTGAGACTACTTCCAGAACTAAAAAAAGAACTGTTTCACAGTTAAAAATCACTTGACAAAATCAAACTCAAGTAAGCTTGGAGAGATGGCTAAGTGTTCAAAATTCCTAGTCCTACCAAATGATTTGTAGAATGTGCAAATAGAACTTTTCAGTTGCCAAAAAGTGGAATAATGTTAGCTTCCATTTCTAGGAAATGTCAGACGAGGCTATTTGGGAAATGCACCTGCTGTGTATAAACCTGAATCTAAAACAATAAATGGTCCATTTTTTTCTGGAACTTGAGTTCTACTGAATTTATTTTGTTACAAGATTAAGGCCTGAAAGTAAATATGATGAATCACTCTTCCTAACATTCCTCCTTGTCTAAGTGCTAGCAGCAGCTCCCTGCTATCTTTCCAACACAGCACTAGTAAGCATTTGAAGGAAAGTGTGAGCAACAGATGCTTGTTTCCATAATTGGCACTGTTCCAACAACCAACCTCAAATTTAATTAGCCACTTATCTGAAGCAGAAAAGGATTTATAAAGCATTCTAATAATCTGTGCTAGTTTTCTCCACTAGTTTATGCCCAGCCCACGAGCCTTCTCACCCAGAAGGCTCCAAAGCATGTGTATGAAGCACAGGATGTGTACTTATTTTTACTCTACACAAACAATTCACTAAAAATATTCATGAGATTTTTTAGTAGGATAAAGAATAACATTCCATTGAGCTGAAGACCACATATAGCCACACGGGAAAGACAAAGGAAATAAAGCTGCACACATAACCAAGTAGGAAGTCAGTGTGTCAATTAGGTTAATGTACAACTCTTTTTCTTTGATCTACTTGCCCAGGGACTCCCTGCAACCTACAGCTTGATCCTAGATCGTCCCAGTGGCTGCACTCATTTGATTCTCTCTCTCCATTTTCACACTACTGACCCTTCAATCAATGAACTCTGCAGTAGCTCAACCATCTTGGAACAAAGGAACAGTTGCCCTTAGTCCTCTTGACATCTGCTACAGTGTGTTTCCAGGAATCGGCATGATCACTTGACTCGACGGTCACCTCAGGGGGCTCTTTGGCTCAGGAGGCCCGCATCAGGCAGAAACAGAAAGTTGGCAGCTGGTGCAAGAAGGTTAGGCAGAGCACCATCTAATATGGATATGTTCCTCTTGTCTGTCCAGCATCCACTGCCCTGTCTTCCAGGAGCAGAACTTCTCCTGTTGGTGGTGGTGAACCTAATCCATGAGGTTTATTCAGATGGCCTTGCCCTGCCCCTCCGTTCATTCCACCAAAGCCACAGTGACTGGGAGAGGGTTGGACCTGTGGCCCAGATCAGGCCAGAAACCTGAAATGTGTCCACTGGGGTCTCAGAAAAGGCTTTCTCCCTGAGTCACTGAGCTAAGAGAATGTGAGTCTTGCTCACCACTTGGAAAGAATCTGTCTGCAAGGTGAGGGTGGAGGCACTGATCAAACCATCTGAGCCCTGAATCTAGCCCTACTTAGATCCAAGATTAGCTTATTTTCATATGCATGAACTAATCAAGCCTCATTTTTTCTTAAACAACACAGGATATGTTGTATTCCCTGAACACTTCCCCACCAATGAACACCTAGCCGCATGCCCTCCTCATCCTCTGTCAAACTTACTTGGATGATTGTCTTCCTACTTCTTTTGGTCTTTGCTTAAAAATCTCCACATCCTCCCAGACATTGCTGAGCCTTCCAGTCCTTTAAACTCATGTCAAAATTTAGTTCTTAAAGGGATACTTTCCATATTATTCCATAACTTCCAAAATTTCAGTCTTCAGTGTATGCACACATTAAGACATTCCATCACATAATCATAGCCTTAAAAAATTTTTTTTCAACTCATAGTGACCCCACTTTGAGTTTCCAAGGCAGTATCACTACAGAAGTAGATTGCACCACCTTCTTTCCGAAGGTGAGTTTGAACCACCAGCCTTCTGGCTAGCAGTCAAATGCCTTAGGCACTATACCACCAGAGCTCCCAGAGCTCCCCTAAGTGCTATCCTATAAGATTCCTTCTTGCTGTAACATTGTTCTTTGACAAAAAAAAAAAAAAAAACTCACTGCCATTGAGTCAAATCCAACTCATAGCAACACCTCCTTGGGCTTCTTAGGCAGTATCTCTATGGAATAGATTCTCCAGTCTCCCTTCCGAGGAGTGGCTGGTGGGTTTGAACCCCCAGCCTTCTGGTTTGCAGTCAAATGCCTTAGACACTGATGTTTTAATTTGCTGAAAAATAATAAGGATTTTCATTTTAAAGTGTCTTGCTTATAAAAAGGGCTCCCAAAGTGAAATATAGCAAATATCCTTACAAGGTATGTGTGTGTGTGTGTGTGTGTGTGCTTAATAAACGATAATATTTAAATGTTATTGTGTATCGAGCACCTTACATACATTCTGTCATTAATCCTTACTTCAATTTTATTTGCTAGGTACTATCATATCCCATTTTAAAGAAGTACTAGGGCTTTGAGTGTTTAAATAATCTGCTCAAGGTCACACAGCTGATAAATGCAGGAGTGGGACTGACTGAATCCAAAGGTCACCCGTGTGAATCTACTGAAAGGTTTACTTAGGGATACTTAAGTAGGTGCTCTTTTCATTATAGTAAATCATCAAACTATTTTCACAAATACTAAGATTGTCTTGGGTCTTCCTAGGTGTTGAGACTTGATATCAGGAATCACATTTAATAGATCTGACTTCATAATCTGTCACATGATATTTCATGCCCAAGTATTTTTATTGCATGTATAATGAATTATATTTCTTCCAAACCAGTTGTACATCCTTATTTTAAACACCATCCAGTTTGTAAGTTTCTATTCAAACACTATTGTACTTATTTTAAACACTATCCAGTATGTTTTATTTTAGATGTCATTCCAGAGAAATCATTCCCTGAAACTTAAATGTTTACTCACAGAGCAGTACCCCATACTTTTATTTACTCACAAATTCAACAAATTTGGTAATCTAGACACATTCCACAGCAGATTAGAACTACAAATAAGAATAGAGAGTGAGTTTTTAGAAACAGGTATGCTGACTGGGACAAGGGTGAGACAAAACAGATGAGAAAGAATATCTATATCAAAAGCTATCAAAATAATAATACCAAAAAAAAAAAAAAAAGAATAAGGTAAGTTGAAAAATATTTGTCTCAAAAGAAAAATTTCCCCAATCTCTACTCTACAAATGTGAAAGATTCATGTTTTTGTATCAAACACTATAGAACTGTGGTAGCCAGCCTCCAAGATGCCCCTAATAGTTCTTTCCTAGTAGTACTCATGCCCTTGTGTGATCTCCTCCCACAATGAATAGGCCTCACTTGTGTAACCAATAAGATATTATGGAAATGATGGAGTGTGACTTCTTAGACTAGGTCATGAAAGACATTGTACTTCCGTTCTGCTCTCTCTTGGATCACTTGCTCTGAGGGAAACCAATTGCCATGTTGTGACGATGTACAAGGAACCCTATAGAGAGGTCCATATGGTGAGGAACTGTGAGACCTTCTGCAACATCCAGCACCAACTTTCCAACCAAGAGAGTGACCCATGTTGGAAATGGATCTTCCAGCCCTAGTTAACACTTCAGATGTCTGAAGTCTCAGCCAATGTCTTGACTGCAGCCTCCTGAAAGGCCCTGAGAGACTTCAGAACCACCCACCTAAGAATCTCCCAAATTTCTGACCCACAGAAATTGTGAGATAAAAAATGTTTATTGGTCATCATGCTGAGCAAAATAAGTCAAATACAAAAAGACAAATATTTTATGATCCCACTTACATGAAATATTTAGAATAGGCAATTATATAAAGACCAAAGTTTATTTGTGGTTACCAGGGGTGGGAGGGAGGGGAAAACTGGGAGTCATTGTTTAAGAAGCACTGAGTGTCTGTTTATGGTGAGGAACATGAGGAAAACCTTGGTAGCAAACACTAGCAATGGTTACACAAAGGATTAATGCAATTGGTGTCACTGAATTACACATGTAAAAAATATTGAATTGCAAAGTGTATTATATATACTTAAAACCACTGTAAAAAGTTAAATAATGTTTATTATTGTTTTACGTCACTGTGTTTTAGAATAGTTTGCTATCCAACAATGATAACGAACACAAAAACTATTTGACTCTACACTATATGCTTATTAACTTTGATTTTGAAAAAAAAAAATCTAAATTGATTCCAAGAAATATTTTTAGATATTTTCTGGAATCCTTAACCAATATCTAAATTCAAGACTATGAACAAAATGCTGGGTTGTAAATTCAGCTTGAATAGCCACAGGATATAAGAACCTAATCTCTTCAGACCTTGATCTGTCTAAAGACATAGCTCCTTTAAGTCTCAAGAGAACAATGAAATGAGGCCCCTCTCATCAAGTCCTTGAGTCCTTTGTTTGTTTTAGTTTCGTTTCAGCCTAAACCAAATGAATTTTGTAAAGAGCGTGTGGTGTGTGTGCGTGTGTATGTGTATTCATATATATGCTTGTATACCCATGCACTGGAGGGAAAAGATTAGAGTTTAAAAATATCACCGTGTCCATTAAAGAAAGCTGAGACATAAGTAATTTTTAGAAATTATTTGAAACCCAGGTATTAACAGAACTGCCATTTCCATTGTTGTTTACTTCCTTCCCATCTTTTTGCCACCAAATAAATCTTGCTTGTTTTGTGCATCACTTCTTGACAATGAATGATGAGGATGAATCTGTGATTAAGCCTAGCCTTGACAATCCTGGAAAAAGCTTTGCTTGACTACATTTTTTCTTTTAAGATTCATTCTCGAAAGTACAGAAAGTTATAAAAATATTTGTGTGTACAAATATGTATAAAGTGTTCTACAGTAAAATACTTAACAAGCATTTTTCAGCACTTCCTGTGTATGCCACTTCATAACAGCCATTTCTGGGAATCCTAAAGAAGATCATTTTAAGTCCTTAAAAATCTTACTTTACATTACCCCTCAGCTAACATCAGAGTGCATTTGTTTCATTGTGAGCAAAAGGCCATATTGTTCCAATCATTTGGAATAATAGATGATTTTCTAAACATTTAGATCTTCTCTTATTCTATGATCCACAGAGACCCTGAATAAAATCTCTGTCTATTTATAAAAAATCTTCATATTTCTAGTGTTCACCTTATTGCTGGAGATACCAAGCTGGCTAAAATAGAATCAGGTCAGATGCCTGTGTCTTCAGCTAATAATGAGAAAACCTACTATTAGTTGAGGCCCTACTTTGTGCCTAGTAGTTTCCATATATGACCTTTAATTCTCAAATCTTCAAACAGTGTCCAGCCCATGGGCACACTGTAGCTGTCAGTTGAATAGTTAACGACAGCATTTCAGATTGGGAATGTTTAAACCCCCTCATTTCAAATACAGAGGAGGAAAGGTAGGTATTGATCACCAAGGAATGTATAGAGGAAACATTGGAAGGTAATATTATCCCAATGTCACAGATGGGAAAAATGAGGTTGAAAGGGGTTAAGTAACTTGCCTAAGATCATCCACTTCAAAATCCTGGAGCCTGAATTGGAAATTCAGTCTGTTACTGCAAAGCCTTCGTTCTTCCCTCAGTACCACCCTATCTATTAAATGAGGCTTTAATTTCCCATCTGATCCCCAGGCCTGCTGTTACCGATATCAAAATAGCTTTACAAGTCTTTGTCTTCCCACAAGAAAACTGAGTATCTCTTGAGGAGTAGTGCGCTGAAGTCTGAGGGAGAGGTTGGGAATACAGAAGGAATGGCCAGACACAGCCACCTTGCCTCAGCCTCTATCACACAGACAGAGATGGAAGCCAAATGCCTTACCCAAAACTTTGACTTATAATTGTTAAAAATCCATAAACTCTTCCAAGAAAAGTTTTACTCACTCATATGAGTTAAAATATGCACAGAAAACATCAACTACAACAACTGCATCTTATCATTTAATCTCTTTCATTTTTTTCTGAATGCTTATTTCCAGGATCAGCAATTTTCATTTGCTTACAAGTCACAGTCTGTTTCCTCTATACTTTCTTTGGTGTTCAATACCTATCTTTTCTCCTCTGTATTTGAAAGGAGGCATTTAAACATTCCCAATCTAAAATGCTATCCTTACCTATTCAGCTGACAGCTGCTGAGTACCCATGAGCCACACAATATGTTTGAACATTTTAGTTTCTTTATCTCTTGACTGCAGCTTCCTGTCTGGCAAATACTGAGGTGAGGGTTCAAACTTAGAGTCTCTCCTTTACACACAGTGTTTCCAGGAAGAGACTTATTTAACAGTTGTTTCTGAACATCTACTAATCACTAGGCTGGTAATTCTCACTGTGGTTGGTCAGCAGCTGCTACCCTCTGGGTTTAGTTGTAGATCTAGTAAGTAAATGAAGATAATAACAAATGCTTATCATAATGATTAACAGTTATGCAGTGCTTACTATGTGTCAGGCACAGTCCAAAATGTTTTACATACATTAAACCATTTAATCCAATCCTCATTTTACAGATGAGGAAGCTGAGACTGAGAGAGGTTAAGAAACTTGCCCTAGCTCATACAATTTTTAGAACCAAAATTTGAACCCAGCAGTTGAGTTCCAGAATCTACATTCTTGAACACTGTGCCATATTGGCCCTGTCATGATTAGGATAATGGTTGACTAAATGGTAGACTAGGAATGTTGTTATTCAGAAAGCAGTTAAATGTTTTTCCAAAATGCTGACATAGGCAAAAATCATTTATGTAGGTACATTTTATCTCTCACAGTCCTCAGTAAGGAAATAATTAAAATGAGATGTTTTAAGTAATTCTGAGCTGTTCTGTATGTTAAGTGCATCCATTTACTCAGCAGAATGTAACTGCTGGCTCTGCAGTACAGAAGAATCACATTGAAATCTCAAGTGGTAGTAATTCAAAATTAACAAACTTAGAGAGTCAGATCTGTTATTAAGCATTTCATGAAATCAAATACTTAGTAGACTATAGTAGAAAATATTACAAGAATAAATTTCAATAAATCAGCAGATTCCACGTACACTTTTGGTGCTAAGATTTTTTTAAAATATTCTGTCATAAGAAGTGACAGCTTATTCCTGGAGATGAGTCCTTTAAGTTGAAAGAACAGATTTAGGATTTAGTCCTTTTTTTTCTTTATGTCCATTTTTATGTCTATCAGAGCTATTAAATAATCTGGGAAAAAACTGTAATTAAAACTATCACAATTTTTTCCAACACTAAATACGGATATATCCCACACAAACATAGACCTGTTATATACTGAAAAATAAAATAAATATTAACTTTATGACTATTATATAATTAAAGTAGTGTAACACTGTCACATAAAACAAAAATAATTACAATTGTACACTGATTCAATATAAACCCTAGGAAATATTTTTTGAAGTCTCCATATAAGAAAATTCTACTAATTCTTATCTATGAGACACTGTTGGTAGAACTGTTATATAAGACTGGAACTAGGATACTAGAAGACTATTTTACTGAAAAAAAAAGTACTTAAAAATTGTGTTCATTCCATTCTTATTCATTTCAGTGTGTCAGTGATCTCTAAAGAACAAGGGAGACCCAAGGCATTTTCAGTTGAAGATGTCATATAAAGTTGGCATGACTGTCATCTCTCAGAAACCACTCAACAAAAAGTAAAAGGCACAAAACACAGGAGTGAAAATCTCATCTTCAATTTTAAAAAACTGAGACAGAATTTAGGGAACCTAATAAATGGTTAATATAATAGACTAGCAAGCATAACCCAAAATGCACAAACAGCGTATGATAAACTAGATGAATAGGATCTTCTAAAAATTAAACTTTTATGTGCTTTCAAAGTCTTCTCCAAGAATAAAAAGAGAACCTACAGATTGGGAAAAAAATAATTGGCGATGACATATCTGACAAGGGACTTATCTCTAAAATTTATAGAAAACTCCAACACCTCAACAACAAAAAGACAAATAATCCAATTCAAAAATGGGCAGAAGGCATAAATAGACACTTCACCAAAGAGGATATTCAGGTGGTCAACAAATACATGAAGATATTTTCACAATCATTAGCCATTAGATA
>NW_006921698.1:6765387-6769594 GCF_000298275.1 Orycteropus afer afer | reverse complement strand
TGTAAATTTTGGTCAATGACATGAGACAAAGTATATGTGAACTGCTGTATGAAAAGTGAATTTACTCTGTAAATCTTCACCCAAATCCTAATAAATAAATAAATAAAGTTAGAAAGGGAAATACAATTTGACCCAGCAATCTCATTACTAGGTATATATCCTAAAGAAGTGAGAGCTAGGACAAGAACAGATAATATGCACACCCATGTTCATCACAGCACTATTTACAATAGAAAAAAGAGAGAAACAACCTAGGTGCCCGTCAACAGAAGAATGGATAACCAAACTATGGTACATACACATAATGAAATACGATGAAATTCTAAAGAATAATGTAAGATCTGCAAAACACTACATAATGTGGATGAACTTGGAGGACATTATGCTGAGTGAAGTAAGTCAATCACAGAAGGGCAAATACTGTATTAGCCTACTATTGTGAAAAGTCAAGGAAAGGTTTATATATGGAATGAAACTTTCTTTGTTGGTTACCAGGGGTGGGAGGGGAGGGGAGGGAACACTACTAGATAGGTTGAGACAAGGATTGATTTGAATGAAGGGAAGGGCAAGGCACTAAATGTGAGTGATCAACACAATGGCACTGAGGAAGAGGAAGACATAGAAAGGTATATAGGAGATACAGACAACAAAGATGAACCCTTTTGCACATACAGTACTGTGTTTTCAGTGATGGCAAACATTGATCTAGGGTGGATAGAGGGGTGGACAGGCTGAATGATCAGGTATGTCCAAGCAGGGGGAATGTGCCCATGACCATGTATAGGGTTGGCAGACAATGTATCTACAAGCATATTTGTATATTCTGTAAGAATGTACAGGTATATAGCATATCTGAAAAGGAACAAAGTTGTGGTGACTTGTTGGCTACAGCCAGCTATCCAGAGGGAGCAAGCAGTTGGATCTGTGGGCTCAGGACCATGGTCACAGGGGACATCAAGCTCAATTAGCATAACATACTACACAAAAACATTGTTCCACATCCTACTTTGTTGAGTAGCAAATGGGATCTTAAAAGCTTGCAAGTGGCCGTATAGATGCAACTATGGGTCTCTCCTTATCCAGACCAAAGAAGAATGAAGAAAACCAGAGACACATGAAAACAATTAGTCCAAGGCACTGGTACACCATGTTATCCTCAGCCTATATGACTATGAAACAAGAAGAACTTGACGGTGCCTGGCTACCACAGTCAACCACTCAGAGGGATATCTATGTAGGAGATCCTGGACAGAGTGGGAGAACAATGTGGAACAAAACTCAAAATCATTTAAAAAAGAAAAAAAGGACCAGGCTTGCTGATCTGATAGAACTATGGCTCCTAGCTGCCCTTCAGGTCTGGAATTGAACCCACTCCTGTGGCTTCCAGACAAACAAAAGACAGAAATATGAGGTGAACATTTACACTAGGTAGATACACTCCTTGAAGAGATCAATCATGGGTGAATAGAAGGTCTGTGTATTCACAGGGAGACAGCTCAAGAGGCAGGAGTGCATGGGAGGGAAGGACACAGGGAAGAGGTAACTATGGGGAGGAAGTGGGAAGAGAGCTGTTACATTGTGGGAAATTGCACCCAATGCCATGAGACAAAATGTGTATGAACTGCTGTATGGGAAGTGAATTTGCCCTGTAAGCTTTCACCCAAATCACAATTTAAAAAAAAAAAAACTGAGACAGGTGAGGCTCCTAACATCAAAATAGATGCCAGGGGTACCAAAACCAGTAAAGTCTAAGCAAGAGTATGAAAGAAAGCTGGAAGCTGAGAGAGGGCACCTGAGAATGCATATCTCAGAAAGAGTAGTTCACCCAATGAAAAATCAATAGTCCTATTTGTACAATAATAGGGATAAAGTACGTAGTTTGATAGGCATTTCCCTTGACCCAGTTTTGTTTTGAGTAACAGAGAACCAATGGTATTGAAGGAAGAAGTTGAAGCTGCACTGAAAGAATTGGCAAAGAACAAGTCTCAAGGAATTGATGGAATACCCACTGAGATGTTTCAACAAATGGATGCCCCTTTGGAGGCACTCACTCAGTTATGCCAAGAGATTTAGAAGACAACTACCTGGCCAACTGACTGGAAGAGATCCATATTTGTACCCATTCCAACAAAAGGTGGTCCCACAGAATGTGGAAATTATAGAACAATATCATTAATAATACCTGCAAGTAAGATCTTACTGAAGATTATTCAAAGATGGTTGCAGCAGACAGAAAACTTCCCTATATGCAAGCTGGATTCAGAAGAGGATGTGGAACAAGGGATATCATTGCTGATGTCAGATGGATCTTGGCTCAAAGCAAAGAATACCAGAACGATGTTTACTTGTGTTTTATTGACAAGCAAAAGCACTTGATTGTGTGGATTGTAACAAATTATGGATAACATTGAGAAGAATGGGAATTCCAGAACACTTAATTTTACTCACAAGGAACCTGTACATAGACCAGGAGGCTGTTGTTAGAACAGAAAAAAGGGAACACTGCATGGTTTAAAATCAAGAGAGGAGTGCATCAGGGTGCATCATCATTCTTACTCAATCTGTATGCTGAGCAAATAATCTGAGAAGCTGGACTATATGAAGAAGAACTATATGACTATATGAAGAAGAATGTGGCATCAAGATTGGAGGAAAAATCATTAACAACTTGAGATGCTCTGATGACACAACTTTGCTTGCTGAAAGTGAGGATGACTTGAGGCACTTACTGATGAAGATTGAAGAGTACAGTCTGCAGTATGGATTGCATCTCAATATAAAGAAAACAAAAATCCTCACAACTGGACCTATAAGCAGTATTACAATAAACAGAGAAAAGATTGAAGTTGTCAAAGACTTCACATTGCGTGGTTCTACAATCCACACCAATGCAAGCAGCAGTCAGGACATCAGACAACATATAGCACTGGGCAAATTGGCTGCAAAGAACCTCTTTCAAGTTCTGAGGAGCAAAGATGTCTCCTTGAGGACTAAGGTGCGCCTGACACAAGCTATAGTATTTTCAATCACTTCATATGCATGTGAGAGCTGGACAATGAATAAGGAAGATAGAAAAAGAACTGATGCTTTTGAGCTGTGGTGCTGGCAAAGAATGCAGAAAGTACCATGGACTGCTAAAAGAACTAACAAATCTGTCCTGGAGGAAGTGCAGCTGTCATGCTCCTTGGAAGCAAGAATGGCCAGACTTGGTCTCACATACTTTGGTCGTGTTGCCAGATGAGACCTTTCCCTGGAGAAGGGTGTCATGCTTGGTAAGGTGGAGGGTTGACGAAAGAGGGGCAGGCCCTCAATGAGATGGACTGACACGGTGGCAGCGGCGATGGGCTCAAGTATAGCAAGGATCATTGAGCTGGTGCAGGATTGGGTGGTGTTTTGTTCTGCTGTGCGTAGGGTCACTGTGAGTCTGAGAGGACCGGATGGCACCTAACAACAACAGCAGAGAAGATGGTACTCAACTGAAATGCCACAGACAAGTCATATTCATAGGAAGCCATATGTTCATGAGGAAGGAAGAGACTGAATTGCGAATAGTTCTGCAGCTGCCTATATTCATTGGCTAGGGAGAAGAAAGTTTGGGTGATCTACTTCGGTAGAGATACAGCCTCAGAAACCCAAGGAGGGGTCCCTCCCTATGAGTCAGATCCGACTCCAGGGCAGCGAGTTTGGTAGCTCTGGTGGCTTAGTGCCTAAGGCATTTGACTGCCAACCAGAAGGCTGGCGGTTCAAACCCACCAACCACTCCTCGGCAGGAAGGTCGGGCAATCTGCTTCCCTAGAGGTACGCCTTGGAAACCCAAGGAGGGGTCGCTAAGTGTCAGAACTGACTGGATGGCAACGAGTTTGAGTTTGAGGGAGAAGAAAAAGCTGAAAGCTATCACATGCAAAATCCTTGGTAAAAAAAGAAAATTCTCACTAATACAGAAGTTGTCCTTGACTTCTCCACAACACAAACCCCCTGCAAATAGCTGACTGGAAGGTGTGGAGTCACGTTGCAAAAAGCGATTTGGACATTGTTTTTGATTCTTTCTAGATGGACCAACACCTGAGGCTAATAAGTAGGGAATAAGCAGACCACCGGGGACTTTAAGTCTGATAAGGCACTTGACTGCTAACCAGAAGGCTGGCGGTTCAAACCCACCAGCCACTCCTCGGAAGGAAGGTTGGGCAATCCTACTTCCGTAGTGATA
>NW_006921698.1:6703167-6764342 GCF_000298275.1 Orycteropus afer afer | reverse complement strand
GGAAGGAAGGTTGGACAATCCTACTTCCGTAATGATACTGCCTCGGAAACCCAAGGAGGGGTCGCTATGAGTCGGGGTCAACTCGACGGCACATAACAACAACAACAACGTGAAACTGGTAGCAGATAAAAGGTGAAAAGGTATAAGTATGGAACATAGGTCAGAAACGAGAACAGTATGCAACATTAAATACAAATAGAAAGGGTTCAGAGACAAAATTATCAATATAAAAGCAGGAGACCCTGAAGAAGGCAACATAAATAATGTTAGAGAACAAACATTAAAGATATATTTCAAGAAAATATTCCTGAAATAAAAGAATAATTGAATTTACAGATTGATATGGCATACCATATCCCACAAAAACTTTCATACAGAATGGCTATAATAAGTTTACCAGACTTGCAAGATAAATAAAATAAGTAAAGATTATTTGAGTAAGCAAGGGGTGTAGAGACCAAGTCATTTATAAGGGAGAAAAATCAAATTAACCTCAAGTTTCTCCATAATACCATTCAATATTAGGCTAAGAGTGCAGCAATACCTAAGAAATCCACCAGGAAAGAAAATGTGTATTCAAAATTGGCATTTGACTCAAAAGGCAACAAGCAATTTTGAACATGCATACAGTTAGGAAATATTGCTCCACTGGCTCCTTTAGAAGAAACTATCAGAAGGACAAATTTCAATCAACCAAGACATGAATGGGGAAAGAAAAAAAAAAAAAAACTATAGCAAAGAACTGCCTGTAAGCATTGAATCCATTTAATTGTGGGACTAAAATGAAAATGAAAGTGGGAATTTTGGTTACAAAACTGAATGTAAATGTTGTAAACCCTGACAAAGTAGAAATAATTTGAATTAAAATGTTGAGAGGGAAAGTGGAGAATGTGGAAAGGCATTAAAGTATACAGACTTCTCCATTCCTATTGCTGCAGGTCAATAATTTCTTTAAATTAAGAAATCAATTAATGAGAAAGAGACATAATTAACAACTACAATAAAAGATAATCAATTAAAATTAGATGGAAGAAGGGAAAAATGAAAATAGGCAGTAGAAGGAAGGGTAGAGGGATAATCACATCATTGTTCATAGTAGAGTATTAATAGATATTAGCAAAATAAGTAGAAGATTATGGTTATGATATAAAATTACAGGTAAAATATAACCACCACAAAAAAAAAATCAAATCTTTCTAATTCTCAGAGGAAATTCACATAAAAAATAAAATGAAGAAAACAGATCATATGGCAAGTTTTTATTTTTTATTATTATTTTTAATTTTTATTGTAATTTGGGTAAAAATTTACAGAACAAATTCGTTTTCCATACAGCAGTTCGTACTTATTTTGTTTCATGACACTGACCCACAATGTAACAACTTTCTTCCCACTTCCTCCCTGTGGTTACCTCTTCCCTGTGTTCTTCTTTCCTATATATTCCTACCCCTATGAACTATCTTCCTGTGCAAACACTGCCCTTCTGTTCTCCCATGATTGATAGCTCTAAGGAGGGTATCTACCTGATGTAAATGTTCACCCTCTATGCCTATCTATTGTTTGGCTGGAAGCCACAGGTGTGAGTTCAGTTTCAGACCTGAAGGGTAAGTAGGGCTAAGCCCAAATATTGATTGAATATTTCTCACAAGGCCAGAGAATATATTATTTTCAAACATTTAATTATATTATAGGTGAAAGCTTACACAGCAAATTAGTTTTCCATTCAATAATTCACACATGAGTTATTCTGTGACATTGGTTGCTGTCCCTGTGACACGTCAGCACTCTCCCCATTTTCATCCCTCCAGTGTCCCTGCCTCTCCTTGCCATCTTGTCTTTGTTTTGGGGCAAATGTTGCCTATTTCATCTCATATAGTTGGTTGTTTTAAGGCATACATTCCTCAAGGGTGTTACCGCTTATTTTATAGGCTGATCTATTACTTGCCTGAAAGGTGACCTCTGGGAGTGTCTTCATTTCCAGGTTGGGTGTCATCACAGGATGATAGTCTCAAGGATTCCTCCAGTCTCTGTCAGTCCAGTAAGACTAATCTTTCTTATGAATTTGAGATTTTTTTACATTTTTCTCCCATTCTAACTGGGACTTTCTCTTGTGTCCCTGGTCAGAGCAGTCAGTAGTGGTAGTAGGGCACCATCTAGTTCTTCTGGTCTTTGGCTAGTAGGCCACTAGTCCTATGGAATAATTGTTTCCTAGAGTCTTTACTTTTTTTTACTTTCCTTTGCTCCAGAGGGAAAGAGACCAATAGCTGTACCTTAGATGGCTGCTCACAAGCTTTTAAGACCCCAGATGCTACTCACCAAACTAAGATGTAAAGCATTATCTTTATGAACTATGCTACGCCAATTGACCTAGATGTCCCCCAAGGCTATGGTCCCTAGATTTCATCCCCAGTACATATATATATATATATATATGTATATGTATATATGCAGCATATACTAATATGTATATACCGATGCCCACTATATATGTACATGCACGTAGTCCCATATGTCCTCCTACATCTATATTGCATTCATATCTACCTATGTAGCCACTCACTAATTTTTATTATTATTACTGTTGAATTGTGTACGTTTTATTATTTACTGCAGTTGTCCTTTATTCTTGAGTACCTCTCAGTGTCTTTATTTACCTTGGTCATGTTGTGTTGACTTCCTCCCATATGTTGTATTGTGCTTCCCTTCACCAGAATTATATATAAAAATTATATGTATTATATAATATACATAATTATATTTATATATACATCTGGTGTCTATATAGTATAGACATGAGATGTCTACTATATAGGAATGATTCAACCTCCTTCCCACTCCCATCCCTGGTAATCATCAAAGAATATTGTTTTCTGTGTGTAAACCTATTCTTGACTTTTTATAGAAGTAGTATCATTCAATATTTGTTCTGTTGTAATTGACTTATTTCACTCAGCATAATGTCCTTCAGATTCATCCATGTTATATGTCACAGATGCATCATTATTTTTTATTACAGCACAGATTCCACTACATGTATGTACCACATTTTGTTTATCCATTGATCTCTTGATGGACAGACACCTAGTTTTTTTTTTTTTTAATCTTTCTGCTATTATAAATAATGCTGTAATGAACATAGATGTGCCTATGTCGATTCAAGTCACTGTTCTTATTTCTCTGAGAATGTACATTTTTGTTAACATCCCTAGTAATTCCAATCCAGATGTTCTGTTAATCACATTCTAAGAAGCATTGGCTTAGAAGATGAGAGGCTGCAAGAGCCAAAAAGACAAACTAGGAGATCCTAAGCTCACAGATTTTATTTCTCTACCCAGGTTGACTAATTGAAATCTCTAAGTAAAGGGGGTAAATAGATTTCTTTGCAGTACCAACCCTGATTGGTTGGGGCACTTTGGAGTATTGTTTTTGGATGGATTCTAAAGCTCAGATGGTGGCGAGGGTACAGGCTGCTAGCATTGATTAACATTTCTACCCCTGCACTACACATGGCAAACCAAAAAAACCCAAACTCACTGCCATCAAGTTGACTCGACTCATACCGACCCCTCCTTGGGTTTCCAAGGCGGTATCTCTACAGAAATAGATTGCCCAACCTTCCTTCCGAGGAGTTGCTGGTGGTTCAAACCTTCCAGTTAGCAGTCAAATGCCTTAGGCACTATGACACCAGAGGACAATCACCTAAACTAAGCCATTCTAAATTTGAATTAAGGAGCTCTGATGGCACAGTGGTTAAGGTTTTTGGCTGCTAACCAGAAGGTTGGCAGTTCTGTGGGAGGAAGATGAGGCAATCTCTACTTCCATAAAGATTTGGAAACCCTATGGGTGGCTGTAAGTCAGAATCAACTCGATGGCAGTAGATTTCTTTTGGGTTTTTTTTTTTTTTTTGGTGTTAAATTTGAGTCATTCATTAAAGACACATTTTATTGTTAGTTGCTATCAAATCAGTTCCAATTCATGCAACCCGATGTGTGCTGAGTAGAATTGTTTCCTAAGGTTTTCATAGCTGTGACCTTTTGGAAGCAGATAACCAGGCCTGTCCTCTGAGTCACCTCTGGGTGGGTTCAAACTGTCACCCCTTCTGCTAGTAGTCAACTGCTTAACTGAAGGACTCCTACAGACAAGTTTATTTGAGGTTATTTATGTTACCCCAACTTATATACTAACATGCATGGTGAAAAACAGATAACACAATGATGAAAATTTAATATCAGAGGAAGGAAAGTGTCTTAGTTATCTAGTGCTGCCATAACAGAAATACCACAGTTGGATGGATTTAATAAAACAGAAGTTTCTTTTCTCACATTTAAGGAAGATAGGAGTTTGAATTCAGGGCATCAGCTCTAGGGAAAGACTTTCTCTCTCTGTTGGCTCTGGGGGAATGTCATTGTCTCTACAGCTTATGTTTCCTTGGCGATCTCCATGTGGCTTGGCATCTATCTTTCCTCATCTTTGCTAGCTTAATCTTTTCCTTTTATACTTGAGAGGAAATTGACTCAAAGCACACTCTACTCTAATCCTGTCTCATTAACATAACAAAGGCAACCCATTCCCAAATAGTATTATAACCACAGGCCTAAAGATTAGTATTCATAACACATATTTTGGGGGAATACATTTTAATCCATAACAATGGAAGCAATCCAGGAAGTAATGCCTCCTTTTTTGTTTTTGTGTGTGTAAACATTACCAAAACACAATAAGGACTTGGAGAAATAGTTCTTAAAATTATTAATAATAGTAACAACACATACATATTGAGGGCTTACTTTTGTGCCAGGCACATGCTAAGCACTTCACGTATACTCTCATTTAATCCTCCCACTAATACTTGGAGATAGACATATTATTATTTCCATTCTACAATAGATAATAATGGCTGAGTTGTGAAGCTAAACTAAGTCTGTGTGATAGTAACACAAAAGCCTATTTAGGAAAAATAAAATACTTGTGGTTTGTTAATGTATTTATTTTTAATATTTAAAAACAGACAATGTAATATCTGCAACTTCAGTATCTCTTTATTATGCATGTATTTTCATCACTCAACTGTTTCTTTTCTTGGCTATGTCCACATGCTTTGAAACTTTTCTTCTTCTTGGAAGTAACCATAACAGCGTTTAAATTTTGTTTTGAATGGTCTGCCATACACACACGGTCATTAGCTGGTTTTTCTCCCCCATCACTCTATGTAATCCCAGACCAAATCAACTGGCACCTCAGCAATCCCAGCTGACACATATTTCTCTAGTTTGTAACACAGTGCAAGAGACATTTTGTGCTAGATCAACACAAAGCCTTGGATAAGGAGCAAACTAGAATGGTCCTGACTTAACGTGGACTTTTCTGGGATTAAAAATGTCCTTCAATCCTGCAAAAACGGCAAGGAGGCCACATGTTCTGACCTCCTCTAACCCTACAAGGGGAAGGCAGGATTACCAGCAGTAACCCAAGGCCGATTACTGCAAGGCCAGACATGCTGCCTCCCTCCAGCCCTTTCACCAACCGTTCCTCCCAAAGCACCCACCACCTCTCTCCTGGTTCGGTAATTCGCTGCAGTGGCCACACGGAACTCACGGATTACAGGGTTTATTAGGGAAGCACCAGGGTACAACTCAAATTCAGGGAGAACGCTCAGTCTCTCTCCTCAGCCCACCATCCCTCAGCCAACAGTCTCTCACAGTCTCTTTCCCAGCAGTGCTGGTCCCTCGGTGTCTCACTCAGCAATGCGTGTCTTTTGCGTCTCTTTCCCAGCAGCACGTCTCTTTCAGGGGTGCGTGTCTCTTTCAGCATCACGTCTTCCTCAACCAGCAGTCAGAGAGAGAGTCCTGCCTCCAGGAGGTCTCCTTTTGAGCCCGGCAGGGTGGTCAAACTAGCCAGTCATAGCATCAGAACTCTAAGCACGTGAGAGAGAGTGGGCACCTCCCAGAACATTGTATTGTGCCACTCCCAACAGAAATAACCCAGGTGGATAGCTTCAGCAATCAGGAGCTCCTCAGTTGCTCATAGAAAATCCCACCTTAGAGTTTACAAAGACTTATGGGTAGAAAAGCCACACTAAGTAATTTACTATACTGCAAATCCATACTCTTGGTCTTTTAGGCTACTGATTTTGAACTAATTAAGTGCGGAAAAGGGTAAATTAGATAGCAAAATATACTTCCACCAGTATTATTGACATACCATGTCTCCTGCCAACATAATAGAAAATATGTCCAATCTTTTTTAAAAGTCACTAAAATTGAGTTTATTTCTTGATAATAAGAGATACAGAAATTCAGAGGTCATGGGTAAGGCAGACATCTAGTCTTATACTTGATGTCTATGACAATAAAAAAATCCTACCATGAGTATGGTTCTTATTCATATAGTCCAGCTCAGCATACGAATTGAATAAGTAGGTAAAAGGATACAACCCTGACGCACAACCCTGACTATATGAAGAATGTAGAATCAAGATTGGAGGAAGACTCATTAACAACCTGTGATATGCAGATAATACAACTTTGCTTGTTGAAAGTAAAGGTGACTTGAAGCACTTACTGGTAAAGATCAAAGACTACAGTCCTCAGTATAGATTACACCTCAACATAAAGAAAACAAAACTCCTCACAACAGGACCAATAAGCAACATCACAATAAACAGAGAAAAGACTGACGCTTGTCATGGATTTCATTTTACTTGGATTCACAATAGACACCATGGAAGCAAATATCAAGAAATCAAATGACATATTGCTTGGGGCAAAGCTGCTGCATAAGATCTCTTTAAAGTGTTAAGGAGCAAGATGTCATTTTGAAGACTAAGGTATGCCTAACTCAAGCCATGGTATTTTCAATAACTTCATATGCATGTGAAAGCTGGACAATGAACAAGGAAGACTAAAGAAGAATTGATGCCTTTGAATTGTGTTCATGAAGAATACTGAAAATACCATGGACTGCCAGAAGAATGAACAAATCTGTCCTGGAGGAAGTGCAACCAGAATGCTCCTTAGAAGCTAGAATGGCCAGACTTTGTCTCACCTACTTAGGTCATATTGTTCGAAGGGACCACTGGAGAAGGACATTATGCTTGGTTAAGGAGAGGGTCAGTAAGAAAAGGGGAAGATTTTCAACATATGTTGAGACATATGTCAGGAAGATGGACTGACAGTGGCTGCAAAGATGGGCTCAAGCACAGCAAGGATTGTAGGATGCCACCTAACAACAACAAACATATAGCATATCTAGATCCAGGACATAAATTAATACCCAAGAAACAGTTTAAATTAGACATTATATAAATGTTGGAAAACATGACACAGTTCTCCCTGAAAGGATCTGCAGAATACAAAATGTCATACAATAAAATAATAAGATGAAAAAACTAACATGAAAATCAGAGTGAAGAAAGAACCAAGGTCCATAAGGATGATGAAGTTAGGAAGCCTTAATGCAGAGAGATGCATGAGATATTGTTGCTGTTGTTACCATTGAGTCAGCTCTGATTTGCAGACCCTGGGTACAACAGAATGAAACACTGCCTGATCCTGCACCATCCTCACAATCCTTGCTGTGTTTGAGCCCACAGTTGCAGCCACTGTCAATCCATCTTGTTGAAAAGTCTTCCCCTTTTTTGTTGACCCTCTACCAAGCGTGATATCCTTCTCCAGGGACTTGTGCCCCATGATAACATGACCACACTAAAAGAGATGAAGCCTTGCCATTCTCCCTTCTAAGGAACATTCCACCTATACTTCTTCCAAGACAGATTTGTTAGTTCTTCTGGCAGTCTATGGTATATTCAACATTCTCCACCAACACCATAATTCAAATGCATCAATTCTTCTGTAGTCCTCTTTCATTGTCCAGCTTTCTACATAAAGTGAAGTTATTGAAAAGACAATGGCTTGGGTCAGGCACAACTTAGCCTTCAAAAGTGACATCTTTGCTCTCTTTAGAGGTCTTTTGCAGTAGACTTGCCTGATGCAATACATCCTCTGATTTCTTGATTGTTGCTTACATGAGTGTTGATTGTGGGTCCAAGTAAAATGAAATCCTTAAGAATTTTAATGTTTTCTCCATTTATCATGATGTTGCTAATGGGTCCAGTTCTGAGGACATTTTTTTTCTTTATGTTGAAGTGTAATCCATAATGAAGGCCATGGTCTTTGATATTCATCAGTAAGGGCTTCAAGTCATCTTCACTTTCAGCAAGCAAAGTCGTGTTATCTGCATATTACAGGTTGTTAATGAGTCTTCTTCTAATCCTGATGCTGCATTCTTCTTCATAGAGTCAAGCTTCTTGAACTATTTGCTCAGCATACAAATTGAATAAGTATGGTGAAGGGATACAACCTGACATGCACCTTTCCTGATTTTAAACCATGAAGCATCCCCTTGTTCTGTTCGCATGACTTCCTCTTGGTCTGTACATGTTCCTCGTGAATATTCCTCATAAAGTATTCTGGAATTCCCATTCTTCACAATGTTGTCTATAATTTATTATGATCCACACAGTCAAATATCTTTGCCTAATCAATAAAACACAAGTAAACATCTTTCTGGTATTCTTTGCTTTCAGCCAAGATCCATTTGACATCAGCAATGATATCCTTCATTCCATGTCCTCTTCTGAAGCCACCTTGAGTTTCTGGTAGTTCCCTATGTACTG
This sequence comes from Orycteropus afer afer, assembly GCF_000298275.1. Classification (NCBI taxonomy): domain Eukaryota; kingdom Metazoa; phylum Chordata; class Mammalia; order Tubulidentata; family Orycteropodidae; genus Orycteropus; species Orycteropus afer. The sequence continues at coordinate 6,755,668 of NW_006921698.1, read as the reverse complement.
CTCCAACCATTTTTTTAATTGTTTTCAGCAAAACTTTACTTGTGTGACATTGATGATATTGTTCAATAATTTCCACATTCTCTTGGATCACTTTTCTTTGGGATGGGCACAACTATGGCACTATATTAGACAATGTTTCACTGTTGTTCATAAAGTTTCAATGGTCAATTTTTTCAGAAGCGGACCACCATGTCCTTCTTCCTAGTCTGTCTTAGTCTGGGAGCTTCACTGAAACCTGTCCATCGTGGGTGCCCCTGCTGGTATGTGAAATGCCAGTGGCATGGCTTCCAGCATCACAGCAACACGCAGGCCACCACGGTTCAACAAACTGACAGACGAGTAGTGGATGCATGAGATAAGCTTTTCATAATTATTGAAGGTGGTTCATGTAACTAGGGTCTGAGTTTTCTGGTGGCCAAAACAAAGAGGGAAATAGGACAAGTTACAGGATTTATGTTATCCAAAAAAGGAAAAACATATTAGCTGTTTGGGATAAGGGATTTACTCTGATTTAGGGGCTTAAGAGATCTTTTGTGGGTTCTCATAATGAGGACGCTGAGTGATTCTATAGTTCTACCATAAATACAACACTGAATGTCAAATGGCCTTTTGAAATATATCCTTCAACACAGTCCAAAGATGTATGATGACTTCTTAATCCAGAACAACCCCAAGAAATGAAATGCAGCAGAAAATACAAACATCATTTCTCATAATGGAATTGAGATCATGCAAATCACCTTTTTTAATTTTTTTTCTGCCTCCATAATCTCTGCCTTATTTGAGTTAATCCCTTTAATGAAAAAAAAATTGATTTCTATTAAACAAATTTTAAATTGTTCATATTTATTTATCATGATATAGTATGTTCTATGTTGTTCCAAGAAATCATTTGCAGAATTTCTCATGGTTATATGTTTTATAGATGATTTTAAGCTTTCTCTGTGTATATATATTTGCTTCCTCCCTGCCTAGATTATACATTCCTCAAGGGCAATGACTTTTTATATTGCAATCAAAAATAAATGTTGCCTAAGAAATTGCTGGTAGAGAAAAGATGACATAAATATAAGCATTGTGCTGCTATCATGGATAGTATAACATTCACATTAAAATAGAAAATATCCATCATGCCTTTATGATGTTGGATACCACTGAAACATATGTAGAACATAAATCTGTTACAGTAGACACCTAAACATAATTAGAAATCAGCATTATTTTATATATCATAATTTTCTTATTGGATCTTTTAAAATTGGGCCATTAGTCACTTCTTTCTCTTAGAAACTCTAAGAGGAAAAATTCATGTTATTATTTGAAAAAATCCTCATTAATTGCTTAAAAATATGTGTACTACTCAAGGGAGTGGCTGGTGGGTTTAAACCTCCAACCTTCTGGTTAGCTGTCAAATGCCTTAGGCACTGTGTCACCAGAGCTCCTTAATAGGCACCCAGTCAATAGAAATATTTTATTATCACCATCTTTTTTGGATGGCCAAAACTACTTGCAGCAGACACTGTAAACTGGCTGACCAGTCTCCATTTATAACACCCTTCCCTTTTGCCTGCCTTACTGAAGAAGTGGTAAAAGTTAAAAATTCAATTTCCTAGATGCTTTGGCAGGTTGGGGTGGTCATGTGACACATGCCTTGTCAATGGGACACAAACGGACATATGGTAATGTGTCCTTTTATTTCTCTTCCTCCACCTTCTACTCTGGTAGCTGAAGTAATGGCTGGAGGTACTGCTACCATAGTGCAATTATAGGACAAAGGTTTACAACTAGGGATAGCAGAACGGAAAGATCAGAAAGAGCCCAGGTCCATGATAACATGCCTGTCTCCATACTAACTATTAGTTTCCTACTGCAAGAGCTAACATCCAAAACAATCCCAGTGACTTTCAACTCCTGATATCCATACCTTTGAGTAGTCCCCTTCTACAGTGAATCAGGGCTGGCATGGATGATCAATGGGATAGAGCAGAAGTGACAGTGTGCGAATTCCAGTGCTGGATCATAAAAGACATTGCAGCTTCCACCATGCTCTCTTGGATTACTCACTCTGAGGAAAGCTAACTGCCATGCTGTGAGGACACTCAAGCAGCCATCTAGAAAGGCTCATATGGAGAGGAACAGAGTCCTCCTGCCAACAGACAGCTCCAACCTGCCAGCCACGAAAGTGAGTCACCTTGGAAGCAGATCCTCCATCTACAGTCAAACCTTTAGATGACTGCAGCCTAAACCAGCACCTGAGAGCAATCTCATCAGAGACCATGAGAAAGAACACTTAGCCAAGCTGCTCCTATATTCTTGAACTACAAAAATCATGAGAGAGGATAAACTACTGTTGCTATTTAAGCCATTAGGTTGTTTGTATGATAGTTTTTTATAAAAAAATGTTTATTGTGGTTTGGGTGAAAGTTTACAGAGCCAATTCATCTTCCATACAGCAATTCACATACACTTTGTCTTATGACATTGACTGCAATTTCCCACAATGCAACAGCTCTTCTCCCATTTCCTCCCCATAACCACCTCTTCCCTGTGTCCCTCCCTCCCATGCACTCCTGCTCACCGACTGTCTCCCTGTGCATACCTAGCCCTTCTCATCTCCCATGATTGATCTCTCCAAGGAACGTATCTACCTGATAGAAATGTTCAGCTCATATGCCTGTCTTTTGTTTGGCTGGAAGCCACAGAAGTGAGTTCAATTCCAGACCTGAAGGGCAGCTAGGGGCCATAGTCTCAGGGGTTCCACCAGGGCTATCTAGGCCATTAGGTTTTGAGGGTGATTTGTTATGTAGTATTCAATAACTAATACACCTATCATGAAACTCTTGTTATATGAGACAAGCTTAAGACTGTGTTAGTTGGGTAATTTTTTATTTGCCTCCAGACATTGTCAACTGATAAACTACTCCTGACAATTTAAAAAAACAAAAAGCCAAGTGTAAAAGTTACTATATCTGTCAATCCATCATAAAAACTGTAACCAGGGAATTTCTAATACAACATGAGCCTAATTTTGGTAGCAGTTTAAGGACCAGAATAGAAAAAAAAATGAACTGCATCTCATGAATCTAAATTCTAGCCCCAATTCTATAATTGTTTGCCTGTGGCACTGGACATGTCTCCTTGCTGAATATACTTTCCTTAATTTGAAGGACAAGGGTACCGGAAAAAAAATTATTTCTATGTCTTTCTCCTTTAGCTCCTAAATTCTGACCCTTTGAGTTAAAGTTTACTGGCATTGTTTTTTAGGGCTCTTGATAATATTTAGAGAAAATTTTGCCTAAGAAATTAGCATTAATACCACTGCCAGCAACTGACACCAACTGTAAAAACGGCAAGGAAGTCACATGTTCTGACCTCCTCTAATCTCATAGGAGGAAGACAGCAGTAATCCAAGGCCTATTACTGCAAGGCCAAACATGCTGCCTCCCTCCAGCCCTTTCACCAACCGTTCCTCCCAAAGAGATTACAGGGTTTATTAGGGAAGCACCAGGCTACAACTCAAGTTCAGAAAGAACGCTCAGTCTCTCTCCCAGCCCACCGTCCCTCAGCCAAGAGTCTCTCGCAGTCTCTTTCCCAGCAGTGCTGGTCCCTCGGTGTCTCACTCAGCAATGCGTCTCTCTTGCGTCTCTTTCCCAGCAACGTGTGTCTCAGGAGCCCGTGTCTCTTTCAGCACCACGTCTTCCTCAACCAGCAGTCAGAGAGAGTTCTGCCTCCAGGAGAGCTCCTTTTTGAGCCCGGCAGGGTGGCCAAACTAGCCAATCATAGCATCAGAACTCTAAGCACCTGAGAGAGAGTGGGCACCTCCCAGAACACTGTTTTGTGCCACTCCCAACAGAAATACTCCAGGTGGACAACTTCAGCAATCAGGAACTCCTCAGTTGCTCATAGAAAATCCTACCTTGGAGTTTACAAAGACTTATGGGTAGAAAAGTGACACTAAATAATTTACTACACCACACCACTCAGTATTGGCAAAAATGCAGGGAGGTTGGCATTAACATACTGGTGTTGGAGACGTAAATTGGTTTAGCCCCTATTAGAAAACAATTTAGTATTATGTCAATAATCTTTTTTTAAAAAAAAAAAGTCAATGTGCTAACAGAGAATAATGACTTCACAGTCTTAAAAGTGGAACATATATTGTTATTATAAACTGTTTATAACATAAGAACATACTTATGTTTTTATGTTCAGAGAAAATTTTAAAAGAATAGAAATATCTGTTAGTGGTTTTCATTGTGTGGTAGAGATTGCTTTCTCCTACCCTCCTATTTGACTTTTTTTTTTTAACTTTTTATTGGGATTTGGTGAAATTTTACAAAACAGATTCATTTTACATTCAACAGTTCATATACACATTTTGTTTTGTGATACTGGTTATATTCCCCACAGTGTAACATCTCACCTCCCACCTCCTTCCTGTGATTACCCTTTCCCTGTGTCCTTCTTACCTATACATTACTACCTTCCTACATTTCTCCTTGTGCAAATGTCTGCCCTTTTGATTTCTCATGGTTGATTATTCTACAGAATACTTCTCCCTGATGTAGGTGTTCTGCTCTTGTTGTTGTTGTTATGTGCCATCGAGTCGGCCCGACTCATAAGAACCCCTCCTTGGGTTTCTGAGGCAGTATCACTACGGAAGTAGATTGCCCAGCCTTCCGAGGAGTGGCTGGTGGGTTTAAACCGCCAGCCTCCTGGTTAGCAGTCAAGTGCCTTAGGCACTATGCTACCAGAGCTCCTGTTCCACTCTTAGGCCTATTGTTTCCCTGAGAGTTAAACCACAGAAGTGAGATCAATTTCAGGCCCCAAGGGTGACTCAGGGCCATAATCTTTGGGGTATCACCAGTCTTGATCAGACCAGTAAGCCTAGTCTCTTATGAGTTTGAGGGTTTTTTCCCACATTTTTTTCCCCACTTTATCCAGGATCTCCAATTTTGATTCCTTTCCAAGTGGTTGGCATTGGAGCTAGGCACCATCTAGTTCTTCTGGTCTCAGGGTCATATAGGCTGAGGTTCTCATGGTCCATTAGTCTTTTGGACTAACTGTTTCCATGTGTCTTCTCTCTTCTTTGCTCCGGATGAGACCAATAGTTGCATCTTATATAGCTGCTTGCAAGCTTTTAACATTTTTCTCCTACTCTATATAGGATCTCTAATTTTGATCCTTTCTGAGTGGTTGGCATCAGTAGCTGGGCATCATCTAGTTCTGGTCTCTGGGTCAAATAGGTTGAAGTTCTCATGGTCCATTAGTCCTTTGGACTAATTGTTTCCATGTGTCTTTTTCTTCACTATTCTTTGCTCCAGACAAGGAGAGACTAATAGTTGCCACTTAGATGGCTGCACACAAGCTTTTAAGACCCCAGTCGCTACTCACTGAAGTAAGATGTAGAACAATATTTTTGTATCAATTGAGCTTGATTTCCCCTGCGACCATAGTCCCCATCCTGGAGGTCAGTGACCTACTCCTTCGGCACTTATTTGTGACTAAGAAGTTATCCTAACATTGCCTCCTGTTATGTTCAAATTGCATGTGTACATTTTTTAAAGCACATACAAATATATATGTAGGATCATCTGCCAATTTCAAGAGAATTTTTTTTTTTTTTTAATTAAGGGAAAAAAATTCAACAGAATGACTTTGGGTGGGCTAAATAAACCTAGGATCTGTTGTGAGTATCTCAGGGGCTAATGAAGAGAAGCTGTTGGCAGTAACATAGGTTAGTGAAAGGCAAAGCAGTTGGTGAGGCTATGACTTGGAAAATTAGATTAGGAAATAATCAGACATATATGGCACAAACCCAAGAGGAATAGAGTTTATAGAGTTCTAGGAAGTAAGGCCAATGAGAAACAGAAAAAGACACATACAACAGAATATATGAACACTGTGATCACCTAAATAACAAATGGAATGAGGAGACAAATATAAACCTTCTATGTAAGTTTTGCTATGGTGTGAATATTTTGGTCAATCCAAAGTCAATTACAAAAATTCAAGATTTTTTTTTAACATGGAGTAGAGTATAAGCACTAAGTTATATCCAATTGGGAATTAATATTTGGAGCATAACGTTTGGTGCTAGTTTTTCATATCCAATTAGAATTGATAAGACAGGTGTCACTTCTGTGGTTGGTGAATGTAAGAAATGACTACACACCATGTTTGGTATTTGCTTTCACTCTCCATGAGATGAGTATAGTCAGGAGATCAAGGGTTAGCATGGACAATAACATCCCAAGAAAGTGTGCTTGATTTTAAATCACAGCAAAGGGTCTTTGCTAACTTGAATAGGGTCTAGGAAGAAACCTCCTTCTGGTTTTTTTGTTTTTGTTTTTAAGATTCAAATTAACATAGCCCCTTTGTTATGAAGAAGAGACAGGAGAGGAGCATTTAGACCCAGGGCCTTTTGGTGGGCTCCTCTAGGAGACACAGAGAGAGAAATCTTTCCGCACAGAACCAGTGCTCAGAACCCAGACTTCTAGCCTCTTAAACAGAGAATAAATTTGTTGGTTAAACTGTCCATTTGTGGTGTTTCTGTCACAGCAGCACTCGATAACTAAGACAACCTTCTTCCTACCTCATTCCCCTTCTCAAGACTTTCAGTAGGTCCTTATGAGTTACTAGAAGGAAGTAAGCCCCATTTGGATTTTTATCACATCTCAACACCATTCTACTATTAGGGCTGGGCTCCTGAGTGTCTGGTAAACCAACACAGTGTTCATTCCATCTGTACTTCATATTATGCCCCTTATTTGGAATTTTCTCCTCTCAGTTTATCCAAATCCTGTTTAACTTGTGAACCATGGTTTCCTTTAATGACGTTCATCCAAAACCCATTCTCAATCCCTTCCACTAGAAAGGCTAAAAAAGTTAAGCATTTGTTCTGAGGCTCTTTTATATCTAAGCCACGTGGTACAGTGCTGGCCAACGATGTTATTCTCTTCTCCTTCCTCCCTTGAAAATAAGCACAGGTACCTAGAACTGCAGCAGCCATCTTGGGAATCATAAGTCAACAAACCAGCACTAAGGTTTACAACATGGTAAGATACAAAAATTTGGGCCCTTGATTACATTACTGGGCCTCACCAAACCAGAACTTCCTACCTCTGACTATACTGTGTAAGGTAATAAGCCCCTAATTGTTTAGGCTACAGTCTGGTTTTTGTTTACTTGGTTGGTTGGTGGTTTCCTTTCTCTCTCTCTCTTTTTTTTTTCTGCAGACAATATGCCAAATTTGTATATATGACATGTTAATATTATGTATTTTCAAGCCATAACATAATCCCTGGGGAGTATAAATGTGCTCAACTGGCACCTGAAAGGTTGAAGATTCAAAGATTCACGTCTACCCACAGCATCTGAGAAAAATGGTCTGGCAACCTACCTCCAAAAACTCAGCTATTGCAAATTCTATGGAGCACAGTTCTACTCTGACACACATAGGGTTGCTATGAGTCAAAATCAACTTGAAGGCAACTGGTACTGGTAGAGCCAATAAATTCATGTGAGTCTTTATGTATGCAAAGATTACCATTTACTTGATGATTCAGTCATGTACCTAATAATGACAAATTGTTTTTGCTAAGCCAGCTAGAATACGTAAACCCACATATATTCTGTCAAGTATGGCTTTTTGTAGCAGGTGTTTTCTCTAAAGTCACAAAGTCTAGAGTAGCCAAGAGTTAAAATACTTCAGCTGTATTAGTTAAAAGAAGAGTCTTAATTCTTCAATAGCAATATGTTCAAGTTATTCTATAAGCTTTTTATTCTCTTTCCCAGCAGATTTCTGAATTCTAAAATTTTGATATATTAACCTTTTGCTTTCCCTTTAAAAGAGATGGGAAACCCCTCAGAGTAGGGTATAGAGATATCCTTCATCCTGGTCTGGACAGATGACCATCCCATCCTGTGGTAACACAGCCTATAAGATGGCCTCTAGTGTGTCCTCCTCCTGGTAATCCTCTCCCCTTAGTGTGGGCTGCTGGACTTACTCACTCACTTCTTAGGATGTTACTTCCAAGATTAGTCTATAAAATACTATGGCTTCTGTCTTCACCCAATAAGCATGCTCACTGTTATTGTCTAATTCTTTCTCTCAAATCACCAGCTGCTGATTCATGAGAACATTATGTCTATGGAGAGGCCCACCTTGCAGGGAACCCAGACTGGCTAGCATTCACATGAGTGAGCTTGGAAATAGATCTAGGGCTTGCCAAGAGCCACGTGAGTGAGCTTGGAAGAGGATTCTTAAGCCTGAGTCAAGCCTTGAGATGACTAGAGCCCTGGATAACAACTTAAATGCAACCTCTTGAGAAACTGTGAACCAGAGTCACCAAGCTAAGCTATGACCAGATTCCTAACCTACAGAAACTATGAGATGATAAATGTTTGTTGTCTTAAACTGCTAAATTTTGAGGTGATTTGTTATATAACAATAGATAACTAATACAAATGCTCAGAAATATTTCACATTTACAGGGATTTCTTTGGTGAACAACCTCTACTTTTCAAATGGTTGGGGTGGAGGGAATCCTCTGGATCAGTAAAGTGATCATGTATTCATAATTTGGTAGGAAGCAGAGTGTCTTGGAAACTAAGCAGAAGTCAGAGATGGGATTGGATTCCTGCCCTCCAGGTTCCCTAAAACATACAAATTAGGCAATTAATTTATTATAAAAGTAATACATGTATATGGTTACAAATACATTTCTTCAAACTATACTAAAGGGTAGGAGCTCTGGTAGCATAGTGCCTAAGGCATTTGACTACTAACCAGAAGGCTGGTGGTTCAAACCCACCAGCCACTCCTCAGAAGGAAGGTGGGGCAATCTACTTCCATAGTGATACTGCCTTGGAAACCCAAGGAGGGGTCGCTATGAGTCAGGTCCAACTCGACGGCACATAACAACAACAACACAACATACTAAAGGGTACACAGTTGGAAGCAAATATCCTCCTTTACCCAGCCCCAGAGAGAGTGTAATTACACATACACACCACCTCTACTTGTCAAATCTAGTCTTATATTTCATGACACAGTATTGTCTCTACGTAATAATTCTCTCATTTTCCACTAGCAATTTTCCTAACATTTACATTTTAAATATGAATATTGTTTCTATGATTTTGGTCCTGTTTCTCCTCTACCCTTTTCCCTAGATATATCCAATTGCATATTGAACACATCTTTGTCTCTTTGGCTCATCAAATTTTTATGTAGAAAATCAAATCATTATCTTCACAAACCACTCACTCACACCTCAAACACCTCTGTGCTTTTCTCTGTGTTCCCCATCTAGGGTGCCAGCCTCCTCCAAACTTCTGCATAGCAAATCTGATATTGATTCATTCTTCTTCCATACCCTCTATACTCAGATAGCTGTCAAGATTTGGAGTTTCTACATCTTCAATATTTCTTTCATTTATCTCCTCTTTGCCAATTCTATTTCCACTGTCTGAATTGAAGAGATCACGTGATAGGCACCTAATATTTACTAGTGCCTTCTTCTATATTCAAGGAGCTCTGGTGGCACAATGGTTAAAGCACTGGGCTGCTAACCAAAAGGTTGGCAGTTAAAACCCACCAGCCACTCCTCTGGAGAAAGATGAGGCAGTCTGTAAGTCTATAAAGACTTACTACAGCCTTGGAAACCCTATGGGGCAGTTCTACTTTGACCTGTATGGTCATTAGGAGTTGGAATCAACTCAATGGCAGTGAGTCTGGTGGTTTTCTATATTCACTACTGCAAGAATTTGCTCAATGGTCAGCATGCCTCCAATACATCTTCAGCTACCTCCCTCGGAAATATGTGAGGTCACGTCATTCTTCCTCTCAAAAGTCTTATTATCCAACTATGTCCACGAATCCCTTAGGGAACTATGAAATATATATATTCCCTAAATATAAGCACTTATCCTTGTTCATAATTGTTCTCAAAGGCCTTTCCTACCTACTAGCATTTTACTCATTTTACTAAACTTAAACATATTCTCCCTTCCTGAAACCTACCCTGAAATCTGAAGGATAGTACAATGCAGTGAAAAGAACATAGTCCTTGGAACTGGACAATCTGGGTTTCAATCTCAGAGCATTTTTATTTATTTGTTTATTTATTTATTTATTTATTTATTTGACAGCTTTATTCTGATATAATTCACATATTGCAAAATTCACCCTTTTAAAGTGTTTAATTCAATGGTTTTTAGTATATTCAGAATTGTGCAACCATCACCATAATCTAATTTCAGAACATTTTAATCATTCCAAAAAGAGACTCTAGACCCATTCCATTCTCTCTGCCACCACGTCAGCCCAACAAACACTACTCTACTTTTTGTTTCTATGGATTTGCCTCTTCTGAACATCTCATACAGTTTGTAACCTTTTGTGACTAGTGTCTTTCAATTAGCATGACATTTTCAAGTTTTACACATTTTGTAGCATGTATCAGTACTTCATTCCTTTTTATGACTGGATAAAAATCCATTGTATAGATAACCATAAACCACATTTTGCTTATCCATTCATCATTTGGTGAACACTTAGATTGTTTCCATTTACCAGATTTTATTTATAATGCTCTGGTGGCATAGTGCCTAAGGCACTGGACTGCTAATCAGAAGACTGGTGGTTCAAACCCACCAACCACTTCTCAGAAGGAAGATTGGGCAATCTACTTTCATAGAGATATCATCTCGGAAACCCAAAGAGGGGTCGCTATGAGTTGGAAATTACTTGACAGCTGTGAGGTTTTTTTTTTTTTTTTTTTTTAATAGACGTTCATGTAAAGGTTTCTGTGTGAACATATATTTTCAGCTCTGTTGGGTACATAGCTAGGAATGGAATTGCTGCATCATATGGTAACTCTATTGTTTAGCATTTGGAGGAACTGCCAAACTGTTTCCCAGAGTGAGGCACCATTTTACATTCAAGATAAACTACTTTTTATCTATAAATTCAAATGAAAATTATTTAACCTGAAATTTCCATAATTTATAAAATGCAATATTCAAAAAACTAATATTTATTGAGGAGCTCTGGTAGCATAGTGGCTAAAGCACTTGACTGCTAACCAGAAGGCTGGCGGTTCAAACCCACCGGCCACTCCTCGGAAGGAAGGTTGGGCAATCCTACTTCTGTAGTGATACTGCCTCGGAAACCCAAGGAGGGGTCGCTATGAGTCGGGGCCGACTCGACGGCACATAACAACAACAACAACAATATTTATTGAGCACTTAACATGCACCAGCAGTGTTCTAAGTACTTTCTAAAATTGTACTAATTTAATCCTTGGTATCAGGATTGTCAGATAAAATCAGGACACCAAGGGTGGTGCACTAAATTATTTAATATGACTCTTCTAGCCATGATGGTGACTCCCACCAGGTAACTGGTTTGAACTATGTAAATGTGCTTGTTGCCCACCAAGGGGATCGGATAGCTTGCTAATAATATAAATAAGGTACATGGCACATTTGTGTGGGTGGGACTGTGCAAATAAAAGGTGAATGGAACCCTAACATGGGGATTGGTCAGTTTTGCCATCCACTAGGCTTAAAATCTGCAATGATGGGCTCAAAAATAGCAATGATTGTGAGGAGGGCGCAGGACCAGGCAGTGTTTTGTTCTGTTATACGTGGGGTCGCTATGACAACAGGCTTAAAATGAGCCATCCAGAAGCGGAAAGGGTGGCTCTCACTGCCATCAAGAGGGAAGAGCTAGGAGTAGAATGTTCTTGGACCTGAGATCCCTGCCCTGCATTGGCAGAAAGATAGCAGCAGCAGCAGAGACAGCAGAACAAAGACACCAGCACAAGACAGAGCAATAGGCTTCCCAGCCCATGGAGTGAGGAAGCTGAGTGCTTTCAGGCAGGAAGCTTGATGGCAGAGTTGGGTGCCTCTTTTGGGTACCTATTAGCAAAGCTAAAAGAGCTTTGTCACACTGACCTGGGCAGGGCAGAAGCCTAGGCCAGAGAGAAATGTGCCTACGGCATGGCTGAGAAGAAGCTGTCCTGATTGAAGAATCGTATCCTGAGTTGTTTCTGTTCCTGAATTGTAACCTATTACTTCCCTAATAAAACCCATAATCATGAGTGTTGTCTGTGAGGTCTGTATGGCCATTGCAATGAATTATCAAACCTAACAAAGAAGTAAAGAGTGCCATGGGAGGGACAGTTGGTGTCAGAATCGGTAAAAAGTTTGAAGGGTGGCAACATGTCTGACGTCTGCCTCATAGGAATGAGTGTTGGGGTGATGCTGTTCTGGATCCTTCATCTCCCTTATAAAGTTGGAGGAGGTCAGATGACACCACCCCCATGTCCTTTTTGTACCAACTTAAATTCAAATTTCAGATTTAAAAAAATGAATAATTTTTTAGTATAACTATGTCCCATGGATCTTTGCCCAGGTCTCATTGTAGTATGTGCTACTATGTACCAACACTATAACGTAGGCAATCTGACTCTGGAACAACTGCTATGAATGCCAAGTAAGCATAACACACACACACACACACACACACAAATGACAGAAGTAAGTCTTTATTAGTAACCTCAAGGAGTTCTTGCAGACAAATGAAATAAAGTAAAAGACCTGGAACCCACAAAAATAAATTCTCAATAAGTATTAGTTTCTTTCTAGGTAACTCTCCTTACTCACTCTTATCACCATTAGACTTAAAGCAACACTTTTGAGTTCCCACAGCACTTTGTTTATACCTCTTTCATAGCAATGGTGAGTGTCACTGTTGAATGAATGTAATTCCTAAACTGAGATTTATGGAAAAGTTATTTAAACATCATAACCTTACCAGATAGGGTAAGAATATAAAAATCCTCAGGGAAAGTTTCAAGAAATAAACAATTACTTCATAAATGTTGAACAGGAAAGTAAAAGTCCCTGTTCTCTATAACTTGACTTCTAACTTTGTTCTTTCAAAATAAGTTTTTAATTGATGACAAGGGACATCAAGCTTGGCTGAAATACTAAGCACATTAATCTAATTATATTCCTATATGTTGTTGTTGTTGTTACGTGCCATCGAGTGGAACCCAACTTATAGCGAACCCTCCTTGGGTTTCCGAGGCAGTATCACTACGGAAGTAGATTGCCCAACCTTCCTTCCAAGGAGTGGCTGGTGGGTTTGAACCGCCAGCCTTCTGATTAGCAGTCAAGTGCCTTAGCCACTATGCTACCAGAGCTCCTTATATTCCTATATAATCAAGCTCCTTATATTCCTATATAATCAAGCTCCTTATATTCCATATATATATGACAAGTCATTCATCCAAGAAAGTTTTTCTCAAACACAGTCTCTAGAGTTCACCCCATCGAGATTTGCAGAGATATTTCAAAAGTAGATCATTAGCCTTCTATGGTAATCATTGTGCTTTAAAAGATCCTTAAACACAAGAAAGTCATACATTTGTTACTTCTGCATCTCAAAGCTGTATAGAAGAACCACATTCCTATGAGTCAGTGGCCCACATTTGTTCACTCTCTGGAATTTTTTTCAATTATGCTTTTAACTCAGTACACATTCACTCTTAGAAAATTAATATTGCTCAGGAAAGTCACTCGTACATCTCTATTACTGTTCTTGAGACAACAGAGACAGTGTTTGTGTATAAAGCTGGTTCTAGTGTCATAGTAGTCATTTTGGTTTCTTTACCTCAACTGTTCATTTTTTCCAGCTAAATATTTTGCTGGCAGGAAGCCATGCCACAGAACCTCCACCCTGAGGAGTGACTCAGATAATTAGGCAAAAGCATTTAGGGCTCTTCAAGAGTTTTCAGGTTTTCCTCTATACCCCTTCCTCTTGGCCAAGCAATCAGTGACTACACACTTCATGTGGTTGAAGCAATAAAAACTACCACCATTCTTGAATCACTAATACCTGTTCTTAATTATCATCTTGAAAAGAAAGGTACCACACAACAAAAAGCTGGCTCCTCCTCACCTGAAGAACATATTTGTTCACTGAAGTTTTTTATATACTAGTATAACTTTAAAAACATTTTATCACAGATAATTTAAAACATACAAATAATGAACACCCATACACCCAATTTCAAAAATTATCAAGTCCTGTTCAATGTTGTCTCATCAATAATCTCACTCCCCACCCCCAGGTTATTATGATTCAAATCCTTTCATCTTTTAATATTTTCATTTTAAACTATTTCAATGATATTAGCATAATTTTAAATTTTTATTTCTGCTTTAATTATTTAAATTATTAAACTAGAGGAAAATAGAACTACCATCTACAGAGGGCTTACCATGCCAGATACTATGCCAGGGACTTTCTCATTAACTACTTTTAGTGATTAAAAACTCTGCTAGGTGAATTTACCAGTCCCGTTTTTAGAGAAAAAAACTCAGACTTTAAGATTAATTTCCCACTGTCACTTAGCTATTGAGTAGTAGGATTGGAAGTGAAACCTAGGTCTGACTCAAAACCCTATGCTCTTTCCCAAAATCAACCCTATCAAGCAAGAAACTTGTCCCATTGCCATCAAGTCAATTCCAACTCATAGTGACCCCATAGGACAGAGTAGAACTGCCGTATCAGGTTTCCAAGGCTGTAATCTTTACAGACTGCCACATCTTTCTGTGGAACAGCTGGTGGGTTTGAACCACCAAACTTTCAGTTAGCAGCTAAGTGCTTAATCATTGCACTATCAGGGCTTCTTAGGAACTTATAATGTCTGTGAAAATGTAAAAAGTGCCTTATAAGAACTATTTGAGGAAAGGACTTGTTCATCTCTTTATCCTCTGAATGACACCGATAGTGTCATACACAGAATATTTCCAGATCCTAATTTAATTCTCCAGTATTTCTAATACTGTAGTCCAAAATCCAGAACTGTTTCCTTGGTCAACATTTTAACGTGCTTGTACTCTGAGATATACCAGTAGCCAACATACTTTAGGTTTTATTAAGATGAGATATGCAGCCAGAAAAAAAAAATCCCAGAAATCACTATAATTGTGAAAGGAGAAAAAGTAACGTGCCTAAGCATACGAAATCAACAGCCTCCCTAGCCATACTAGAATTGTTAGCAGGAGAAGGACATCAGCATTGGCAAAGTACAGAGTAAGTCAAAAAGAGGAAGATCCTCAATGAGATAGATTGACACAGTGGCTGCAACAATGCATTCAAACATAGCAATGACTGTAAGGATGGCTCAGGTCTGGGCAGTGTTTTGTTCTGTTGTACAGAGGGTTGCTGCATATCAGAACCAACTCGATGGCACCTAACAACAACAGTCTAAAATCCATACTTATTCAATGAGATGTCCCCCAGATAATAAAATAAAGAGAATTGTTTCTATTTATTTAAAACATTCTTCAAGGTGCTGCTATCGTACCATTAGAGTAAGTATACCAAACCAAAACCAAACTCAACTGCCGTTGAGTTGGATCTGTTAAGTTGGAAACCCCTCCTTGGGTTTCCAAGGTGGCATCACTATAGAAGTAGATTGCCCAATCTTCCTTTCAAGGAGTGGCTGGTGGTTTGAACCACCAGCCTTCTGATTAGCAGTCAAATGCCTTAGGCACTACACCACCAGAGAAATGTAATGCCTATAAAGGAAAATTTTAAGAAATGAATAAGGGTGATGGTTGAACAACGTAATGAACATAACTAAGGCCACTGAAATGTACATGTGAAGATTGTTAAAATGTCAAATGTTTTGTTACATATTTGCCTCAGTTTTTAAAATGTAATGCCTCACTCTGTAATTCATGTTTATCTTGATAACAAAAACAAAACTTAATATACTTTAAGTAGGTTTCTAAATACTAGGTTCTTGTGTGAAATGCACGCACTATCTTATATCAAGTATTATTCATGAGCTGGAGAAAATAAAAAGTGCAACCCAATCTTACAGAAAGAGTACAAATCATAAAGATAAGCAATCAGCCACAGAAGGCTGAGAAGTTTTTAACATAATAGTATGAATGTTTACTTTGAAATACCTAAGTATCTTTCCCTACAGACCTGACAATTAGTTATATTTCAGATTTTTAAAGTTTCAACAATAAGCCTTAATGTAATGTATTTATTTCAGTTATGAGCTTAAGGTTTCTAAGAAACAATCTGAGGCTTAGGGAAAAAAAAAAATTCAAGTGTGTTAAATAGAAATATGATGTGTCAATAGCAACCAGTGCTCCAGGTCTGTCCTGTGAAGTTCGTATGAGTCATTACTTATTAACCTCAAAAATCTTGTTTTAAACGCTGATTAGGAATTACTACTGGTTACACAGAATCAAATACATACACAAAGATACTGGCATATCACCCATATGCAAAGATATCCATCCTACTTACCAAATGTAATAACTATTTTTAATATCACTGCATTTCTACTAAAAATTTTTTGAAAGAATGAATGAATCCAGATTCTAATATTAAAATATTTCTAGGAAAAGAAAAAAAAAAAAAGCTCTATTTTTAATTCACTGACAGCAAGATGTTTTAAGTAATTCAACATAAAGCTCTCCTAGTCAAAATCTCAGAAAAAGGAAAGTTATGGTTCATAGTCACTGACTCATTTCCTTAGATGATTCAACCTTGTGGCCTTAACACTGCACTGCCTTCCCTTCTCCCTTCTAATTTTAATTCAGAGCAAGAAGAATATAAACCACTGATACTATAGAGCTAGTTTTCTTGGGTTGTCACATTGTAACATTTAAAAATCTTTCTACAAGCTTTTTTACACTTTTGAAATTGAAATGTTGTTATACTTATTCAGTTAACACTCAGAATACTGTACACAGATTTTCCTAAAAGTTATTGGAAATATTGGAATTGTTTTCTACCTCTTAATAAAATTTTTAAAAAATAAATAAATAGACTGCCATAGACTCCTGGACAAATAAAAAAAAAAGAATTAATAGTCAAATGTTGTTGTTGTTATGTGCCGTCGAGTCGGACCCGACTCATAGCGACCCCTCCTTGAGTTGCCAAGAGTATCACTACGGAAGTAGATTGCCCCATCTTCCTTCTGAGGAGTGGCTGGTGGGTTTGAACCGCCAGCCTTCTGGCTAGCAGTCAAGTGTCTTAGCCACTATGCTACCAGAGCTCCCAATAGTCAAATAATTTCATTAAAATATGTATTTTTCTGCTACCCTGCACAAATCTTTGAAAATGTGCTTCATCTTATTTTTGCATGTGTTCTTTAAATATTTATAATTCTTAAACATGGGGCCCCTTACGAATAAGTTCATGAGTTTACATCCTAAAAGCTCTAGACTCACAAAGAAAAATGAAGAGAATGGACTACAAATATGCCAAAGGCATGTCTCGGAAGGAAGGTTGGGCAATCTACTTCCGTAGTGATACTGCCTTGGCAACCCAAGGAGGGGTCGCTATGAGTCGAGTCCGACTCAACGGCACACAACAACAACAACAACATGTCTCCGCATGCCCATTTCTCCTGGCTAAATGCGTAACAGGAACAGAGTATACCTGGCTCCTCTGAACCTAAGGGCACGACAAACCTAGCCATATATAAGGGTTCAGAAATCATATGTACTAACACTACTGCTGAAAAAGAGCAACTTGCAAATTATTCCTTCATCTAGGACACAGAGATGCAATTCAAACTAATTTGATGGCATCTTACCTAATAGCACAGGATAGCAGAAAGCAACCACTAAGTGGAGAATTTGTGCATCTTCCTTCCCACCCTGTGTGAGCCACCCCTCCCACCCCAAAGCCCGTCTCCTATAGGCTAGTGAATATATAAAGAATGTTTGAGAGTGCTTTAAAATTGGCAACTCTCTGAATCAATGGAGAGAAGCACCTTCCTCAGACATTTCAAATAAGTACCTGCCCCTCCAAAATGTTGCTTTGTCTCCAGGACTACATATAAGCACCTGATACATTGGATTGATGACAAGACATATCTACTGGATCACAGCCACCATGGATTATATGTTTTAAAAAATAATAATTACTTGAGGACTCTCTGTAAGATGGAGGAATAGGCAGACAAGCTCCACATACCCTCTTCAACAAAGAAAAGAGAAACCAATTGACAGAGATACAGAAGATAATCCTGGAGCCCTAAGCTTTGAAAGGAAGTATACAAAAGTAGATTAGGCATCAACTAGTGGAAAAACCTGAATGAAAACAGTGAGTATAGAGATGGTCGGAGCAGTGGGCTGTCAGCTACTCTGACAGGACCAACAGCTGAATATTTCCAAGTGGTGTTGAGACCTGAGAATTGACCTAAAGATCAGCCCAGTCACCAAGGGCTGCAGGGATGACCATGCTGGTGGCCTATGACTAGGAAGGGAAACTGCAAAAAGGGAGACAACTTGAGCTGTGGACTTTTGGGTTTTGATTGTTTACACATGGCAGCCATTTTGGGTATTTTGGATATTTTGGACATTTAAAGTGACTGAGGGCACAGCCATTTTGATTGTTTACAAGCAGTGGCCATTTTGGATTTTAAAGTGATAGCATCTCATTAGGATTCCAGAGACCTACGAATAGGCTCCATTTGCCAAGGACAGCAGAGACATATGGGAGGCAGACAACGGGCAAGGAGATAGGTGGTGAGTGTATAAGTTCTGCCAACTAATGAATAGAGGAGTATAGCACAGTACCCTGCTTATGTAGATAACATACAAAGAAAACGAAAATCATGGGCAAGTCACAAAAAGGTCACAATGACTCAAAGACAACAGAGCATCACAGTCCACACAAAGAAGCAAGATAAAGCAGGAGAAATAAAGGACCAGGATACAGACCCAAAACACATCCCTGAGGAAGACTCAGCATTGGAACTCCTCAATAAGGAATTCAAAAGAATTATATTTAGGTACTTTCAATGAATTGAGAAACAGATCAAGGAAAACACTGACAAAATGGAGGAAAACACAGAGAAAACCCTAGAACAATTTGGAAAGACAATACAAGAGCAAAATGCTAAAATAAATGAAAAATTAGAAATGATACAAAATCTACACATAGAAACCCAGAAGATTACTACTAAATTTTCAGAAATAGATAACTCATTGAACAGACAAAGGAGTAGAACTGAATCAACGGAAGACCCAATTAGTGAGATTGAAGGCAAATACCTGAACACTTTTTTGGAAAGGGAACAATCAGAAAAAAATTCAAAACAAAACAAAGAAAGCCTAAGGTTCATGTGGAATACCATCAAAATGAATGTTGGTGTTGTTGTTATTTGCCATCGAGTTGGCCCCGACTCCTAGCGACCCCTCCTTGGGTTTCCGAGGCAGTTATCACTACGGAAGTAGGATTGCCCAACCTTCTGAGGAGTGGATAGTGGGTTTGAACCGCCAGCCTCCTGGTTAGCAGTCAAGTGCCTTAGGCACTATGCTACCAGAGCTCCCATCAAAATGTATAACTTACATGTAATCGGAATTCCAGAACAGGAGGAGACAAATAAAATTACAAAAAAAATTGTCAAAGATTTGTTAGAAGAAAATTTTCCTGGTATGATGAAAGATGAGAATATATCCATTCAAGAAGTCCAATGAACCCCAAACAGGATAGACCCCAAAAGAAAATCACCAAGATATCATCATCAAACTCACCAAAACCAAAGACAAAGAAAGAATCCTGAAAGCAGCATGGGAAAAAATGAAAAGTTACCTACAAGAGGCAAGCAATAAGAATAAGCTCAGATTTCTTGGCAGGCAAGAAGACAATGGGATGGTATATATAAATTCCTGAAAGAGAAAATTTTCCTACCAAGAATTATACACCCGGCAAAACTGTCCCTCAAATATGATGGTGAAATTAGGACATTTCTAGATAAGCAGAAATTAAGGGAATTTGTTAAAACCAGACCAACCTTACAAGAGATGGTAAAGGGAGTCCTTTGGACAGAGAACCAAACAACAACTGACCTTTAACACACATGATGACATAACCCAGAAACCAACCTAGTTATAGAAGTATCCAAAGTAAATAAGCCTACAAGATTGTAAACAGGGAACCAGAGACATCAGATGACAATTAAGATAACTACAAATCAAATGAGGGAAAAAACTGTGTAGTTCCAGAACTTCTAAATGGTAGGGAAGTCAAGACAACTACATGATAGAACAGATTGTTATAAACTTGGGAAGAAACTATAAATCACAGGGTAACCTCAAAGAAAAATGATAAACCTTCACATCAAAATAAAAAAGAGGACCAATACAAATATTTAGCAAATACTGAAACAATAGCAACGAAGGAAGTGATAACACAATTCATAAACAAACTGAGCTCAGCACAGAAAATTATATGGAACAAAGAAATCAACAAAAAAGCACATAATAAAATGACAGTAACAAATTCATACTTGTCTATAATTACATATCTGACAAGGGACTTATCTCTAAAATCTATAGAAAACTCCAACACCTCAACAACCAAATGATTAACAATCCAATTAAAAAATGGGCAGAAAACATGAATAGACACTTCAGCAAAGAGGTTATTCAGGCAGTCAGCAAATACATGAAGAAATGCTCACGATCATTAGCCATCAGAGAGATGCAAATCAAAATAGCAGTGAGATACCACCTCACCCCAGCACTAATGGCAAAGTTCAACGAGACAGAAAATAACAAATGCTGGCAAAGATATGGAGAGATTGGGACTCTCATAAACTGCTGGTAGGACTGTCAAATGATACAACCACTGTGGAAAACAGTATGGCAATTCCTTAAAAAGCTGGAATTAGAAAAAACAGTATGGCAATTCCTTAAAAAGCTGGAATGAAAAATACTGTTTGACTCAGAAATCCCATTACTAGGTATATATCCTAAAGAAGTGAGAGCCAGGACAAGAACAGATACATGCACAACCATGTTCATCGCAGCACTATTTACAATAACAAAAAGATGGAAACAACCTACGTGCACATCAACAAAAGAATGGATAACCAAACTGTGGTACTTACACACAATGGAATACTATACAACCCTGAAGAACAATGTAGAATCTGCAAAACACCACATAACATGGATGAACTTGGAGGACATTGTGCTGAGTGAAAGAAGTCAATCACAGATGGACAAATAGAGTATTAGTTTATTATTGTAAAAAGGTCAAGGATATATGGAAAGAAACTTTCTTTGTTGGTTACCAGGTGTGGGAGGGGAGGGGAGGGAACACTGAAAGAAAAAAATGCATTGACTCATGTCACTTTAGTTTTATGTATTTCACTGTACATAAATTATATTTCAATAAAATGCATTTTAAAAAAAATAATAATAATAATTACTTCAGTTTGCTTTGGCGTCAATAAGATGGGTTTGAGATTAGGTTCTGCCTCTTAATAGTTGTGGTATCTTAGGAAAGTTACTTAAAATTTTGTGTTATAGTTTTTATCTATAAAATGGGAGATAGAACCACCTACTTTGCTGGTCTAGGTGAATGACATTTAATTTAAGTAAAACCCATAGCACACTACCAGGCACACAAAACCAAAACCAAACTCACTGCCATCGAGTCAGATCCGACTCATGGCAACAACTCCTTGGGTTTCTGAAGCGGTATCACTATGGAAGTAGATCGCCCAATCCTCCTTCTGAGGAGGGGCTGGTGGGTTTGACTACAGAGGTAGATCGCCCAATCCTCCTTCCGAGTGGCTGATGGGTTTGAACCGCCAGCCTTCTGGTTAGCAGTCAAATACCTTAGGCACTGCACTACCAGAGATCTCATCAGGCACACAAGTATTCAATAATGTCTACTGTGATTTAATTCTATGTTCCATTTTGTCATCTGTAGATTATTTCCCTCTGATTCCTAAATCTATTGAAGGAAACATCCTACAAATCTCGTTTTTGCTTTTAAAAAAATTGTGATTTGGGTGCAAATTTACAAAGCAGTATCATTTTACATGCATACACATTTTGTTTCATGGCACCAAATACAATCCCAACAGCAAACAGCTCTCCTCCCATCTCCTCCCTGTGGCTACCCCTTCTTACCTATGCATTCCTGTCTATCTAGTTTCCCCCTATGCAAATGTTGTCCTTCCCATTGATTGTTCTAAAGTGTGTGTCTCCCTGGAGTGTTCTGCTGGTAGGCCTTCTATTGTCTGGCTGAGAGCTAATCCTCTGAAGGGAGTGCAGCTCCAGGCCTGAAGGATAACTTGGGGTGAAATAGCCTACAAATCTAAACTGATGCTGACAAAATATTAAACCTTAGTTTGCAAATTAAGAGAAGTTTCACAATAAATTGGTAACTCTGTAGTTCAAATAGGGATATAAGTTAATCAGCATGATGCCTACTGTTCTGGTTACCTGAAACAAAACAAAACAAAAAAAACACAAATCACTGCTCTTGAGTCAGTTTGACTCATAGTAACCCCTCCTTGTGTTTCTGAGGCAGTATCTCTCTACAGAAGTAGATTGTCCAATCTTCCTTCTGAGGAATGGCTGGTGGATTTGAACTGCCAGCCGTCTGGTTAGCAATCAAAATGCTTTAGGCACTACCCCACCAGAACTCCCTCTGGTTACCTGGTTACCTAGTGCTGCTCTAACAGAAATACCAGAAATGGGATGGCTTTAACAAACAGGAGTTTCTTCTCTTACAGTTTGGAGGCTTTAAGTCCGAGTGCAAAGTGCCAGATTCTAGGGGCTGGGTGAAAGCCCCTCAGCCTTGGGCTTCAGCTCTGCCTCCTACTCCCAGCCCAATGAAGCTGGAGGCTTTTCTTCATTCAGACAGCTGCTGGTTGTTGAAGCTGACAAACCTGAGTTGGACAAGTACAAAGGCACAGTCTCAATGTTACCAAACAACACAGCAGGCCACTAATTCAAATCCAGAAGTCCCAAGATCAGCAGGACATGGCAGGCTGCTGAACAACAACCTGGCTATATGCAGGGTTCAAGCGTGCCATCAGTTGGAGTCCTTCCTCCAAGCTGCTTCTTATGCACTGGAAGCAGCCCACATCCCTAAAGCAGCTACTCAGCTGCTCCAGTAGACCCCAGCATGGAACTGATTGCCAGCCTCACCATGGGGAAGAACGACATCCAGCTGCCCAGCCACTCAACCAGGCCAGCCAAGGTGACAAAAACATTAACTACTACACCTACATATTAGAAATTCTTTTAAATTTCACTCCATGGCTGAATGGCTGATAAATACCAAAAAAAAACAAACTTTGACTCAGAAGGCCTTTGGTCAGTTGTTACTATTGTTTGATGCCATCAGGTTGGTTCCGATTCATGACAACCTTATATATAACAAAATACTGTCCAGTGCATGACATCTAAGTGATTGTTGTCATATTTGTGTACTGTTGCAGCTATTGTGCCAATCCATCTATGTCACTGATGAGTCCCTCATTTTTGTTGTCCTCCTACTTTACCAAATACAATATTCTTTTCTAGCAATTGTTGTTTCCTCATAATTCCCAAAGTGAATCAAAGTCACTTCTAACAAACAGTCTAGTTATATTTCTTCTAAGACTGATTTGTTCACTTTTTTTTTTTTTTCTGGCAGTCCATGATATATTCAATATTCTTCACCAACACCACAATTCAAATGCGTCAATTCTTCCTCTGTTTTCCTTTTTCTAGTTTCAGTTATATCAATATCTGCTGTGGTTTACTGAATAAGTCACAAGTTACACCCACCATGGCTTACTTTATACATTTATGAAATAAGGATATCACTATCTATACCTGTGATTATAGTGTGGCAAGCATTACTTGGGCATAATTATTAAAGAGATTTTCCAAGAGGAGATTCTTAAGTATGCACAAAAAGAAACTTAAAGGAATTAACACCAGTTATTTTTCAAATGGATTTTTTGTTTTTTTCAATTTTTCCTCACCTCTTGGAAATTGGCACAGGGGACAGATATATTATGTTCCTCTTTCGCCCTTTATGTCCAACCACTAATACCTAAAATATCTATCTGAACAATGTTTTGAAAATTAAACGACCTTGTTCTCTTAAAGTGTTTTAGAAATTTGCACACAGATGTCCCTCTGGTTGTCAGATCCTACACATCTATTATCATCCCTTCATCATTAGCTTTTTGGAATACTTCTATTAGCAGCTATTCTGCTTCCTCCTGTCCCTTTTATTGCAAATTGGCCTCGATTGCTTCATTCAAACTTATCGAAGGAAGGCCTCAATAACCCATTAGTGTCAATTCTAAAGAACTTTTTGAGTTACATCCTTCTTGATCTCTCTGAAGGTATGGTATCACTAACATTCTCTCCTTTAAATTTCCCCGTTTCTTCTCAGTCTCCTCTGTTAACCTACTATTTCTACCTTCCTTTTAAACACTGGTGTTCCCTCAGGGTTCTGCCCTGTGTCTTTTACTCTTCGCACTCCCAAGGAAATCTCACTAGTAGCCATAGTTTCAACAACCATTCACAATTTGACTCCTAAATCTCTTATTTGGAACCTAATCTCTAGAACTCCAGGTTCTAGAGTGTCAAATCCTGTCACTCCTGGGTATCTCCATCTAGAAGTCCATGCCATATGCACCTAAAATTTCCTGTCAAAACTGGACATATAATCTCCCTCCCCATCTTAAATCTGTTCCTTTCCCTCTATTTTATCTCTCTATATATGAAAATTTCATCACCAGTCACTCCAGCAGACTTCTCCCCTTGCTCCTCCCTCTCAATCAGTTAGGTGAAATTTACTGATTCTGCCTCTTCTATAGTTTAGTTCCCTAAACTATAGCCCTTGAAATTCTCATTCTGTAGGATAGCAATGGGTATTTACTTTTAAAAACTAGAGTCCTATGATCAAATAAGGAGCTCTAGTGGTACTAGGAGCTCTGGTAGCATAGTGCCTAAGGCACTTGACTGCTAACCAGAAGGCTGGCGGTTCAAACCCACCAGCCACTCCTCGGAAGGAAGGTTGGGCAATCCTACTTCCGTAGTGATACTGCCTCGGAAACCCAAGGAGGGGTCACTATGAGTCGGGGCCGACTCCACGGCAAATAACAACAACAACAACAACAGTGGTACTAGGTTAAAGTCCTCAGCTGCTAACCAGAAAATCAGCAGTTCAAACCTACCAGCCACTCTGCTGGAGAACGATGAGGCAGTCTGCTTCTGTAAAGATTTACATACAGTCTTGGAAACCCTCTGTGGCAGTTCTACTCTGTCCTATAGGGTTGCTAGGAGTTGGAATCGACTCAGTGGCAGTAGATAAGGCAAAAAATGATCAAGTAAGTTTGGAGAAAGCTGAGTTAAAGCAGAACTTCTAAAAACTTTCAGTACATAAATTTGCACTTTAACTCCAAAGGCAGATATACTATGAAGCATTTCCCAAACAGCTTTAAAAACTTTTTCCCAAGGATTATTTTCTGCAATCAGTGTTCTACAGAACACACTTCTGAGAAACACCACTCAAATATTTCTCAAATGTGTTTTATCCTCCCCATTACCAAAGCAACTGAGGAACTTCTCACCTAGTCTTCAGTAAGCTTCTCTTTACACAATAGTCAGTGGTTTTCCTAAAAATATGTAAATCTAATACAATTTCATGCTTCAAAATCCCAGTTTCCCCGGTGCCCAAATTATAAATTCAAAATTCCTTATAAAAACCAAAGGTACTTCATGATCATGAAATGACCCTGACCACCTTTCCTTCATCTTGCACCAGTCTACCCTATGTGCAGGCATAATAAGTAATTTCTGATTGTGTTACACTTACACCTAACTTTTGCACATAACTTATCCTCTACAATGTCATCCATCTCTTGTTTATCTGATCAACCTCTATTCAGCCTTCAAAGTTCATCTCAGGTAGATCTTTTCTTCTGAAGCTTTCCATTCTTTTGACTATTTCCCATTCCCTAGGCAGAAAAGGTGCTTTAATGGGGTGCACCCAAAGCACCTTCTATTGTAGTAGTACTTTGTAACTACCTGTATACATCTGTATTTTTCAACTTGACTGTGAACTTCTTGTTTATTCTTGCTCATAGAGCCTAATACAAAGCTTGGAATCTAGTAGGCTTTTAACAAATCCTTGGTGAATAAATGAAGCAACATATACATTTTAACTACTTCAGTTATTTTTCTTTCAGAAAACTCATTTAAGTGTACGATGTATCTACCCCTGAAACTTGTTTGGAGCCTAGAAGGGGTCAGCTAATCTTTTCGGTAAAGGGCCAGACAGTATTTTTCAGGCTTTGTGACATATTATCTGTAACAGTTCTGCTGTTGTTACACAGAAGCAGTCACAGACAATACACAAACAAATGACCATGGCTGTGTTGCAATAAAACTTTATTTACAACAGTCAGTGGGCCAACATTTGGCCTACAGGCCATAGTTTGCCAACCCTTGGCCTAAAAAAAGATCCTTGATGGCACAGTGATTAAAGCACACACCTGTTATATCTTCTGATTTCTATCAGTGGTATTATCATTATCCTTTTAAATTATTTTGATTAAGGATCAAAATCTTTAACTTTCTTCCTACATAAGTAATCTATCTCAACCAGTTTGTTTCGTTATCCCACATCTTTACTTTCTTTACTCCATATATTTGGTCCTCATTTTCTCACCTGAATTATCAACATCTCCTGAAAGGACTTCTTTTTTCTAGCTTCTCTCTATGACCCTGATACATGACTGTATACAAATCTACTTTATTAATATTCCTAAACATAAAAAATTGTATTACACACAAGACAATATCCAAACTACTTGGTCTAGCTCTTGAGATCTTAAAAAAAAAATCTCATTTTTTACTTCTATTTTGAACTCTATCTCCTCTCCTACACTCAAGTCAGACATAAGATTTCAGATATAGAATGCCCATTTAATTCAAATTGCAGATAGTAACTTTTTAGTAAATGTCCCAAATACTGTTTATGACATATACATACACAAAATAATTATTTATTATCTGAAATTCTAATTTACTAGGCATCCTATGCTTTTATTTGCAAAATCTGGCAAACTGAGACAAGTTTATTCCCTATCTCCCAGGTACTACATGTATAACACTACCCCCATCTTCCTTTGCTGGTGAATTTTAAGTGAGATAATACACAGGACATACTCAAAACAATTTTGAACCCCTAATAAGCATGTGATAAATGCAGTAACAATTCCTTTGACCTTGTAAAGGAGGTCTGGTGGCACAGTGGGTGTTTATGGTACACTTGACCACTGCATGTAGCCGAGTCATCGTTCAGGACCCTGCCATGTTGTCTGCCAATCTTGGGACTTTTTCTGGACTTGAACTAGTGGCCTGCTATGTTGTTTGGCAATATGAGGACTGTGCCCTTTTACCTGTTGACCTTGGGTTTGTCAGCCTCAGCAGCTAGCAGCTGCCTGAGTGAAGAAAAGCCTCCAGCTTCAGGAGGCCAGGAGCAGGAGGCAGAGCTGAAACCCAAGGTTGAGAGGCTTTCACCCAGCCCTGAGAGCCTGGCACTTTGAACTCGGACTTCTAGCCTTCAAAACTGTTAAGAGAATAAACTCCTGTTTGTTAAAGCCATCCTATTTGTGGTATATTCCTGTCAGAGTGGCACTCACTCACACCACTCACTGCCCTCGAGTTGGATCCGACTCATAGCAACCCCTCCTTGGGTTTCTGAGGCAGTATCACTACTCCTTAGAAGGAAGACTGGGCGATCTACTTCCGTAGCGATCACCACGGAAGTGATAGTCCTTGGAAGGAAGACTGGGCGATCCACTTTTGTACTTCTGTAAAGATTTACAGCCTTGGAAACCCACTGGGGGTTGCTATGAGTCATAATCAATTTGATGGCAGTGCGGTTTACTGACCTTGTAAGTCCAGCTCAATTCCAACTGGCCTATTTTAGGCTACTCCAGCCCACAATATAATCTCTTCCTCCACTGTCTCAGTTGTAATACAGCACTACTTACTTACTTTGACCATTTCATATTATATGTCTTACCTAACTTTAGGAGCTCTGATGGCATAGTGCCTAAGGCATTTGTCTGCTAACCAGAAGGCTGGCAGTTCAAACCCATCAGCCACTCCTTGACAGGAAGATTGCGCAATCTACTTCTATGAACATACCTCCTCGGAAACCCTAACTTTAAATTTCTACTTCATATAAATTACTGACAAATAAAAGCATTTTTAGGTATAGCACTTTAGATTTTACGAAAATTCTTTTACTCTTAAGGCCCAGCTTACACTCCAAAGTGCATGATTAAAGTATTCTAGCTGACCCACATATACACGAGGTTATAGTGTTAAGTAAACTTTATTTGTGAAGCGAGCTGTATTATCCACAGAGATTTGTTTTTGCAACAATACCTGAGGTGTCTGCAACTATTAATTTATCAGATCTCTGCACAATACCTTGCAGTTAACCTGCTGCTTTATACTTGCTAAACTCAATCTAAGAAAGCAAAAGTTTGTGTGAGAGGGTTTGCGTGTGTATATATGTGCATCATGTGTGTACCAGCAAAATGGAGATATACATTGGTGGTTCCTCACTGTGTTACAGGACAGCATATTATTTTGTTACAATTCCTTTAAAAACTACTTTGTCATGGACATTGGCTCATGACCTTTGGAATGCCATCAGTAAATCATGGGGTTGGATTCCACTTTTATCCTTCCACCAATCAGTAGAATGAAACACTGTTCATAACTACACACTTAATTTTGTAATTGGGGTTGAATACACTTAAAATTTCACTTAGTTCAGATTTTCTAAAACTTGTTTCTTAAATCAAAAGGGGCATATATAAAAGCATGTACGCAAATAATCAGTTCAGTAAAAACTGACTTTTCCTGTTTTTAACGATGATCTGTAAAATTCATAATCTTATCAAGTAGTCACATTTGATTATTATGGGGGGAAAAAAGTCTCACAGAGCCTAAAACCATGTTCCACATTATACCAAAAAAAAAAAAAACCACCCCAAACTCATTGCAAAGATTCATTTATGACTCATAGTCGTAAATCTTTACAGAAGTAGATCACCCACCCTTCCTTCCATGGAGCAGCTGGTGGGTTTGAACCTCTGACCTGACCTTTGGGTTAGCAGTCAAATGCCTTATCATCACGCCACCAGAGCTCCTTATTATACAAGTCACTCAAATTACACAGGGGGTCAAATTATACACTCAAAAATCTATTCATGATCAAAAAGAAAATTGAGATATTACTCAGAGCAAGCTACTTGTAAGACTACACACACACACACACACACACACACATTATTAACAACTGGCTCACCTCAGTGACATTCATAGTCTAGCACAGACTGAGTCCAAATCCTGGCTCTGCTACTTAATAACATGTATCTGTGTCTCAGTGTTCTCATCTGTAAAATGGAAGCTCTCTCTCAAGGTGGTGAGGTGGTGTGAGGATTAAGAGAATACATACAAAATGTTTACAATGTCTGGAACGTGGCAAACATTCAGTAAATGCTAATTCTTAAACTGTTTCCCAGTTTAATTTTCTTCAGGCCTAACTCTAACCTAGGATTTATTCACAAGACTAACTTTAATAAAAAGATAATCGAAAGAAAGCACTTTGGTTTGCATATTAGAATAAACCTCAAATCCAAATCCCTGATCCTGCAACTCAAACAAATTTGTTTTCTTCCTTCTCATATGCTATCATCTCCTCAGGCCAGGCTACTCAGCCTTAACGGGAGTTAGTCAGGAAAGCAGTTTCATAGGTCTATGAGCTATAAATGTTTTCATGTTTTTAAAGCTCATTTATAAATGTCCTCCATAAAACTTATTTCCATTAACTCTTGAAGTATTTAGTTTCTCTTTTAAAATAGTTTCAGCTTTCCATAGGGTACTATATAGGTAGTATAAAGCAACTCTCCAGGAAACAATATTTCATGTGTGAAGTAAATTATTTTCCTAGTTTATATTGATTAGAGGAGTAATGTCACTTATGATGCAACATATTAGTTTCCAAGTCAATAAAACAGTTTCTTTTTAAAGTTTCATAATACAAACTACTGGATTCAGGACTTGATTACAGTAACACCAAATGAATAAAAACTAGTTTAGTGATGCTGTCTGAACTAATCTATGCTATCTGGAAGAAAGGGCACTTGAATGGAGAAACACATTTTACCTTAAATACAAAGACAAGTACAGGTACCATAAAAAAAGGAAACACTTAAAATGAAATTACGTACAAAATTTTAAAGACTGTTAAAATTGACATTGGTACAGAGGAACTCTTGATTTCATACCCTTAAAACTTTTTTTGGGGAAAAAAGTCCAGGTTAGGCTATTTTATATTTGAAATCAGTAACAAGCCTCAGGGCCCACTAAATGTGCAAATTTAGTCAATTACATATGCCATTGTTTCCTAAAATTTTCATTAAAACTCATTCATGTTAACAATGGTCTTTTGCTTTAAATTGTTGCAGTTCCTAAAAATTTTAACAATGTTTTAAAAACAGGGCTTTAGACCCAGGATCCACAAACGTTTTCTATAAAAGGCCAGATAGTTTAGGGTTTTAACATACCACCTATGTCACATATTCATCTTTTTCTGTTCCCCCTTACAGTCCTTTGAAAATGTAAAAATCATTCTTAGCTCAGCCTCAATAAAAATACACCACATACAGATTTACCCTTGGCTTTAGTTTTTCTACCTCTGGTTGAAACACTGCGTATCTTTATGTTATGTCAACTCCATTGTGTTATCTCTTCACGTATTTGCTGAAATATCACCTTTTCAATGAGGCCTTCTTTAAACACATTCCTTAGTCCAATATGTGTGTATCTGTACGTATTATACATACTATATAGCATATGGGAGCTCTGGTGGCATAGTGCCTAAGGCATTTTTGACTGCTAACCAGAAGGCTAGTGGTTCAAACCCACCAGCCACTCCTCAGAAGGAAGACTGGGCAATCTACTTCCATAGAGATACCACCTCAGAAACCCCAGAAAGGGTCACTATGAGTCAAACTGACTCAACAGCAGTGAGTTTGGTTTTTGGTTTATATAGCATATACTGTTATAACCTAACATCCTATAAATTTACTTATCTGATCCTCATCATGCCACCATCCCCACAAATATAAGTTCCATGAAAGCTAGTATTTTTGTCAGTTTTTTCACTGATATGCCTACTGCACCTAGAACAGTGACAGGCATTTCATTAGTAGGCATTCAGTAAATATGTTTAATAAATCTACCCTCACACTTATAATACAAGCACTATGCTGTAGTGATACCACCTCGGAAACCCAAGGAAGGGTTGCCGAGTTGGGTCCAACTCGACGGCACGTAACAACATGGGGTAAAGTGTATATTATATCCTGTACGAGATAAATGAACAAGGACAAGACTGACAAAGGGAATACTTTCATTTTAAAATTCTCTCAAATAGTCATAAAATATTTTGAATAAAGGCCTAAAAAGAAAAAAAGCTTAATTTTTAAGCATTTTCTTATCATACTGCAAAGTAAGGTTACGTTTGGTAAGTTTTAATATATTTGAAAACAAGCATGCCATTACTTTAGCTTCTTCAAGAATAAATTTCTATTTTCATTTCTGACCCTGTCTGTAGACCTGTTGTCTTCTTTGATCTAATCTATGTGTCCCTGCCCATTCAACTCACTGATCTAGTCTGACAACTTTCATGTTTGGCAAAGCAAGAAGTTACTTTGCCTTCTCTATGAATTGCTTCATCTCTCAAAATTTCCTTTTTATAAACTTCCTAATATTGTAATCTTTTCTACTTTGTCTTTTACCATTCAATATAAACAAAGAAAAAAGCTATCTACTGAATATTAAATTTATATATTAACATTTGTAAGTGTTATACTGCAAATACATTATGCTCAGTAGTCAAATTTGAAGTTATCTTTAATTCTGTATGTAGTTTTAGAAATACATTTCCTACCTGTAAGGAAAGAGACAAGACTTGACTTACTATAACCCTGACATGTATTTGGTAAGGTATTGAAGAAATAACTGGGACTTTTGCAAGCTCCATCACGATTCAGATTATAGCTACTGTATTTCTAAACTTAAAGCATAAAAACTCATTAAAGAATATTTTCTACTGCTAATACAATAAGTTGATCATTTATATTACTAAATCACAGTACTAAATATATTAATAAATATTAACGTAGGAATTACAGATCACATTAAGACAGTCTAAAATCAAAGTACAAAAATTACTGACAGAAAAAAGATAGCTTATCACAAAGGAAATGTTTTAAAAAAACCTTTTTATCCAACAAGTTATTCTCCATTTACTATTTTACTTTTCTAAATGGCTAAAATTCTGCCAATTTTATCAGACAAGAAACTTTGATCTCTAAAAGACAAACTTTAAACTCCAAAGTCTATTATCAAGGGTTAAGACATTTCCTTTGGTCAATTCTTTGGACACAATTCTGTACTCCTAAAATAGTGAGGTTGTAATTTTGGGAAAGAAAAAAAACAGTAGCATAATAAAGATTGCTATAAAACTTTTAATTTAAAAAATTATTTCCAACTGTTTTGGTTTCCTAAATTATCATGAAAATCAGATTAAACTTGGTGGTACTAAAAGAGGGCAAACCCCTTTATACAGCCAACACAAGAACCAAATTGATGCTCCTTTTTGTTCTTATAAAAACCAGGCAACTCCCAAATTAAATCACTTTATACCCTATTCCCATGGAAAATAATATGAGCCCAAACATACCATATCCCACTTATCTAGTTCAAACGAGTAACATAACGTGAGAAACTGCACTGTGTAATTCCTTTATTTTCTGCATATTAGTGCTTTACCAACACTACAACCGTAAAGAACACAATTGCAAGTACTGTACTTTTTAGTTTGGGGAGATCACAGTCTACAGACTCATTTACTTATATTAGACAAGATTAACCTCATTCAAAACTTACTGCAATTTATAGTCACATAAATACAGAAGTTGATGCAATTAACAAAAACTTCAAGATCTTATTTTTTTAATTCTTAGATAATAACTTTTTCTGCAGGATCTAATTACCTGCTCCATGATCACTAGTTATGGCTCAATTTAACGTTATCAGTTTTACACCTTTTTTACCCTCAAAGAGAATGTGAGAATTACAATTTCTTACTAAAGGATTTAGGGTTTCCAATATTCAAAGATTTGCTTCCCCCTCCCCCCTTTTCAGTCAGACATTTCAAATAAACCAATCACTTGGTGTATAAAATTTTAACTATGCCCCCAGTTGTTTTATCACACACACACACAAAAAATGGCTGCCTACCAATCTGTCACAAGTTAGAAATACTACATTTAAAAATTAACATGAGGGTTTCAAGTTTCCTCCAGTTTAGGCATTTATACCTTTGTGCTTGTCTTGTTTCAGGATGTTCCTACAGCATTGATATTTATATAACCCATGTTTATGTACCTTAAAATGTAATCATTTAAAACACAAAGAATTAAATTTATGGTGGAGCTTTGGGAATTTTAAAAGCAACCAAAATGTTCTTAGATGCATGTCAGCCTCATTTCTAGATACTTACACTAAAGTGAAATTGAGAACTTTTTATTTTAGTTGCCATCTTAAATTCAAATATCCCTTTGCACCATTAGGAGCCTACAAACATAGCACCTCTTCTCATCTGCTTTAAAGAAAACGTCAAGTTTTACTTTGAATAGTTAATTTTTATAACCATATGTTTCTCAAACATCTTTGGTAAAAGCTCCATTGTACAATATGGCCAAAGAAGGAAGGACCAATACTGTCCAACAATACCATGATAACCCGCTCAATTTTAGTTTTCAGATACCCTCATAAACAAAACCTTTTCCTGTATACTGCCTTTTCACTCTTCATTTCTGTATTTCCCTAAGTTTAATTCCTTGAGGATCTCTAAAATTAATCCTTAAGGCTATACAAGAACCAGATGCTGCTTTGTAATTCTGTAGCAAGCATTAACATTTGGTTCAAAGTACTATTATAGTGGTCTTAACAACCTAGTTACTGGTTCTAACCAGTTAAGCAAGGAATATTGTTAGATCTGGATATCACAAGCAAACACACTGCTTACCCTTCAAATATAAGTTTACATTCATTGTCATCTATAGGTTTTCTCTTTATCCTACCTTCCCTTTGTCATTTCTTAAGTCTACACATCATTCATTCATCACATTTCCTTCTTTAAAGGAGATGGTATATTACTGAACCCACAGAATATCTCACTTACTTCTGCATGAGTTAATAATCTTACAATTTAACAAAATTAAATATCTTTTTTATAAAACATCTTTTCCAGTGTTCTAATTA
This sequence comes from Orycteropus afer afer, assembly GCF_000298275.1. Lineage (NCBI taxonomy): Eukaryota > Metazoa > Chordata > Mammalia > Tubulidentata > Orycteropodidae > Orycteropus > Orycteropus afer. The sequence continues at coordinate 6,721,438 of NW_006921698.1, read as the reverse complement.
ATGAAGATGTGAATTACTCGGGTAAAAATCGGTATGTTCAGCTTAATCAGTTGCTGTAATGTAAAAACAGGAATGCATTTTTTTCAACTAGAAAAAATGTTCATATGATTTGAACTGTTAAATGCTTTATTAACGAATAATTATTTCAATAATTTTTAATCTACGGGTCTTAGATGTCTAAAACAAGGGAAAAGTATCCAGATTTGCCAAAGTCACTTAAAGTATCTACAAATAACTCATCTGTGTATGGCATACACCATTATTGAGCCATTTTCTGTATTTTTAAAGTTGAAAAAAGGGAAAACACAGCAAAGTTGCTAACTTTGCAATGAGATCTGTGTCCTTCACAGGTTATAGTTTTAAGATTCTTACGCAGCATAGGTAGCTATGTTATGAGGAACCTTGGGTTTTATCCCTACTCATGCATGATGTATGTTTCAGAACTTAATAGCTGACGTTTCAAAGCACTTCTTACATTACCTGTTTAAACATACTGATGTGCAACTGGAACATTCTTACAATGATATTACTCATATTTGCCACTGAGGGCTAGGTTTACTATACTGGTCTTAGATATAAAAAGTCACATTTGAAATTACTAAATTAAAATTAGAACTTATAAGGGATGGGAAAAGACCTTAAATATAAAAGACAAACGGCAGTTTGATTAAGCAATAATTTTCAGTTTACTAGATGAAACAGACTTGCAACATAGTCTGCATGAATGCAAAATAAGCCATCTACAGCAAGTGATAAGGAAACTGGGCAAAAAAGAAAAATAAAAAGCATACATTGGGGAAAAAAAAGATTCTCTCGAAATGAAAAATCAAACCATTATTATAAAGGACTTTACCAAGATTTGCTATATTTCCCCCATCCCATTTGTGGGAAGTCAACAAGAGCATCTAGCACTTTGTATTCATGTCAAATTAGAGCATCCTAACGCAAAGCAAAAGAAAAAAAAAAAGAAAAGAAAACCCCCAAGCCCTCCCAAACCGTAGAACAGTAACTCCAGAGTTCAAATTCAAAAGAAGAGAAAGTGGCAATTGAAAGAGGTGATGGCGGCGATAATCCTATGAATGGGTTTTTGATTTCTCTCCTTCCGGGGGATGGGTGGAGAATGCTCATTAGGATTTGTAGTTAGAGGTTAACCATGTGAGCCCCTCATAGAGTCCATCCCCTGAGGTGGCACAGGAGGGCTGCACATACCAGTTCCTGTCCCGAATCCGGGTCAGGCCCAGTTTCTCCTGGATCTCGTGGGGTTTCATGGCATCAGGCAGGTCCTGCTTGTTGGCGAAGATGAGGATTATGGCGTCCCTCATCTCCCGGTCATTGATAATGCGGTGCAGCTCCTGGCGGGCCTCATCGATGCGGTCGCGGTCGGCACAGTCCACTACGAAGATTAGACCTTGGGTCCCGGTGTAGTAATGCCGCCAGAGCGGCCGTATCTTATCCTGGCCGCCCACATCCCATACGTTGAACTTGACGTTTTTGTAAGTCACCGTCTCCACGTTGAAACCCACGGTGGGGATGGTGGTCACCGACTGGCCCAGCTTCAACTTGTACAGGATTGTGGTCTTGCCAGCCGCGTCCAGCCCCAGCATGAGGATCCGCATTTCCTTGTTCCCGAAGATTTTCGATAGCACCTTCCCCATCGCGTCGGAGGAGCCGGGGCCGGGGGCATTCAGGTGTCCCGGGTCCCCTCAGCCAACAATGCCGCTGCCGCCGCTAAACTGAAACGAAGCCTCCCTGCCGCGAGGGCGCCCGTGCAGCCTTCGCTGGGAGTTGCCGCCTAGGGGCAGAGGCCCAGGCCCGCTGCTCACTCGGGCATCCCCGAGTGAACACCCTGTTTCCTCCAGTCGCCGCCGCTGCCGGGGCCCTGAGTCTGCGCCGGGAGAGCCGCCGCCCTGCTGAGGCGCGGCCCGGCCCGGAACTGCCCTTCCCCCCGCAGGCGCCGCACGAGCGCCGCCGCGGTTCCCGCTCCTCCGCCTTCTCCTCACCCAGCCACAGAAGAGTGAGGCTCTCCGGCCCGCCCGAGATCAGCGAGCACCGTGTTCACCACTGACCCAGGCCACCCGAGAGGCAGTGCGGCTCCGGCGCTTCGTCAGGTCATTGATCCTCGCGGGAACTCGATTCGCTGCCTGCAGAAACACACACACACACAGAGAAAAGAGAGTTACTGTCAGAGCTCCAAAAAGGAGAGGACTGAGAAGGGGCCCGCTTTTCCAGCTTAGCCCGGGGGGGGTTACCTCCAGCCGCCGCCCTGAGCGCGGGCTCCCTCCGGCCTCCACCACCTCCCAGCTCTGCCGCCGCTGCTGCCGGAAAAGGCGCCGAGGAAACCGCCTCACTTCCCCTCCCGACCACGCAGGCGCACCAGAGGCCGACCGTTCGGACAAGAGCGACCTCTGTTAAGATCAGCCCGCGCACCTAGCGTCATGGGCGCCACGCGCAGGAGGGGGCGGGGTTACGGTGGCTCGAAGGTCTTGGAGCTGGTGCCAGACTGAAGGCCCGCGGACCTCGGATTCTGACCCGCGTCCACCTGTCATTACTCTAAGGTCTCCTCGTCTCTCAGCTTCCTCTTCCGCGCTCTGTTCTCCTAACTTCCACGCTAACCAGGGGTGTAAATCTGCACGACTCTACAGAGGCTTGCGGGCAGCCGCATGCCACGACGAACGCCTCCTTCACGATGCTTCCAGACCTGTTCTCAGTCCTCGGTGTCCGCCAAATACTCTCTGAGTTCCCTTCATTCCGCCCGACTGCACGCACTCTCGATTTCCCTGGAAAACCCTCTCCGCTGTTTTTACCACCGACGCCTCTTTGACTTCCTTTATCCCCTCTGTTCTGTGTGTTTCCTGAAAGACTCGTGGAAGATCAGCGTTTCTTGCGGAATCTGTTAGTCTGTGAGGCGCTTTTACCGGGCTGGGTTTGCTCTGAACCTTTCTTACGACTGGTTGAGACCAATCTTTCTATATAGCTCGTCAGGACCAGCCGACGTTTCTTAAAAATTACAGCATTTTGCTGCGTTTTCAACTTTTAGGATGCTAAAGGTTTTTTATATTTAAGTATATCCTTGCTGTTTTTCAGTAAATGGTATTGACCAAGGGGGGAGGAATGGAAGGTGGTTTGTTTTTTTTTTTTTTTTTTTTTTAGGGAAAGATGCTATAATATACTATATTGTAACATTTATTTCAAAATTTAAGGAAAAACTTGCTAATGGTAGATAGGTTAAATGATAACCTTATAAATTTCAGCATGAAATGATTAATGTTAATGTTCTAACAATGGTCTGTTTTTCTTAGTATCTTCTTACAAGGCACTGTAGTAAAACTAGAAGAAGGATTTGGAATCTCAGGCTTGCTATTCAGATGTCACCCTCCATTTCATAACTATGAATTATTAAGTCTCAAATTTTAGGAAATGCCATTTCTTTACTTGTAAAGTCAGGTTAAGGTATCTCTAAGGAAAATAGCCACCATTTATTGTTTATTATACCAAACACTATAACATATACTTTAAACATTTTATTTTACTCTGTACAACAACCATATAAGGAGGCTTTGAGTATTAGCATTTTACACACAAGGAAACAGAATCAGAGAGATTAAGTAAATTTTTAAAGGTCGCAGAACTGGGATTATATCATGAATCCACAACCTGGGCTCTTAACCCCAAAATTGTACTTGTCTTCCTCTCTCTACCTCACATGGTTATTTTAAGACTCAATTACATGATTTCTTAAAATGTTTTATAAACTATAAAGTGATATTAGTCATTGTTACTATATTTAGGAGAAGACATTTTTAATATACAAATATTTTGATACATTTGAATAATAATTTTCTCAAAGCAGGTAACAATTTTAACAAGTAGATGGGTGATTGAGCTGCTGGGATGGAATATATATATGTGGAAAAGTCTTTATTTTTCAATGGAGCACATTAAAATTAAAAACAAGCAACATGAAGCACTAGTGTCATCTACCTTGCACAGGCACTGTGCTAGGACTAAAAATTTCCTTTTGAAAGCCATCTCCCGTTTATGTTCTCCAGATAGACGCTTCGTGGAGGCAGGGACTTTATTTTATTCGGTACAGTGTCCAAGTGACTAGAAGAAAGCATGTAAGTGGTAGCTAAATCATTGTTTGAATTAATTTCTTTATTTGAATCCTTTTATGTACCACAAGGTAAGGCAAAACTGAAAAGAAAAGGCACATTCTATTTTTATGAAAAAGTTTGCATACACTGTCGTACATTGGTATATCTTAGAGTATTTGATCTAAAGTGGATTCTAATACTATAAATTGTGCAATAAATTATTTTAAGTATAATCACAACACAGCAAATAATAATGGCCAGAAAATAAATGCAGTGAAAATTTGGAACTTTATATGTATAATCATGTCAGATTTTTTTTTATTGTGATTTGGGTGAAAATTTACAGAGCAAATTCACTTTCCATACAGCAGTTCACATACACTTTGTCTCATGACATTGACCACAATTTACCACAATGCAACAACTCCCTTCCCACTTCCTCCCGATATACCTCTTCCTTGTGTCCATCCCTCCATGCACTGCTGCCCCCTGAGCTGTCTCCCTGTGCATAAGCAGCCCTTCTTTCTCCCATGATCGTTCTCTCCAAGGAGTGTATCTACCTCAGGTAAATGTTCAACTCATATGCCTGTCTTTTGTTTGGCTGGAAGCCACAGGTGTGGGTTCAATTCCAGACCTGAAGGGCAGTTAGGGACCATAGTCTCAGTGATTCTACCAGGCTCTATCGGACCAGCAAACTTGGTCCCCCCCCCGATTTTTTCTTTCCCCAAATGATTCTGAGTTTTGTTCCACATTATTCTCCCTCTCTATCCAGGATCTCCTACATAGATCCCCTTCCAAGTTGTTGACAGTGGTAGCTGGGCACCATCTAGTTCTTCTGGTCTCATAGTCGTATAGGCTGCAGATCAGATGGTGTACCAGTCTCTAGGACTAATTGTTTCCATGAATTTTTGGTTTTCTTCATTCTTCTTTGCTCTGGATGAGGAGAGACCCATCATGGCATCTAGATGGCAGCTTGCAAGCTTTTAAGATCCCAGTCGCTACTCGCCAAAGTAGGAGGTGGGACAATGTTTTGTGTAGTACGTTATGCCAATTGAGCTTGATGTCCCCTGCATCATGTCAGTTCAAAAAAAAAAATACTAAGTGAATTCTAATGAAACTAAAACATCTCCAAGAGGTAACACACAGGTACTATATCGTACCGCTGATACAGCATTTCCATTTCTTGATTTCTTTAGTTTTGAAACTATTTTTATTTTTTTAATATTTTTGTAGTGTTTAAAACTATTAGTAACTTTAATGGAGTAAATTTTTATTTAAAAAAATATTTCCATTCAGTAAAATATTTTATGAATAAACTAAACTTGACAATTACGGAACAGAGAATATTATGCTTTTCAGTTTGCATTATTTCACAGTTTTTAAGTTTTAAATGAAAGGCTCCAAAAGCAAACAGTGGAAAAATTGATCTCTTCTTTTAATTTAAAGTCCATAAATGAAAAGATTTCTCCAGCTTACTTACAAACCACACTTCCCTAGAAAACATCATTTCATAATATCTAATCTGTCTTAACCACATAAAATATGCTTATAAAATCCTGACTAAAACCAGCTTATATGAAAAAATACTTACTTTTCAAAAATGTCATATCTTCTGACATTAAAATGAACAATGACCATAGCAACTTGAAAGGACAGATGAGAAGTTTAAGGGCCGGTTAGTTTGTGATGATGATGGTGAAATAGTTTGGAAAGGTTATCAAGAAAGGTGGCACAACTTGAAGAATGTAACCAATGTCACTGAATTAACGTGTAGAAATTGTTGAAGTAGTATATATTTTGTTGTATATGTTATCACCAAAAATAAATAATTTTTTTAAAAATTCAGTGAATGAGCCTCCTGTAATAATAGTACCCATCACCATTGTATTTCTAACTTCCTTTACCTCTTAATCCTTAAATATGCAACTCAAGGATTGAATTTTTTCTTTGGTTCTTTCAGCTTGAAAAATGTCAAGCATGTTCTTCCCTTTTGGTTTATAACTCCCAATCTTAGCACATTTCACTATAATACTTTGTCTTCCTGAGCCACCGTTTGGAATCTTCTATTCAACTCTTCCCTCATTTCTTCCATTCGCTTTAGCTACTCTACACTGAAGGGTTTCAGAGTCTCTTCTGAGACCCATCTTGATCTTTTTTTTTTTTTTTCTTTTCTGTCTTTTTAATGACCTTTTGCTTTCTTCATGTATTGTGTCCTTGATGTCATCCTATAACTTGTCTGGCCTTTAGTCATCAGTGTTCAGTGCATCAAGTCTATTCTTGAGATGGTCTCTAAATTCAGGTAGGAAATACTCGGGGCCATACTTTGCCTCTCATGTGCTTGTTTTAATTTTCTTCAGCGTCATCTTGAACTTACATATGAGCAGTTGATCACCTGTTCTGCAGTTGGCCCCTGACTGACTGATATATTGATGATGATTCCTGTGTATTCCATCTCAGCAAGGTCCATGTGTTGTTGAAGAAAGGTATTTCCAATGAAAGTTCAAAAGAAGATGGAAGGAATACACAGAGTCACTTTAGCAAAAATAATTGGTCAACATTCATCCATTTCAGGAGGTAGCATAAGATCAAGAACTAATGGTACTGAAGGAAGAAGTCCAAGTTGCACTGAAGGCATCGGTGACAAACAAGGCTCCAGAGCTGACAGAATACCCTTTGAGATGTTTCAACAAACAGATACAATGCTGGAAGCACTCACTTGTCTATGCCAAAAAATTTGGAAGATGGCTACCTGGCCATCTAACTGGAAAAGATTCATGTACATGCCTATTCCAAACAAAGGTAATCCAGTGGAATGCAGAAATTATCAAACAATATCATTAATATCACATGCAAGTAAATTTATGCTGAAGATCATTCTGGTTGCAATAGTGCATTGACAGGGAACTGCCAGAATTTCAAGCTATATTCAGAAGAGGATATGGAACAAGGGATATCATTACTGATGTCAGATGGATCCTGGCCAAAAGTGAAGAATACCAGAAAGATACTTACTTGTGTTTTATTGACTATGCAAAGGCATTCAACTATGTGGATCATAACAAATTATAGATAACATTGCAAAGAATGTGGGAATTCCAGAACATTTAATTGTGTTCATGAGGATCCTGTACATAGACCAAGAGGCAGTTACGTGACCAGTACAAAGGGATACTGCATGGTTTAAAATCAAGAAAACTGTGTGTCAGGGTTGTAATCCTTTACCATATTTATACAGTATGGATGCTGAGCAAATAATCTGAGAAGCTGGACTATATAAAGAAATTAGGATTGGAAGAAGACTTCATGAACAGCCTGCAATATGCAGACAACAGATGCAGTGTTGCTTACTGAAAACAAAGAGGACTTGAAGATCATAAACTACTGCCTTCTCCTGAACATAAAGGAAACAAAAATCCTCATAACTGGACCAATAACCAGCATCATGATGGCAGTGCAAGGAATTATTTGGTACAGCTCTTCAAGGTGTAGTCTTTGTGACTCCCACCAGATGATTAGGTGGAACCATGCAAATGAGGTGCTTAGATATGAGCAAAAGAGGGGATTACATAGCTCATTAATAATGCAAATAAGGTACATGGCACTCTTGTGTGGGTGGGACTCTGTACATAAGGTATGTTGTTATTGTTATGTGCTATTGAGTCAGACCCGACTCATAGTGACCCCTCCTTGGGTTTCCAAGGCAGTATCACTATGGAAGTAGATTGTCCCATCTTCCTTGTTAGGAGTGGCTGGTGGGTTTGAACCACCAGCCTTCTGGTTAGCAGTCAAGTTCCTTAGCCACTATGCTACCAGAGCTCCTACATAAGATATAGGGAACCCTAACATGGGGATTGGTCAGTTTTGCCATTTCACTAGCCTTAAAATGTGCCAACCCAGAGGTGGAAAAACGGATCTCATTACTGGCAAGACAGAGAAGACCCAGGAGTGGAGTACATGCTTGGACCCAAGATTCCTGTTATGAGACAATGACAGAGAAATGGTGGCCTCAGAGACAACAGAACCAAGAGACTGGCAATGGGCTTGCTGGCCGATGGAGTAAAAAAGCTAAGTGCTTTCAGGCAGGCTTTCTGGAAGAGTGGGGTGCACATATTGGCAGAGCTAAAAGAGTTTTATAACATTTTCCTGAGCAGGGCACAGACCCAAAGCATGAGACTAAGTGCCAAAGAAACATATGCCTTAGGACATGGCTGTGGGGAGGTTGTCCTGATCGAAGAGTTGTACCCTGAGCATTCCTGAACCTGAATTGTAACCTGTTCCTTCCCTAATAAACCCCATAATCATCAGTATTGTCAGTGGGTTATGTGTGGCCATTGCAACGAATTATTGAACCCAGCAGAGCAATAGTGCTATGGGTGGGACAGTTGGTGTCAGAATTGGCAACAAGTTTGGAGGGTGGCAGCATCATAGGCATCAGCCTTAGGCTGTTGATGTTCTTGATCGTCCTTCCCCCATGTGAAGTTAGAGGTGAGAGAACAACAACACCACACCCTTTTTTCTGTTGTTTGTTGTTATGTGCCGTCAAGTGTTATGTGCTGTAAAGTCGTCTTTGACTCATAGTGACCTTATGTACAACAGAACGAAACACTGCCCAGTGCTTTGCCAGCCTCATGATCTATGCTATAACTGATTCCATTGCTGCAGTCTCTTTATCAGTCTATCTTGTTGAGGACCTTCCCCTCTTTCATTGACCCTCCACTTTACCAAGCATGACATCCTTCTCCAGAGAACAGTCCCTTCTGACAACGTGACCAAAAGTAGGTGAGACAAAGTCTGGCTATCCTCACTTCCAAGGAGAATTCCAGCTGCACTTCTTCCAGGACAGATTTATTAGTTCTTTTAGCAGTCCACAGTACTTTCAGCATTCTTCGCCAATACTACAACTAGAAAGCATCAACTCTTCTTCACTCTTCCTTATTCATTGTCCAGCTCTCACATGCATATGAGGTGATTGAAAATACCATGGCTTGGGGACATCTTAGTCTTCAAGGGGATATCTTTGATATTCAGTGCTTGAAAGAAGTCTTTTGCAACAGATTTGCCCAATGCAATATGTCATCTGATGTCTTGATTACTGCTTCCATTGGTATTGATTATAGAACCAAGTAATATGAAGTCTTTGACTTAAACTTAAATCTTTTTTCCATCTATTGTAATGCTACTTATTGGTCTAGTTGTGAGGATTTTTGTTTTCTTTATACTGAGGTGTAATCCATACTGTAGACTGTAGGCTGCTTCCCAGCCTTCCCCTACCAGTTCTGGCCCTCCTTTTTGCAATGGTGTGGAAACATGCAGAAAATACTGAAGTTGCCAAGGATTTCGTTTTACTTGGATCCACAATTAATGTCCATGGAAACATCAGTCAGTAAATCAGATGACACTTTGCATTGGGCAATTCTGCAGGAAAACACTTCTTGAAAGTGTTAAAAAAAAAAAAAAAAAAGCAGAGATGTCACTTTGAAGATAAAGGTGCACCTGACTGAAGTCATGGTATTTTCATTTGCCTCCTATGCATGTTAAATCTGGTCAATGATTAAGGAAAACCAAAGAAAAATTGATGCATTTGAATTATGTTGTTGATGAAAAATATTGAATATACATAGACTGTCAGAAGAACAAATATATCTGTCTTGAAAGTACAGCCAGAATGCTCCTTTGAAGCGAGGATAGTGAGACATCGTCTTACATACTTTGGACATATTATCAGGAGAGACCACTCCCTGGAGAAGGATATCATGTGTGGTAAAGTAGAAGATTGCTAAAAAAGAGGAAGATCCTCAGTGAGATGGATTGGCACAGTGGCTGCAACAATGGACTCAAAACAGCAGTGATTGTGAGGATGAAGGGTTGGGCAGTGTTTCATTCTTTTCTGCATATGGTTGCTATGAGTTGGAAATGACTTGACACACCTAATACCAGCATGAGAGCTCTGATGGCATAGTGCCTAAGACTTTTGACTGCTAACCAGAGGCTGGTGGTTCAAACTCACCAGGCACTCCTCAGAAGGAAGACTGGGCAATCTACTTCCATAGAGCTGCTGTCTCAGAAACCCAAGGAGGAGTCGCTATGAGTTGGAATTGAATCAAGGGCAGTGAGTTTGGGATTTTTTTTTTTAGAACAACAACATAGCTCTTGAAAATCACTCATTCTATGTGACCTGATCATGTTTCTTTTTTATTCCATCCAGTGGCAAGGGCAATGGCAAGGTACTCTGACCGTATACTTACTTAATGAAGGTATCATTCACTGTTTATGGGTACTCTGACCGTATACTTACTTAATGAAGATATCATTCACTGTTTATGGTTTTATTCTGATACCTTAGTGCAGTCTCACCCAGAATTGAGCTCTACCTCTTTCAAAGAAGGCACAGAGTCCCAGAAAATCTGTAAGACAGTAGAAATAAAGAGTAAAAAAATGATAATAAAGTGTTTATGTAAGTAGTTGTTATGTAGAAAAATTAATTCTTTTCAGCTGTAACTATTAATTGGCACAAAAGAATTAGCCTTTTCCTAATTGTACCTATATGTTTGTGTAGCTTTCTAAGGGAGGTTTCATATATTTCTTATTTTTACATCCTTAGTACCCAGCATAAAGCCTGGCACGTAATGTAATAAAGTTCAAACATTTTTATGAAAACACAAAAAATAAATATTGAGATCCTCACCAATAAGTCTAGAAATATATTGTTTGATAATTTCCACATTCTGTGGGATCACCTTTCTTTGGAATGAGTACAAATATGCATCTCTTCCAGTCAGTTGGCCAGGTAGCTCTCTTCCAAATCTCTTAGCATAACCGAGTGAGTGCCTCCAGTGGGGCATCCATTTGTTGAAACATCTCAATGGGTATTGTGTCAAATCCTGGAGCCTTGTTCTTCACCAATTCTTTCAGTGCACCTTTGACTTCCTCCTTCAGTACCATTGGTTCTTGAGCATGTGCCACCTCCTGAAATGGATGAAGATCTACCTGTTCTTTTTGTACAGTCACTCTGCGTATTCCTTCCATCTTCTTTTGATGTTTCCTGTATCATTCAATATTTTGCCCATAGAATCTTTCAGTATCGCAGACAAAGGCTTAAATTTTTTCCTCAGTTCTTTCAGCTTGAGAAATGCTGTGTGTATTCTTCCCTTTTGGTTTTCTAATTCCAAGTCTCTGCACATTTCATTATAGTAGTTGGTTTTGTCTGCTTGAGCTGCTCTTCAAAATCTTCTGTTTAGCTGTTTTATCTTGTCATTTCTTCCATTTGTTTTAGCTACTCTCTGCTCAGGGTTAAGTTTCAGAGTCTCTTCTGTCATACATTTTGGTCTTCTTTTCTCATCTTTTTTAATGACCTCTTGCTTTCTTCATGGATGATGTTTTTGATGTCATCCCACAGTTCTTCTGGTTTTTGGTCATTGGTGTTCAATGCATTAAATCTATTCTTTAAATGGTCTCTAAATTCCAGAGGGATATATTTAAGATCATATTTTGTCTCTCATGGACTTTTTTTTAACTGTCTTTAACTTCAAGTTGAACTTGCATATGCAAGCTGGGTTCAGAAGAGCACATGGAACAAGGGATACCATAGCTGCTGTCAGTTGGAGCTTGGCTCAAGGCAAAGAATACCAGAAAGATATTTTCTTGTTTTATTGACTATGCTAAGGCATTTGACTGTGTGGATCATAACAAATTGTGAATAACATTGAGAAGAATGGGAATTCCAGAACACTTAATTGTACTCATGAGGAACCTGTACATTGATCAGGAGGCTGTCATTTGAACAAAACAAGGAGACACTGCATGGTTTAAAATGAAGAAGGAAGTGCATCAAGCTTGTATCCTTTCCCCATACTTATTCAATCTATATGCTGAGCAAATAATCCAAGAAGCTGGACTATATGGAGAGGAATATGGCATCAGGATTGGAGGAAGAATCATTAACAACCTGCGATACACTGACAACACAACTTTGCTTGCTGAAAGTGAGGATGACTTGAGGCACTTACTGATGAAGATAGAAGAATACAGTCTGCAGTATGGATTACATCTCAATATAAAGAAGACAAAAATCCTCACAACTGGACCAATGACCAGCATCACAATAAATGGAGTAAAGATCGAAGTTGTCAAAGACTTCACATTGCTTGGTTCTACAATTGATGCCAAAGGAAGCAGCAGTCAGGACATAAGATGATGTATAGCACTAGGCAAGTCGGCTGCAAGGACCTCTTTCAAGTGCTGAGAAGCAAAGATGTCTCCTTGAGGTGCACCTGACACAAGCCATGATATTTTTAATCACCTCATATGCATGTGAGATCTGGACAATGAATAAGGAGGACTGAGGAAGAGTTGATGCTTTTGAGTTATGGTGCTGGCAAAGAATGCTGAAAGTGTCATGGACTGCTAAAAGAACTAACAAATCTGTCCTGGAGTAAGTGCAGCTGAAATGTTCCTTGGAAGTGAGAATGGCCAGACTTCGTCTCACCTACCTTGGTCATGTTGTCAGAAGGGACCATTCCCTGGAGAAGGATGTCATGCTTGAATGTTGGTCCTGTGGTGTCCTGTGGGCTATTGCTCTAAGGGATGTATTACCATAGAGTATGTGGGTGTGTCATCCTGGGTTGACTGGTTTACGTGCACATGTTGTTAACTGTTAGGCTGAGAACCAGCCCCTGGGGTGCATTTTATTCCAGGCACAGAATGTATTCCAGGGCCATAGTATTGGGGGTCTCGCCAGATTTCATCTGACTAGTAATTCTGGTCATTATTGAGTTTTTGGATTTTGTTCCACGTTTTCCCTCCTACTCTATCCAAGATCTCCAGATTTCATCCTTTCCTGAGTGGTTGGCATCGGTAACCAGGCACCATCTAGTTTTTCTGGTCTCGAGGGCCATTGTGTCCTCTAGCTGATTGCTTCCAAATGCCGTTGTTTTTTTTGGTTTTTGTTTGTTTGTTTGTTTGTTTTTGCATTCTTCTTCACTTCCGATGCTAGGAGACCGTTAGCTGCATCTCAGATGGCCACTTGAAAGCTTTTAAGACCCCAGTCACTACTCACCAATGTATGATGTGGAGCAAGGCTTTTATGTATTTTGTTGTGCCAATTGAGCCTGGTGTCCCTCATTACTATGGTCCTGAGATGGTAGATCTATTGGATCTCTCTCCCATAGTGTCTGGTTGTCCGTGAGGGATTACTCTGTATCTGTCTTCTATTGTTTTTGTAAAGACTGCAAGTATTTTGTATCACTGGTGTCTGTGCAAAATTAGCCTCAGCTGAATCTATTGTTAGTCTAGAGTATACTTCTGTTCACTGACCCCCATCTGATCCTCTCAGGTGTTTATGTGTTTATCTGTAGCCTGGTATTTGGTGTTAATGGCAATGCAGTATTGTGGACACATTGGTTAGTATTAGCATCTGTGGTCTATCTCTTATGCGCACAATTCATTGTCCTCCCTTCCGTTTCCTAATGTTATCATGGTGGTCGCAGATCCTTCCCGTATATCCCTGCCCCCACCCACATAAGCATGTAGGCCCCAACTAGCCTGAAATTAATCCCTCCCCTTTCCTCCCCTTCCCAGTAACCTACTAAGTGAGTTCCCTTTCCCAAGCAAACCGTTCTTTGTCTTTTTACAGTAATGGGCTCATACAGTACTTGTCATTCTGCTATTGACTTATTTTACTCAGCATAATGTCCTCCAGTTTCATCCACATTGTGAGATGATTCACATATCTCTCATTGTTCTTTAATGTAACATAGTATTTCATTGTGTGCACATACCATAATTGGGTTATCCACTCATCTGTTGATGGGCATTTAGGTTGTTTCTATCTCTTTGCTATAGTGAATTGTGCTGCGATGAACATAGGTGTACATATGTCTGTTTGTGCGCTCTCACCTCTTTAGGATATATTCCTAGTAATGGAATTACTGGGTCAAATGGTACTTCTATTTTCAGTTTTTTTAAAGAAATGCCATACCATTTGCCACAATGGTTGTACCATTTTACAATCCCACCAGCAGTGCACGAGAGTTACAATCTTTCTGAAACCTCGCCAGCATTTGTTTCTGACCTGTTGAACTTTGCTATTATTGCTGGGGTGAGATGTTATCTTGTTGTTCTGATTTGCATCTCTCTAATGAATGATTAATAGGCAGCTCTGGTAGCATAGTGCCTAAGGCACTTGACTGCTAATCAGAAGGCTGGCGGTTCAAACCCACCAGTCACTCCTCAGAAGGAAGATGGGGCAATCTACTTCCATAGTGATACTGCCTCGGACACCCAAGGAGGGGTCACTATGAGTCGGGTCTGACTTGACGGCACATAACAACAACAATGATTAATGATCGTGAGCAATTTCTCATGTGTTTGTTGGCTGCCTGTATATTTTCTTTGGTGAAGTGTCTGTTCAAATCTTTTGTCCATTTGTGAATTGGGTTATTTGTCTTTTTGATGTTGAGGTGTTTAAGTTCTCTATAGATTTTGGAGATAAGTCCTTTATCAGATATGTCATAGGCAAATATTTTCTCCCAATCTGTAAGTTCTCTTTTTACCCTTTTGATGAAGTCTCTCAATGTGCATAAGAATTTAATTTTTAAAAGGTCCCAGTCATCTAGCTTCTCTTCTATCTCCTGCACATTCTGGGTTATGCTTGATAGTCTATTTATGTCATGAATTAGCGCTCCCAGATTTGCCCCTATTTTATCTTTGATTAATTTTATATTTTGGGTTTTACATTTAAGTCTTTGATCCAGCTTAATTGAAATCTTGGATATACTTTGGGTATATCTGAATATGAAGCCTTCATGTCATTTTCACCACGATTAATGGTGGAATGGTAGAACTAAAAGATTTGAATTAGTTGATATATTAGCAAATTGTTTGGTAGTTATGGCTTTAGATGGCAAGATCCCTGCTATGAGACAACAGCAGAGAGATGGTGGCAGCAGAGGCAACAGAATCAGGAGACTGGCAGTCTGCCCCATCTTCCTTCTTGAGGAAGCGGCTGGCAGGTTTGAACCACTGACCTTCAGATTAGCAGGTTAGCAAATGCCTCATACACTATACCATCAAAGCTCCTTTCTTCTAACCATAGTCCTCCATTTTGTGATATATTGTAAACCCTAGTCTCTATTCCTGTTTAGGGTGGGGTGTATCTTGAGTCCCACCTTGCTGGAGGGTGTGAATCAAGTCACCACCCTGAGGGTATATATGTGAGGGTATATATGTAAATATTCTGGGAAAATCTGCTCTCTTGTTCTGGTCCTGCATTTGGTTCATCATCATCTCACCCCTGGACTTGAGAAAGCAACCAGTTCACCAGCCCCTGCAACCAGGAGTTTGGAGAATCCTCCAGGCCTACCCACAGATTTGAGACTTGTCAGCCTCCCAGCCTAAACTACCACATAAGCCATTTCCTTAGCAGCTTTGTGAGTTCTGCAAGACCTTACGTTAAAATACAGAATCCTAAAACAGGAGGGAGAATACTGAGCGGGGAAGGAGGAGTTGATGTTAGAGATGATGGAGCGGTACAGCAGTTTGGAAAAGTTGAACATTTGGGACATCTTTACCCTCTGCCTCATAGGAACCAACCTTCTGCTGATCCTTCTAAAGAAATTATTTGAGCAGTTGGTGGCAATGTTGGAATTCGCTGCAATGGCCCAGACTCACTGGAATATGTGGTTTTTGGAAAAAGAGGGTAAACGGAAGAATGAGAAAACTTTGGTTTCTGAATGGGATTAAAAAAACACCCATGGATTGAAGCAGCTCTTAGGGTGTGATCAGTTACCCAAGGCAAAAGTTACTCATGGGACTTAGAAGTGGTTCTCTAATTCCTGAGGAATTTGCTAACTGTATATATATGGAAATACAGAGTGATAAGGAATTATAATTCCTTGGTTGTTTTTATCAGTAATAGCTGCAGTGGCAGGGAAAAAAAAAATGTAGGGTTGGGTTGTAGCAGTGAACCAAGCCTAGGTCTGATCTGATCAAAGTTACAACTGCTAGTCTCAAGGCCTACGTGGAAAGGAAAATGTGTTGGAAGTACCCTTAGGACCACTGGTCACCAAGAAGGTAGTCCAGGAAGGAAATGGGCAAAATCAAGATACTTTTGAAACCAGAGGATATAGTATAAAAGATTTATTCAGTTTGTAGATCAGTATCATCAGCTTTCTGAGGAACATTTACTAAAATGGGTTGTGAGAGTGACTAATTTAGGGGCAGAGTCTTTAGTTTTGAATGCTACACAATGGAAGAGTATGTTTGGGTTGATAAAGACCCACAACTCACTATGGAACAGGCACAAATGGTGATCCAAGATCCAGTTACACAGCAGGTTAATCCAGAGGTGACAGGTAGCCTGTTGGACTGGATAAAATTTGCAGTCAGGTTTGTTTACCATGAAAAGGGATCTGCCCCTCTTGCCCTCTAAATACCCTCTGGAACACTACACAGGAAGCAGCTAATGTGCTGCTTGTGCAAGCCATGCTAGAATGGCTTTATGGTGATCAGGTTATTCACCCAATGAGTATGCCCCTTACCCAAGTCATGGCAGATATGGTAATCAAGACAGCCCCTTCTAAACGGGCACCAAATGTAACCTTGCTACTGTGAAACAAAGCTACAATCCAAGAAGCTGTGTCTGTTGGCACAGCTTCTCTGCATGGTCTTAGAGATGCAAGAAACAAGAGTGGTTACTAGGAGAATGGGAAGAGGCAATGGGAAAAGAACTTACCTCAGCAGGTTGGAGATTTTTCAATGGTTACTAAGGAATGGGATGAATGCAGTGGACATTGATAGTTGAGAGAAAGGTGCTAATGCAGTACTACAGGAGGTTGGGTGGAGCAGTGGAAACGCTGCTGATATCCCAACATGAAAGAAGCCTAAACAAATCTGTTCTATGCATTCTAATCAGGAGGAATTTAATGAGGGTAAGTCCCACCTGGGACCAGTTGAAGCAGAGGCTCAGCTAGTTGATGAAGATAGGGACTGACAAGGGAGCCAGGGTCTTCTAGTCCAGCTCCTAACAGGGGACACAAGGCCATATACACATGTGTGAGTAAAATGGCCTGGGGATGGGGAAGAGCCCTTCATAGGGCTCCTGGACACAGGAGTCCAATATACTGTCAACCCAAAACTTGCCCATTAAATCCTGAAGGGGCCTAAGATTAGACTTAACGTTAGTGAGGAAGCAGAGGCAGGGATCCAGGTAAGGCCAGGGACCCAGGCGAGGCCCTCCCAAGAGACAGGAAAGCCAGGGAAAGCAGAGAAAAATCCAGTCGAGGGGACAAGGACAGAGTGAGGAAGCAGAGGCAGGAATCCAGGTAAGCCCAGGGACCCAGGCCACACCCCTCCCCAGCGGTGGGAAAGAGGCAGGGATCTATGTAAGGGGAGGGTGAGGAGGGTAGGGAGGTTTTGAACTGCTATGGGAGATAAACTTGTCTGTCAGTTTGTCCTACTGTGTTGTGAGGCTTGAGGCTGCGCCACCAGTGTCTCAAATCCAGTAGGTTGAACATTGTGCACAGGTTTCAACCATTTACAGACTAAGACAGATTAGGAAGAAGAAGAATTGGCCAGGGAAAATGTTATGAATAGCAGAGAAACACTGTCTGATACCCTACTGTGCAACTTTATGAATAGTCTGGAAACATTGTCCAATACAGTGCAGGAGGATAAGTCACTAAGATCGGAAGGCTCTCAAAACAGGACCAAGAAAGAGCTACATTATCAGAGTAGAACCAGCCTTAACGATATGGATAAGGTAAAGCTTTCAAGACCTCCATTTGCTGACGTGGCATGAATCAAATTGAGGAGAAACAGCTGCAAACATCCATTAATAATTGGAAGTGGAATGTACAAAGCATGAATCTAGGAAAATTGAAAGTTGTCAAAAATGAAATAGGATGCATAAAGATTGATATCCTAGGCATTAGTGACCTGAAATGAACTGGTTTTGGCCATTTTGAATCAGACCATCATGTGGTCTACTATGCCAGGAATGACAATTTGAAGAGGAATGGTGTGGTGTTCATCATCACAAAGAATGTTTCAAGATCTGTCCTGACGTACAATGCTGTCAGTGATAGGATAATATCCATATGCCTAAAAGGAAGACCAGGAGCTCTGGTAGCATAGTGGCTAAAGCACTTGACCGCTAACCAGAAGGCTGGCGGTTCAAACCC
>NW_006921698.1:6696211-6702982 GCF_000298275.1 Orycteropus afer afer | reverse complement strand
ATGAGGAAATTGATTTTTATCAGCTTCTGCAGTCTGAAATTGACTGAACATGCAATCAGGATGTGTTAATTATCACTGGTGAATGGAATGCAGAAGTTGGAAACAAAGAAGAATCACCAGTAGTTGGAAAATTTGGCTTTGGTGACAGAAATAATGTTGGAAATCACATGATAGAATTTTGCAAGACCAACGATTTATTCATTGCAAATGCCTTTTTTCAACAACACAAATGGTGGCTATACATGTGGACTTCACCAGATGGAATACACAGGAATCAGATTGACTACATCTGTGGTAAGAGGCGATGGAAAAGCTCAATATCTTCAGCCAAAACCAGGCCAGGAGTTGACTGTAGAACAGACCATCAACTGCTCATATGCAAATTCAACTTGAAGTTAAAGACAGTTAAAACAAGTCCATGAGAGCCAAAATATGATCTTGAATATATCCCTCCTGAATTCAGAGACCATCTAAAGAATAGATTTGATGCATTTGAACACCAATAACCAAATGCCAGAAGAACTGTGGGATGACATAAAAAACATCATCCATGAAGAAAGCAAGAAGTCACTAAAAAGACAAGAAAAGAAGGAAACACTAAAACATATGACAAAAGAGACTCTGAAACTTTCACTAGAGTGGAGAGTAGCTAAAGCAAATGGAAGAAATGGCAAGATAAAAGAGCTAAACAGATTTAAAAGAGCAGCTCAAGCAGACAAAGCCAATTACTATCATGAAATGTGCAAAGACTTGGAGTCAGAAAACAAAAGGGAAGAACATGCTTGGCATTTCTCAAGCTGAAAGAACTGACGAAAAAATTTAAGCCTTGAGTTACAATATTGAAAGATTCCATGGGCAAAATTTTGAATGGTGCAGGAAACATCAAAAGAAGATGGAAGGAATACATAGAGTCACTGTACCAAAAAGTACTGGTAGATCTTCATCCATTTCAGGAAGTGCCATATGATTAAGAACCAATGGTACTGAAGGAAGAAGTCAAAGGTGCACTGAAGGAATTGGTGAAGAACAAGGTTCCAGGAATTGGCAGTATACCTATTAAGATGTTTCAACAAACGGATGCCCCACTGGAGCCATTCACTCGGTTATGCCAAGAGATTTGGAAAACAGCTACCCGGCCAGCTGATTGGAAGAGATCCCTGTTTTTACTCATTCCAAAGAAAGGTGATCCCACAGAATGTGGAAATTATAGAACAATATCATTAATATCGCACACAAGTAAGATCTTACTGAAGATAATTCAAAAATGGTTGCAGCAGTATATTGACAGACAACTTCCAGAGGTCCAAGCTGGATTCAGAAGAGAACATGGAACAAGGGATATTATAGTTGCTGTCTGATATATCCTGGCTCAAAGCAAAGAATACCAGAAAGATGTTTACTTGTGTTTTTTTTTCGACTATGCAAAGGCATTTGATTGTGTAGATCATAACAAATTGTGGATGATATTGAGAAGAATGGGAATTCCAGAGCACTTGATTGTGCTCATGAGGAACCTGTACATTGACCAAGAGGCTGTCATTCAAACAGAACAAGGGGACACTGCATGGTTAAAAATCAGGAAGGGAGTTTGTCAAGGTTGTATCCTTTCACCATACTTATTCAATCTGTATGCCGAGCAAATAATCCAAGAAGCTAGACTATATGAAGAAGAATGTGGCATCAAGATTGGAGGAAGGATCATTAACAACCTGCGATACGATGATGGTACAACTTTGCTTGCTGAAAGTGAGGATGATTTGAGGCACTTACTGATGAAGACTGAAGAATACAGTCTGCAGTATGGATTACATCTCAATATAAAGAAGACAAAAATCCTCACAACTGGACCAATAAGCAGCATCATGATAAATGGAAAAAAGATTGAGGTTGTCAAAGAATTCACGTTGCTTGGTTCTACAATCGGCGCCAATGGAAGCAGCAGTCAGGACTTTAGATGACATGTAGCACTGGGCAGGTCGGCCGCAAAGGAACTCTTTCAAGTGTTGAGGAGCAAGGATGTTTCCTTGAGGAATAAGGTGTGCCTGATGCAAGCCATGATATTTCCAATTACCTTGTATACATGTGAGAGCTGGACAATGAATAAGGAAGACCGAAGAAGAGTTGATGCTTTTGAGTTGTGGTGCTAGCAAAGAATGCTGAAAGTACCATGAAATGCTAAAAGAACTAACAGATCTGTCCTGGAGGAAGTGCAGCTGAAATGCTCCCTGGAAGTGAAAATGGCCAGACTTCGTCTCACCTACTTTGGTCATGTTGTCAGAAGTGACCATTCCCTGGAGAAGGATGTCATGCTTGGTAAGGTGGAGGGTCAACAAAAGAGGGGAAGGCCTTCAATGAGATGGATTGACACAGTGGCTGCGACAATGGGCTCAAGTATAGCAAGAATCATAGAGCTGGCGCAGGATCAGGTGGTGTTTTGTTCTGCTGTGCATGGGGTCACTATGAGTCACGAACGATTTGACGGCACCTAACAACAACAACAAAAGAGACTGGTACTGAGTGATTGATCTTACAAATGCCTTTTTCTCCATCCCAGTCTTGAAAAAGAGATGCCCACAGTTTGCTTTCACATAGGAAGGATCACAATATGCTTTCAGCATTTTGCTACAAGGTTATTTGAATTCACAGGCTTACTGTCATGCTTCAGTTATAAGAGACTTGGACTTGGTATAGATTTCAATTATGGTGGTAACATTACATTGATGATATTATGTTGATAATATCAGAAGAACAGGCTAGGGCAGATTTGAAAACAGTGGTGACTCACATGACAAACCAAAAACCCAAACCAAACTCACTGCCACTGAGTCAATTCCAAGTCATAGCAACCCCTGTTGGGTTTCCGAGGCAGTAAATCTTTACAGGATTAGATTGCCCTATCTTCCTTCCATGGAGTGGCTGATGGTTTGAACCACCAACCTTCTGGTTAGCAGTCAAATACCTTAGGCATTGCACCACCAGAACTCCTGACGTGACCAACAGAGACTGGTTAATAAATCCAGTAAAAATCCAAGGCCTTGTCCAAATGGTGAAATTCTTGGGAATAACTGGGGCAGGAGCCACTCATGGCATTCCGCAGGCAACCAAGAATAAGTTGCTGTTACTATCTAACCCCAAGACTAAGCAGGAAGCCGAACATTTAATTGGTCTATTTGGATTTTGGAGAACACATATTCCATGTCTGGGAATATTGCTGAATCCCATCCATAAACCACGCAGAAGAGAAACTGAATGGGGGCCCAAGCAACATTAGGCTCTGCCTGAATTACAGAAAGTAGTCTCACTCTCCTTGCCTGTAAGTCCTTATGATCCACATTCAGACATGATTTTGTGGATGTCTGCTACACATCCTTATGCAGACTGGAGCTTATGGCAAAAGCCTGAGAACACCACCCTACAATGACTATTGGATTCTGGACTAGAAAGTTTCCACATGCTACAGCATGATAAACACCATTTGAAAAGCAATTACTCACCTACTATGGGCATTGATTGAGACTGCCTCAATGATAGAAGGACATAAAATCATCATAAGACCTGAAATACCCATAATGTCTTGGGTGATCTCAGAGAAACATTCTAAGAAGGAAGATGGTGCCCAAAATAGTTCCATAATAAAATGGCCACTGAGAATCTTATGAATAGCAATGATATAGTATTGGAAGATGAGGCCTTTGGTTGGACCAAAAATCAAAACCACTGCCATCAAGTTGATGCTGACTCACAGTGACCCTTATAGACAGAGTAGAACTGCCCCATGGGGTTTCCAAGGCTGTAGATCTTTACAGAACCAGACTGCCTCTTCATTCTCCCTGGAGCAGCTGGTGGGTTCAAACGTCTGATATTTTGGTTGACAGCTGAATGCTTTAACCACTGCACCACCAGAGCTCCTTCTCACATTAGGTAGCACTCAAAATATGACTGGAGAAGAGCTGCCTCCTCAAAGTAGAGTCAACCTTAATGACATGGATGGAGAAAAGCTCTCAGGACCTTCACAACAGCAACATCCATTAATAATCAGAATATGGAATGTATGAAGTATGAGTCTAGGAAAATTGGAAGTTGTAAAAAATGAAACGGAATACACAAAGACCGATATCCTAGGCATTACTGAGCTGAAATGGACTGCTACTGGCCATTTTGAATTGGATAACCCTGTGGTCTTCTACACCAGGTGTGACAAATTGAAGAGGAATGGTGTTGCATTCATGATCAAAAAGAACATTTCAAGATCTATATTGAAGTACAGTGTTGTCAGTGACAGGATAATATCCATACACCTACAGGGAAGACCAATTAATACTACTATTATTCAGATTTATGCACCAACCACTGAAATTGAAGATTTTCACTAACTTCTGCAGTCTGAAAATGACCAAACATGCAATCAAGATGTATTGATACTTACTGGTGATTGGAATGCAAAATTTGGAAACAAACAGCATTTTTACTTGGAAAATATGGATCCGGTGATAGAAATGACTCTAGAAATTGTATGATAGAATTTTGCAAGTCCAACAACTTATTCATTGCAAAATACCTCTTTTCAACAACATAAACAGTGGCTAGACATGTGGACCTCACCAGATGGAATACACAGGAATCAAATGGACTACATCTGTGGAAAGAGATTGTGGAGAAACTGAGTATTATCAGTCAGAATAAGGCCAGTTGCTGACGGTGTAACAAACAGACCATCAATTCCTCATATGCAAGTTTAAGTTGAAGCTGAAGAAAACTAAAACAAGTCCAAAACCAAAACCAAACTCACTGCCATGGAGTCAGATCCGACTCATAGTGACCCCTCCTTGGGTTTCTGAGGCAGTATCACTATGGAAATAGATTGCCCAACCTTCCTTCCGAGGAGTGGTTGGTGGGTTTGAACCACCAGCCTTCTGCTTAGCAGTCACATGCCTTAGGCACTACACCACCAGAGCTCCCAAAAAGAGTCCACAAGAGCCAAAATACAAACTTGATTATATCCCACTTGAATTTAGAGACCATCTGAAGAATAGATTTGATGCATTGAATACCAGTAACCAAAGACCAGATGAGTTGTGGAATGTCATCAAGAACATTACACCTGAAGAAAAGAAAAGGTCATTAGAAAGACAGAAACAGGAGAAAAGACCAAAGTGGATATCAGAAGACACTCTGAAACATACTTTTGAATGGAGAGTAGCTAAAGCAAATGGAAGGAATGATGAAGTAAAAGAGCTGAACAGAAGATATCAAAGGGTGATTCAAGAAGACAAAGTTATAATTAAATGTGCAAAGAACTGGATTTAGAAAACCAAAAGAGAAGGACACTATTGGCATTTCTCAAGCTGAAGGAACTGAAGAAAAAATTCAAACCTCAAGTTACCACATTGAAGGATTTTATGGGCAAAGTATTGAATGCTGCAGGAAACATCAAAAGAAGGAATACACAGAGTCACTGTACCAAAAAGAAGTAGTTGACATTCAGCCATTTCAGGAGGTAGTATATGATCAAGAATTGATGGTATTATAGAAAGAAGTCTAAGCTGCACTGAAGGAATTGGTGAAAAACAAGGCTCCAGGAATATACAGAATATCCATTGTGATGTTTCAACAGACAGATGCAATGCTGGAGGCACTGTCCGTCATTTATGTCAAGAAATTTGGAAGACAACTATCTGGCCAACTGACTGGAAGAGATTCTTATTTGTGCCCATTCCAAGGAAAAGTAATCCAACAGAATGTTGAAATTACTGAATCATATCATTAATATCACATACAGGTAAAATTTTGCTGAAAATAATTCAAAAACAGTTGTGGCAGTATATTGACAGAGAACTGCCAGAAATTCAAGCTGGATTCAGAAGAGAACATGGAACAAGGGACATAGTTGCTGATGTCAGATGGATCTTGGTTAAAAGCAAAGAATGCCAGAAATACGTTTATCTTTTGTTTGTTTGTTTTTTTGTTTTATTGACTATGCCAAGGCATTTGATTGTGTGGATCATAACAAATTATGGATAACATTGAGAAGAATGGGAATTCCAGAACACTTCATTGTGTTCATGAGACAAAGAGACAGTCATTTGAACAGAACAAGGGGACACTGCATGGTTTAAAATCAAGAAAAGTGTATGTGGGTATTGTATTCTTTCACCATACTTACTCAGTTTGTATGCTGAGCAAATAATCCGAGAAGCTGGACTATATGAAGAAGAATGTGGCATCAAGATTGGAGGAAGACTCATTAACAACCTGCGAAATGCAGTTGATACAACCTTGCTTGCTGAAAGTGAAGAAGACTTGAAGCACTTATTGATGAAGAACAAAGACTGTAGTCTTCAGTATGGATTACATCTCAACATAAAACAAAAATCCTCACAACTGGATCAGTAAGCAACAGCATGATAAATAGAGTAAAAATTGAAGTTGCCAAGAATTTCATTTTACTTGGACCCACAGTTAGCACCCATTGAAGCAGCAGTCAAGAAATCAAAGGACATATTGCATTGGGCAAATCTGCAAAATACTTCTTAAAGTATTAAAGAGCAAAGATATCACTTTGAAGACTAAGGTGTGCCTGGCCCAAGCCATGGTATTTTATTTTGTCTTTTTTTTTTTTTAATTGTGATTTGAATGAAAGTTTGTAGAGTTTTCCATTCAACAATCAATACACACTGTTTTGTGACATTTACTGCAATCCCCACACTGTACCAGCATTCTTCACACTTCCTCTCTGTACCAGCTCTTTCCCTTTGTTCTTCCTTCCTATCC
>NW_006921698.1:6684641-6692446 GCF_000298275.1 Orycteropus afer afer | reverse complement strand
GCACAGGGAGACAGCTCAGGGCGCAGGAGAGTATGGAGGGATGGTCACTGGGAAGAGGTAACTATGGGGAGGAAGTGGGAAGGGAGCTGTTGCATTGTAAACTGTGGTCAATGACATGAGACAAAGTATGTGTGAACTGCTGTATGGAAAGTGAATTCACTCTGTAAATCTTCACCCAAATCACAATAAATAAAATAAAATTTAAAAAAAAAAAAAAAGATTTACAGCCTTAGAACCCTTCTGGGCAGTAGACTGTGGAGGATAGTGTTCACATGCTCCATTCATCCTTTTTTTAAAATTATGATTTGGATTAAGGGTTACAGAGTAAATGCATTTTCCATTCAACAGTTCATACACATTTTGTTTCATGACATTGATTGCAATCCCCACAATGTAACTACTGTATTCCCACTTCCTCCCTCTGGTTACCTTTGCCTTCTTTCCTATGCATTCCTGCCCTCTGAGCTTTCTCCCTGTGCAAATGCTACCATTCTGAGATCCCATGGTTGATTATTCTAAGGAGTGTATCTACTTGGTGTAATTGTTCACCTTGTAGGTCTGTCTGTTTTTCAGCTGGAAGTTAAGCTATTGGAATGAGTACACTTCCAGGCCTGAAGGGTGACTAGGGTCATAGTCTTGAGGGTTTCACCGGTCTCTATCAGACCAGTAAGCCTGGTCATATTTATGATTCTGAGTTTTGTTCCATATTTTTTTCCCACTCTCTCCAGGATTTCCAATTTTGGTCCCTTTCTGGGTGATTGGCTGTGGTAGCCAAGCACCATCTAGTTCTTCTGCTCTCAGGGTCTTATACAAGCCATGCATGGTATTTTCAGTAGCCTCATAACCATGTGAAAGCTTGACAATGAATAAGGAATACCACAGGAGAATTGATGCATTTCAATTGTGTTGGCGAAAAATATTGAATGTACCATGGACGGCCAGAAAATAAAAAAAATCTGTCTTGGGGGAAGTATGACCAGAATGTTCCTTAGAAGCAAGAATGGCCAGACTTTATCTCTCATATTCTGGTCATGTTGTCAGAAAGGGCCAGTCCCTGGAGAAGGATATCATGCTTAGTAAAGCGGGAAATCAACAAAAAAGGAGAAGACCCTTGCTGAGATAGATTGACACAGTGGCTGAGACTATAAGCTCAAGCACAGCAACAATTGTCAGGATGGCGCAGCATCAGCAGTGTTTCATTCTTTTGTACAAGAGGTCACTATGAGTCAGAGCTGACTCAAGGGCACCTAACAACAACAACATGGTATAGTAATATATCTCTATGGAAGCAGATTGCCGAGTCTTCCTTCCAAGGAGTGGCTGGTGAGTGTGAACTTCCAGCCTTCTGGTTAGCAGTCAAATGCCAGACAAATATTTCTAATGTAAATATTTCTGAGATTCTTGCTAAAAGGTATTTTGAAAATACACTATTATGTAAATGGTTAATGTGCTCTGCCTCTAACAAAAAGTTTAGAAGTTCGAGTCTACCCAGAGGTGACTCAGAAGAAAGCCCTGGTGATTCAATTCTGAGAAGTCAACTATCAAAAACCCAATTGTGGACAGTTTTACTCTGATACACATAGGATCTTCATAAGTTGAAATTGACTCTATGGCAACTGGTTTATTGCTTATATTACTAATAGAACCGCTACTAACTAGTGAGCACAATTAAATAAAGAGAATGTAATAATTTATTAAAGAAGGAGCTCTGGTGGCATAGTGCCTAAGGCATTTGACTGCTATCCAGAAGGTTGGCAGTTAAAACCCACCAGCCACTGGGTGGAAAGAAGACTGGGCAATCTACTTCTGTAAAGGTTTACCGCCTGGGAAACCCAATGGGGATCACTATGAGTTGGAGTCCCCTCTATAGCAGTGAGGTGTTTTTTTTTTTGTTTGTTTGTTTTTATGGTGATGTAGTGGTTAAAGGATTTGGCTAAAAACAAACAAACAAACAAACTCACTGCTGTCTAGTGGATCTGACACATAGCAACTCTCCTCTGGTTTCCGAGGCAGTATCACTAGGGAAGTAGATTGCCCAATCGTCCTTCTGAGAAGTGGCTGGTGGGTTTGAACCGCCAGCCTTCTGGTTAGCAGTCAAATGCCTTAGGCACTACACTAACCAAAAAATCAGTGGTTTGAACTCAATAGCTACTCTGTAGGAGAACGATGAGGCAGTCATTTTCCATTAAGATTTACAGTCTTAGAACCCTTCTGGGCAGTTCTACTTTCTCTTACAGGGTCGCTATGAGTTGGAATCAACTCGAGGGCAGTGAATTTTTAAGACATTAATTAACAATGAAAGAATGATCAAGCTCATAAGCACTAGACTAAAGCTTATCTATGGACATTTGTCGGTTTTGGCTGCCTAGTATACAAACACCTCTACTTAATTCCAAATTGGTAGAAGGCAAGATGAAAGTGGGCAGATAGATATGTTCTTTTCTAACTCCCGTTTGGCTAGAATTTTGGCAAGGTAAATGGGCTTAACCAATTAATTAATCAATGTCCTGGCCAGGCTTTGAGAGATTTGAAATTTCAGAGTTGCTGTGACAAGTGTTGAGAATGATTGAGTCCAGCAGCATGGTGGCAGATGTCCAGTGGCAGGAGTGCCAATGGCAATGAGTGTCATAACAGAAGTAGCACTGTGGCATGTCCAGAGCCAACTGTTTCCGTGGTAGTGCCTTTCTGTTTCTGTACAGTCTTCCTGACAATTCTGTGAGCCTCCTGGTAGG
Organism: Orycteropus afer afer; assembly: GCF_000298275.1. Lineage (NCBI taxonomy): Eukaryota > Metazoa > Chordata > Mammalia > Tubulidentata > Orycteropodidae > Orycteropus > Orycteropus afer. The sequence continues at coordinate 6,689,714 of NW_006921698.1, read as the reverse complement.
CGTCCAATAAAGTTATTTTCTGCTTAGGTTAGCCAGATTCCATTTTTAATTATTATGACTGAGAACTTTAAATGGTATATATTTTTATTTGAAGAATGCGAGATAAAATCTTTTACCAACATTGTACAAATTGGCCATCTGATTGGCAGCCATAATATATGTATTAGTAATTTCTCATTAGGCAGTTACTTGTAAATGGAGTAGGACAAGTAGAATTCTAAAATCATCATCATTCCCAATCTATTAAAATTATATTCCATCTCTTGATAGTTTATGAATATATTATTTTCGTATCAATCATTAAAATTGTTGGAATGAGAAACACTATTTCATACCCTGGAGATATTCCTAACATCCCCTGTTAAGATGCAAATAATCTCAGAAATTTGTTTTTCAATATCAAAAGAATATGTTTAAGCTAAAAAAAGAGTATTACTTCAGCCTAAAATGGCAAAGAGTTTATGAGTTTACAATATCGATGCTCTGAAAAAAGTTGTGTTTGCTTTTTTTCTTTCACAGTAGAGAGAGGCTAAGTTATTCAGACTGTTTCATTGACTGAATATTTCAAACCTTGCAATGAAGTAATGTAACAATATACACATGGTGTCTCCAGTAACAATTGTTGGGTCCTGTGCTATCAGCTACCTAGTTGTGTTATTATACAATAACATACTGTACAACCATAAGTGTTGTGCCAATGATGAGCTCTATAAGAAGACTCTCAAAGGACACCAAAAATCTGAGAACTAAAATCATTGCCCAGTCTTCAGTGTGATTCCAGGTTTCAATTTCCTAGTTTCTAGATTTTGCCTTGTTTTATTTCTGTTTTTGTTTGTCTCCCCCTATTGTTAGAGATATATGAAGGAAATAGCACATAAGCAAAACCTTGACTTCTAATTGGTGTATGTGTCACAATGGTACCAAATAAATAGATTTACTAACAAGGAATCATACAATATTGTTGTTAGATATCATTGAGTGAATTACAACTCATGGTGACCCCATGTGTGCAGAGTAGAATGGCTGCATGGGGACTTTTCAAGGATCTAACCTTTCAGAAGCAGATGGCCAGGCCTGTCTTCCTAGGGGCCTCTGAATGGCTTCAAATTGCCTGTTGTTAGGTGCCATCGAGTCATCTTTGGCTCACAGTGGCCCTATGCACAGCAGAACGAAACATTGCCTGGTCCTGTGCCAGCCTCACAATCCTTGCTATACCTTAGCCTATTGTTGCAGCCACTGTGTCAATCCATCCCGTTGAGGGCCTTCCCCTTCTTCGTTGACCCTCCACTTTACCAAACATGATACTCTTTCCAGGGAATGTTCCCTTCTTACAATATGACCAAAGTAGGTAAGACAAAGTCTGGCCATTCTCGCTTCCAAGGAATATTCCAGCTGCACTTCTTCAAGGACAGATTTGTTAGTGCTCCTGGCAGGCCATGGTACTTTCAGTATTCTTCACCAGCACCACAACTCATAAGCACCAACTCTTCTTCGGTCTTCCTTATTCATTGTCCAACTTTCACATGCATATAAGACATGGGGCAGTATTTCATTCTGTTATGCATAGGGTCACTATGAGTCAGAGCCAACTAGACGGCACCTAACAGTAACAGCAACAACAAACTTGATTTAAAAAAAAAAAAAAAAAAAAGTGCCAAAAGACTCACTTTTACATTCTGAAGTCAAACATCATAAATTGCTTCATTACCTCTGGAATTTTTTTCTGGCATTAATGTAGTTAATTTTGGAAGTCAGTGTACAGGGTAGCTACTTTCTTCCTGTAGTGAAGAAACTGTTGACATAGTTCACTAGAGAGAGTCATAGCACCATTGACCCTAGCCTATGAAATTGTGATGTTACCCTAAAGCCAGTGCCTAACTTAGCAGGTGTATGTTATTTAACTATTATTTGTGGACATATAACCTAGTATGTGTCTTTCTAAATCTACTGGAATATATAAATATTTTTTACTTGAAATGGAAACAAACCTATAATTTGTCCCCAGCTAAGCCATTGTTAAACTGGCTATGTTGTTGTTGTTGTTATGTGCTGTCAAGTCAGACCCGACTCATAGCGACCCCTCCTTGGGTGTCCGAGGCGGTATCACTACGGAAGTAGCTTGCCAAACCTTCCTTCCAAGGAGTGGCTGGTGGGTTTGAACCGCCAGCCTTCTGGTTAGCAGTCAAGTGCCTTAGGCACTATGCTACCAGAGCTCCCTAAACTGACTATAGTATATAACATTTACCAACGTTTTCTTCAGATTTGAAAGATTAATTTTTGTTCTCTTAGTATTGTAACATGGAAAGTTCTTCTACTTTGCTTTTATCTCCAAGCTTGTCATTAGCAGGATCTTCTTGAGAAGCTGAGTCTCTTAATAGTAAGTCAGGTAGGAAGGCAGATACAGTGCAAAATGCTATGCTAGAGGCAAAAAGTAATACAGAAAGCACATGTTGATTACATGATCATTGATTAGCCAAAAGGTAGGCAGTTTGACAAAAGTGGATGTCAGAATTCCTGGAGCCTTGTTTTTCACCAATTCCTTCAGTGCAGCTTTGACTTCTTTCTTCAATACTATTGGTTCTTGATCATATGCCATATCCTGAAATGAATGAACATTGACCAGTTCTTTTTGGTACAGTGACTCTGTGTATTCCTTCCATCTTCTCTTGATGTTTCCTGCATCATTCAATATTTTGCCTATAGAAACTTTCAATATTGCAACTTAAGCCTTGATTTTTTTTTCTTCAGTTTTTTCAGCTTGAGAAATGCTGAGTGTGTTAGACTGGGTTCTCTAGAGCAACAAAAACTAGCAAAGCTTAGAGAGAGAGACAGAGAGAGAGAGAGAGAGAGAAATTTCTCTTAGGAAAATGGCTCACAAATGTATAGAAGCTGGCAAGTCCAAAGAATGTATGTCTTCCTAGGATGTCCCTGGATATCCTGGAAGCAGGCCACACTCCTAGGGAAACTTCTCTTGAACAGATTGGCCACACAGAACACAGTGATCCAATCCCATCATGGGAGCAATCACACAGAACTGGGGTCCAGCCAAGTTGACACACAGCTCCAACTATCACACCGAGCGTGTTCTTCCTGTTGGTTTTTTAACTCCAGGTCTTTGCACATTTCATTACAGTAATTGGCTTTGTCTGCTCAAGCTGCTCTTTGAAATCTTCTGTCCACCTCTTTTATCCTGTCATTTCTTGCATTTGTTTTAGCGTAGTCTTTGCTCAAGGACAAGTTTCAGAGTCTCTTCTGACATCCATTTTGGTCTTTTCTTCCTTTCTTGTCTTTTTAATAATGACCTTTGCTTTCTTTATGGATGATGTTCTTGATGTCATCCCACAATTCCTGGTTTTTGGTCATTGGTGTTCAGTGCTTCAAATCTATTCTTTAAGTGGTCTCTAAATTCAGGAGGAATATAATCAAGGTCATAAATTGGTTCTTATGGGCTTGTTTTAATTGTCTTCAGCTTCAGCTTGAACTTGCATATGAGCAGTTCATGGTCTATTCCACTGTCAACTCCTGTTTTGCCTGTAGATATTGAGCTTCTCCATCTCCTCCTTCCACAGATGTCAGTCTGATTCCTGTGTATTCCATCTGCCTAAGTCCATGTGTATAGCCACCATTTATGTTGTTGAAAAAAGGTATTTGCAATGAGCAAGTCGTTGGTCTTGCAGAATTCTATCATACGATCTCTACCATCATTTCTATCACCAAGGCCATATTTTCCAACTACCAGTGACTCTTCTGTGTTTCCAACTTTTGCATTATAGTCACCAGTAATAATCAGGACATCTTGATTGCCTGTTTGGTTAATTTCAGGCTGCAGAAGTTGGTAAAAATCTTCAATTTCCTCATCTTGGGCTTTGGTGGTTGGTGAATAAATTTGAATAATAGCAGTATTAACTGGCCTTCCTTGTAGGGATATGGATATTACACTATCACTGAAACCATTGTACTTCAGATTCGATCTTGAAACATTCTTTGTGATGGTGAAGGCCACGCCATTCCTCTTCAATTTGTCATTCCCAGCATAGTAGATCATATGGTTATCTGATTCAAAATGGCCAAAGCAAGTCCATTTTAGCTCACTAATACCTAAGATCCATATTTGTACCCATTCCAAAGAAAGGGGATCCCACAGAATGTGGAAATTAATAAACAATATCATTAATATCGCATGCAAGTAAAATCTTACTGAAGATGATTCAAAAACGGTTGCAGCAGTATATTGACAGAGAACTTCCAGAGGAGCAAGCTGGATTCAGAAGAGGATGTGGAACAAGGGATATCATAGCTGTTGTCAGATGGATCTTGGCTCAAGGCAAAGAATACCAGAAAGGTGTTTACTTGTGTTTTATTAACTATGCTAAGGCATTTGATTGTGTGGATCATGACAAATTATGGATAACATTGAGAAGAATGGGAATTCCTGAATACTTGATTTTACTCATGAGGAATCTGTACCTTGACCAGGAGGCTGTCGTTCAAACAGAACAAGGTGACACTACATGGTTTAAAATCAAGAAGGGAGTGTGTCAGGGTTGTATCTTTTCCCCATACTTATTCAATCTATATGCTGAGCAAACAATCCAAGAAGCTGGACTATATGAAGAAAAACGTGGCATCAGGATTGGAGGAAGAATCATTAACAACCTGAGATACACAGACGAAACAACTTTACTCGATGAAAGTGAGGATGACTTGAGGCACTTACTGATGAAGGTTGAAGAATACAATCTGCAGTATGGATAACATCTCAATATAAAGCAAACAAAAGTCCTCACAACTGGAACAATGAGCAGCATCACAATAAATGGAGAGAAGATTGAGGTTGTCAAATAATTCACGTTGCTTGGTTCTACAATCGATACCAATGGAAGCAGCAGTCAGGGCATTAGATGACATGCAGCACTGGGAAGGTCAACCACAAAGGAACTGTTTCAAGTGCTGAGGAGCAAAGATGTCTCCTTGAGGACTAAGGCATGCCTGACACAAGCCATGATATTTCCAATCGCTTCATATGCATGTGAGAGCTGGACAATGAATAAGGAAGACCAAAGAAGAGTTGAT
>NW_006921698.1:6676620-6684462 GCF_000298275.1 Orycteropus afer afer | reverse complement strand
CAAATGGAGGTCCTGAAAGCTTTACTCCATCCATGTTATTAAGGTCAACTCTACTTTGAAGAGGCAGCTCTTCCCCAGTTGTATTTTGAGTGCCTTCCAACCTGAGGGGCTCATCTTCCAGCACCATATTGGACAAAGTTTCAGGCCTATTTATAAAGTTTTCCAGTATTATTCCATGCAGTGTCTCACTGCTATTCCTAAGGTTTTCACTGGCCAATTCTTTGAGAAGTGGATAGCCCCTTCCAAGTCTGTCTTAGTCTGGAAACTTCACTGAAATCTGTCCACCATGGGTGACCCTGCTGGTATCAGAAATATCAGTGGCATAGCCTCTAGCCTTACAGTAACATGCAAGCCACCACAGTACAGCAAACTGACATATGAGTGGTGGATCAACTTTATTGGGGTGTAGTTCACATACCCGAGCACTTGATTGTACTCATGAGGAATCTGTACCTTGACCAGGAGGCTGTCGTTCAAACAGAACAAGGGGACACTACATGGTTTAAAATCAAGAAGGGAGTGCGTCAGGGTTGTATTCTTTCTCCACACTTATTCAATCTATATGCTGAGCAAATAATCCGAGAAGCTGGACTATATGAAGAAAAACGTGGTATCAGGATTGGAGGAAGAATCATTAACAACCTGAGATATACAGATGATACAACTTTGCTTGCTGAAAGTGAGGATGACTTAAGGCACCTACTGATGAAGGTTGAAGAATACAGTCTGCAGTATGGATTACATCTCAACATAAAGAAAACAAAAATCCTCACAACTGGACCAATGAGCAGCATCACAATAAATGGAGAGAAGATTGAGGTTGTCAGGGAATTCACATTGCTTGGTTCTACAATCGATGCCAACGGAAGCAGCAGTCAGGACATTAGATGACGTGTAGCATTGGGGAAGTCAACTGCGAAGGAACTGTTTCAAGTGCTGAGGAGCAAGGATATCTCCTTGAGGACTAAGGTGCGCCTGACACAAGCCATGATATTTCCAATTGCCTCGTATGCATGTGAGAGCTGGACAATGAATAAGGAAGACCGAAGAAGAGTTGATGCTTTTGAGTTGTGGTGCTGGCGAAGAATGCTGAAAGTACCGTGGACTGCTAAAAGAACTAACAGATCTGTCCTGGAGGAAGTGCAGCCAGAATGCTCCTTGGAAGCAAGAATGGCCAGACTTCGTCTCACCTATTTTGGTCATGTTGTAAGGAGGGACCATTCCCTGGAGAAGGATGTCATGCTTGGTAGGGTGGAGGGTCGACGAAAGAGGGGGAGGCCTTCAAGGAGATGGATTGATACGGTGGCTGCGATGATGGGCTCAAGTATAGCAGGGATTGTGGGGCTGGCGCGGGATTGGGCAGTGTTTCGTTCTGCTGTGCATGGGGTCGCTATGAGTCAGAAACGACTCAACGGCACTTAACAACAACAACAACAACGGTTCACATACCATACATGTGATAGTTGGAGCTGTGTGTCAACTTGGCCGGACCATAATTCTGTGTGGTTTAAGTTGTTGTGATGTGGTTATGCCCATGATGGAACCAGATGATTATGTTTTGAGCAGGCAATCTGTTGAAAGGGAGTTTCCCTAGGGGTGTGGCCTGCTTCCAGTATATCTATGGACATTCTGGGAAAAGAGACATTCTTCTGTGGATTGGGATTCTGTTGTGCTGCCTACAACTGTTCATGAGTGAATAATCCACCATTCAGCCTGAAGATCTTGGATTTGTCATTCATTGGAGTCAACAGCCGGTGTACTGCCTGCCAGCCTTGAGCTCCTCACCCTCCGTGGCTGCAAGAGTCAGGAAAAGCCTCCAGCCTGACGTGGAAAAGCCTCCAGCTTGACGTTTGATCCAGGAACTTTGGACTTGCCAGCCTCTATAAGTGTGTGAGCCATTTTCCTAAGATAAATTTCTCTATGTATACATATATATGGGAGCTCTGGTAGCATAGTTCCTAAGGCACTTAACTGCTAACCAGAAGTCTGGCGGTTCAAACCCACCAGCCACTCCTCAGAAGGAAGATGCGACAATCTACATCCGTAGTGATACTGCCTTGGAAACCCAAGGAAGGGTTGCTATGAGTCGGGGCTGACTCCATGGCACATAACAACAACAACAACAACATACATATATATAAGCTTTACTGGTTTTGTTTCTCTAGATAACCCAGTCTAACACAATACACTTCACCCCTTTGAAGTGGACAGTTCAACAGTTTTTATATATTCACATAGTTATGCAACCATCACCACAATAAATTTTAGAACATTTTCATCACCCCAAAAGAAATCTTGTATCCCTTAGCAGTCACTCCTAATTTCCCAACTCTCATCACCCAGGCCTGGGCCACCACTAATCTATTCTTTCTATATATGGATTTGTCTATGAATATTTCACATAAATGGAACCATACAGTGTGTTGTCTTGTGAATGGCTTCTTTCACTTAGCATAATGTTTCCAAGGTTCCTCCATGTTGTAGCAGGATCAGTACTTCACACAATATCATGGCCGAATAATTTTCATTTGTCTGGATATACTATAGTTTGTTTATCCATTCACACATTTGGGTTGTTTCCACTTTGGCTATTATGAATAATGCTGCTGTGACCATTCATGTACAAGTTTTTATGTGGATATATATTTTCAATTATCTTGCACATATATCTAGGAGTAGACTTGCTGGGTTATATGGTAATTCCAGATTTAATTTTTTAAGAAATTTTATATGATTTTAACATTACAGGAAACAAGTCATGAATTCAACATGTTTACATAGTGCTAACCTTGGTTAGGTAAGAAGATTAACTGGGGCTTTATAAGAACTTCTGTATGGATAAATCTTTAACAGTTTATCAAGGATTGTAGGAATAGAACGAATTATTCAATGTATTTAATACTTTTAGAATGACTTTGGAAACTGCTGCCTCCATCCACAAGGGATAGGCTCCTGGCGTGTAAGGACAGGCCCTGGCAGACATGGCTCCTCCATGTGAACCTTTAACACATATACCTCTGGCCATACCAAGAACACACACCAAGACCAAAAAACAAACTCACTGCCATTGAGTTGATTATGACTCATTGAAACCCTATGGGACACAGTAGTGTTTCCAAGGCTATAAATTATTACAGAAGCAGACTGCCCTATCTTTCTCCCATGAAGCAGCTGGTGGGTTTGAACCACTGACTTTTTGGTTAGCAGCCAAATGCTTTAACCTCTGTACCACCAGAGTTCCTTAGACAGGTAAACTAATTATCCGAACTAACTGGATTTTTATTCCTGAGAACTTAGAATCAGATCATAGCAGTCTGTCTCTTTTCAGTGAACCTGTATCATACAACTATGGACTGTGCAATAGCCATATTCTGTTTTGAGGACTAATTGGCAGTTGGGAATTAGTCTTCAGGGAGAAAGAAAGAAACAGATGTGCAGGGAAGAAAACAGGCAAGATATGAATTATTCTCTGGGTTCTATTGCACAGTTCCAGGCCCTCACTAGAGTTTGTCTGCATACCAACCCTTGAGTTTCATGAGGCATCCTGTATCTTTATACTAAATTACCTTTTGTTGTTGTTATTAATAATAGCTCCAGTAGGCTTCTGATACTTAATAAACAAGAGTTATAGCTTTAGAAAACTGTGAAAAGTAGTGTGCAAGCAAAATAAGATTTTTTAAAAAATCAAAGTAAAGTACACAAAGTCATGGGCTTTAATGCATCTTCATACAGAATTATAATATATATATGATATAATAACACCTAATATATAATGCATACTACTATCACATGGGGAGCCACCAGTAGAAGCAAAGTGGGTAGGAGTAGACTATTGATAAATCTAATTAAATTTATAAAGAGCACTATTTATAACAGCACTAAACAAGTCTATGATCTGACCTTTCTGAGGTATCCCTGAATTGCTTTATGGAGCTATTAGAATAATTTAATGTATTACCTCATGCTATAGCAATAATTTTCTTAATGTAGAAGGAAAAAAAGAATACCACAGAATTGCTGGAGGAGTTTTTCAATAACTACCTTTTGTGCTAAGCAAAAAGTAATCATAAAAATTAATACAATTAACTTTCATTTCCAAAAAGAGTAGACCTATTTTGGACATTAAACATAATATAAACATGAGAAGACTGAAAGATAGAAAAAAGACAAACTGGCTAGGGAACTAAACACCTAAAGAATTACACAGTTGTGCGTTCCCTGGATTTTCATTTTGCTTCACATGTCCCAGACTTGAAACTGAAGAAGCCAGAAACCAGAAAAGTCAAATCTTCTTTAACAAAAGCTTGCTTTCTTTAGCCAAAAGACCAGGAAAGGGGCAGGGTAAGACAAAAAAATCTTAGATAATAACTCTACTCCAGCTAAATTCCAAAGGAAAATCTGTGGCCCCACAGCCCAGGCTAGCAAAGACAGGGTAGAAAGCCTAGACTTCCACCCAGGCCAGGATGTTAATAAGGTGCCCAACCTCCTCCCACCCACCACCACCAGGTGAAGTAGGAAATGCGGACTGTCATCATTATAGGCAGTAATGAGCCCCACCCCACCCTACCACCTTCAGTGTCAGTGGAGACCACATGTGGAATCTGGACTTCATCTCCACTCAGTAAAGAGGTACCCCTCCTCCTCCCCTCTAGGGTGGTGTTAAAGGAGGCCTAGTAGAGAGTCAGGCATTTTACCCTAAAGAAGGCAGTCATAATATTATGAGTGAAGGTCATATGAGGAACAGAAACAAGGAACTCATCCTCCCAGCCAGGGAAGTATCGCTGGAGGTCTACTGGGGAGCCAGAATGTTTATTCCTGTCCAGTCAGTCTCCTAAGATGTCACCAGAGACTGAGTAGGGAATGTGGACTTCTATCCTCACCTGGCAGTAACAAGGTGATGTTTCCCTTTTCCCTGTTGGAACATCTCTTAGAGAAAACTCGATAAGAAGGTTGAATAAGATCCAGAGCCTCACAACATAACTTTCAAAATCCAGGTTTCAACCAAAAAAATCACATAACTTAACAAAAACAAGGAAGACTTGAAACTGAATTTTGTGTGCGTGTGTGATTTGGGTGAAAATTCACAGAGCAAATTCACTTTCCATACAGCAGTTCACATACACTTTGTCATGACATTGACTACAATTCACCACAATGCAACAGCTCCTCTCCCACTTCCTCCCTATAGTCACCTCTTCCCTGTGTCCATCCCTCCATCACCCCTGCCCCCTGAGCTGTCTCCCTGTGCATAAACAGCCCTTCTTTCCCCCATAATTGTTCTCTCCAAGGAGTGTATTTTGTTGTTGTTGTCGTTGTTATGTGCTGTCGAGTCGGACCCAACTCATAGCGACCCCTCCTTGGGTTTCCGAGGCAGTATTACTATGGAAGTAGATTGCCCCATCTTCCTTCCAAGGAGTGGCTAGTGGGTTTGAGCTGCCAGCCTTCTGGTTAGCAGTCAAGTGCCTTAGGCACTATGCTACCAGAGTTCCCAGGAGTGTATTTACCTCAGGTAAATGTTCAACTCCTATGCCTGTCTTTTGCTTGGCTGGAAGCCACAGGTGTTGGTTCAATTCCAGACCTGAAGGGCACCTAGAGGCCATATTCTCCTGAATCTGAATTTTAAAAAGACAATCAATAGATGCCAACATCAAGGTGACAGAGATGTTAGAAGTTTCTGACCAAGACTTTATAGTAGCCATTATAAAATACTTCAACAAGCAATTATGAACACACTTGAAACAGATGAAAATATAGAAACTCTCAGTAAAGAAATAGAAAGTTTCAGCAAAGATATGGAAAATATGAAAAAGAACCAAATAGAAAAAAAAATAAGCTAACGAAGAGTATTCCCATATATGTATGTACAACAAGACAGAAGTTTAAAAACTGAAACAACAAATAAAAAAAAAAAAAAAAAAAGCTCAGTGAATTGGTTCAACTGTAGAATAGAAGGGACAGAGAAAAGAATTAGTGAACTGAAAGATAGAATGATAGAAATTGTCCAATGTGAACAATAGAAAATACAGTGAAAATAAGTGAATAGAGCCTCAGGGACCTACGGGATTATAACAAAAGATTGGTGTTCATAATATTGAAGTCATGGAGAAGAGAAAGAGGGTGAAGCTAAAGGTGTACATGAAGATGGAGGTGGCCCAAGAAAGCAATTTAGTCATATATACCATGCTGTCCCCCTATAGCAAAGAACTGAGAAACCAAGTGAAACAGAGGACAATCTGGGAACCAGAAGAGCAAATATAGGGATGAAGAATCAGATCAAACACTGAATGGAAGAAGAAACTGAATGAGAACAGGAGATATAGACTGTAGGCATCTTGCCAGCCAGCCTAGTGCAGCATGGCCATCTTGAGACAAAGCAAGCAGCTTTCCAGCATGAAGAGCATAGGAAGGCAACCTCAGGGAATCCCCCAAAAAAGAGACTGAGATACTGTGTAAACAAGCCCAGTGCAAAGCAAGGCGAGCAGAACATGAACTGGTTCTAAAAAGGAAACATGCAGGAAGGTGAGGGAGAGACCTAGGAATCCAGGTGATCATAGAGCAAGGAGGGACCAAAAAATAGCAACAGAAATACTCACCAGCAGTGGTGCCAGATCATTTGGGCAGGTGGTGGTAGGACAATAAAAGATCCTTGAAGTGGCAGCTAGAGATCCTGCACCTGTCCAGACTCAATAACCCCTTACTGCTTGCAATTGGTTGAAGCCAGGTCCTGGTCTCCAGCTGCACACTGCAGGGAGTGCCCTGTCACCCATTCCAGAGACTAAGAAAACATATTCCTCCTCTCTGCTCACAGTGGCCAGCAGTGTACCCTCCTCACCACCCACTCAGTGATCTGCAGCACACTCATGTACCATCAAACCAGCAACCAGAGCCTCCTGACTACCCAGTCCATCCCTGCTCCACCTGCCTGCCCAGTAATCTGCAGCACATACTGCAACATTGTCAGACCTATGACTGGAGGTTTGTGCTGCTCTGCCTACCCCTCCACTGCCCTGCCTTTCCACCAGAGCAACATGCTCTCCTGCCACAAGACCAGCAACCAGTGGAGTGAAACCCCCTTCCCCTGCCACACTGGCTACCTGGCAACAAGTGGTGTGAGTTCCCATGCCACCCACCTGGTGACCAGTGGCCCATGTACCATCACCCTGACCACCCAGCAAACAGCAGTTCACACATCCAGCACATAACACAGTGACTGGTGAGAATGCTTCCTGCACCCAGTCCCTGGTCATCAGCTGGACAGACACATGTCCTCATCAGCAACACTTGACAGGTGCCATCTGCACCTCTCCAAAACAATGAGCAGAAAATCCTAGTGCACTCATCCAATGTCTGCCTGACTGCAACATCACACATCCCACACCCAGACAGTTCCTGCAGGCTATCTGCACTTGCACTGAAATGCCTTGTCACCTACTGAGATGCCAATTTGTGCACATACAGCTGGCCTACCCCATCCATTTGGGTGGCACTCTCTCACACTGGATACAGAGATGTCCTATCCTGACCTCCAGAGAACACACTGACTGCTAGCACCAACCCAGAAGGACTACAGTCTCACAAGGACTGTGAAGGAGCCCTTGTGATGGATGATGGTACATGGTGATCAACCCAGCACTTGTAACCTAATATCAGGAAAAGAATGTTCTCTCCCACCTCCACTCAATCTGGTAAGGGAATACATATAAGCCTAACCACAAAGGACTGGCACATGAGTGTACTATCCACTAATGAGAGTAAATCATGCCCAGTTAACAGTCACCACCAAAGTCACACATAGGCCAGAACTACAAAACAACAAGAATTAAAATAATACAAAGGAAGAAA
>NW_006921698.1:6670978-6676520 GCF_000298275.1 Orycteropus afer afer | reverse complement strand
AAATAAATATATAAATAAATAAAGACCTTAATGGCTCAGAGACAGCAGACAATAAAAAGTCATATGAAAAACTGGATTAGATGGCTCAAACAAGTTAGTAAAATAAAAGGGCAGAAAACTTATTTGAGGAAGAAAGGTACTAGAACTACCTGACAAGGAATTCAACAGAGTTATATAGAAAAGTTATATAGAAAAGCCTCAAAACCCTAGAAGAATTCAGGAAAACAATACAAGAACAAATGACAAATAAATAGAAAATTAGAAACTATACAAAAACAAAGACTAGAAATACAGAAGATTAACAATAAAATATCAGAAATAGATAATGGAAGTAGAATTGAATCAATGGAAGAAAGAATCAGTGAAACAGAGGACAAAAACCCTGATACTAATTTGTTTGAGGGACGGTCAGAAAAAAAAAATGAAGACAAATGAAGAAAGCCTAGGAGTCATGTGGGACATTATCGAGAGGAATAATTTATGCATAATAGGTATTCTAAAAGAGAAGAAGAAAAAAAAGTAGAGAATTTTGGAAGATTTATTGGCAGAAAATTTTCCTAATATCATGAAAGATGAAAAAGTTTCCATCAAAGAAGCTCATTGAACACCATGTATAATAGATTACAAAACAAGGCATATCATAATTTGACTTTTCAAAACCAAAGACAAAGAAAGAATTCTGAGAATAGCTTGTGAAAACTGAAATATCACCTATGAAGGGGCAACAATAAGACTAAGCACTTGAGAAGTGAAAATCCAGAAATAGATCCTTCCACATAAGCACAGCTGATCTTTGACAAAGGGCTGAAACCAATTCTATGCAGAAAGAAGATAGTCTCTTTAACAAATGATGCTGGCAAAACTGGTTATCCATTTGCAGAAAAATGAAACAAGATCCATACCTCACACCATACACAAAAATGAACTCAAGGTGAATCAAAGACCTAAATGTAAAAACAAAAACTATAAAGTTAATCAAACATAACATAAGGGCAAACTTAGGGGCCATGATTTATGGCATAAATAGACAATAACCCAAAATGAACAAACAGCAGAAGAAAAACTAAATGACTGGGGCCTTCTAAAAATTAAATTCTTACGTGCATCAAAAGAGTAAAAGGAGAACCTACAGATTGGTTATATATATATTTGTTGTTATGTGCCATTGAGTTGGACCCAACTCATAGCAACCCCTTGGGTTTTCGAGACAGTATCACTATGGAAGTAGATTGCCGAACCTTCCTTCCAAGGAGTGACTGGTGGGTTTGAACTGCCAGCCTTCTGGTTAGCAGTCAAATGCCTTAGGCACTATGCTACCAGAGCTCCTATATACATACACACACATACCCACACACACACACACACACACACACATATATGTAGCAATGACATATTAAACAAGGGACTTATCTCTAAAATTTATAGAAAACTTCAATACCTCCACATCAAAAAGACAAACAATCAACTCCAAAAATGGGCAGAGGAAATGAAAAGACACTTCACCAAAGAAGATATTCAGGCAGCCAATAAACACATGAAGAAATGCTTGTGAGCATTAGCCATTAGAGAAATGCAAATCAAAACAACAATGAGATTATCATCTCAATACACCAATAATAGCAAAATTCATCAAGACAGAAAACAACAAATGCTGGTGATGGTGTGGAAATATTGGAACTCTCATACACTGCTGATGGGACTGTGAAATGGTACAACCACTGTGGAAAATAGTATAATGGTTCTTTAAAAAGGTGGAAATAGAAATATCATTTGATCTAGCAATCTCATTACTAGGAAGAGGTGAGATCCTGGATATAATAGATATATGCACACGTATGTTTGTTGCAGCACTAAAGATGGGAACAACCTAAGTGCCCATCAATAGATGAATGGGTAACCAAACTATGACACATAACACATGATGGAATATTATGCAACATTAAAAAATAATGAAGAATCAGTGAATCACCTCATAATGTGGGTGAATTTGGAGGACATTATGCTGAGTGAAATAAGTCAATCACAGAAGGACAAATATTGTATGAGTGCATTATTGTAAAATGTCAAGGAAAGGTTTACACAGAGAAGGAAACTTTCCTTGTTGGTTACCAGCAATGGGAGAGGAGGGGATAGGAGGATAAATAAATGGATAATTAGGAGACAGGTTTGAGATGGGTGAAGAGAAAAAGTAATACAGGTTCCTCATGAGCACATGTAATGGTTTCTGGAATTCTCATTCTTCTCAATGTTATCCATAATTTGTCACGATCCACACAATTGCTTTTGCATGGTCAATAAAACACAAGTAAACATCTTCCTAATATTCTTCACTTTCAGCCAAGATCCATCTGATACCAGTAATGATATCCCTCATTCCATGTCCTCTTCTGAATCCAGGTTGTGTTTCTGGAAGTTCCCTATCAATATATTGCTGCAACCATTTTTTGAATTATCTTCAGCAAGATTTTATTTGTGTGTGATAATAATGATATTATTTGCTAATTGCCAGATTCCATGGAATCACCTTTCTTTGGAACGGGTACAAATATGGACCTCTTCCAATCACTTGGCCAGGTAACTGTCATCCAGATTTCTTGGCATAGATGAGTAAGTGCCTCCAGAGTGGCATCCATTTGTTGAAACATCTCAGTGGGTATTCTGTCAATTCCCAGAGACTTGTTTTTTATCAATTTCTTCAGTGCAGCTTTGACTTCTTCCTTCAATAGCCTTGCTTCTTGATCATATGCCACCTCCTGAAATGATAAACACTGACCATTTCTTTTTGGTACAGTGACTGTGTATTCCTTCCATCTTCTTTTGATGCTTCCTGCATGATTCAATATTTTGCCCACACAAAATCCTTCAATACTGCAACTCGGGGCTTGAATGTTTTTCAGTTCTTTCAGCTTGAGAAATGACAAGTGGTCTTCCCTTTTGGTTTTCTAACTCCAGGTCTTTGCACGTTTTATTATAATTGACTTTGTCTTCTCAAGCTGCTCTTTGAAATCTGTTCAGCTCTTTTATCTTGTCATTTATTCCATTTGGTTTAGCTACTCTCCATTCAAGAGTAAGTTTTAGAGTCTCTTCTGACATCCATTTTGGTCTTTTCTTCCTTTCCTGTCTTTCTAATGTATGTTCTTGATGTCATCTCACAATTCCTCTGGTTTTCGGTCATTGCTGTTCAATGCATCAAATTTATTCTTCAGATGGCCTTTAAATTCAGGTGGGATGTAATCAAGGTCGTATTTTGGCTTTTGTGAACTTGTTTTGTCTTCAGCTTCAACTTAAACTTGCAATATGTGCAGTTGATGGTCTGCTCTACAGCCAGCTTCTGGCCTTGTTTGGCTAAAGATATTGAGCTTCTCCATCTCCTCTTTCCACAGATGTAGTCTATCTGATTCCTGTGCATTCCACCTGGCAAGGTCCACATGTATAGCCACCATTTATGTTGTTGAAAACAGGTATTTTCAATGAATAAGTCATTGGTATTGCAAAATTCTATCATGCAATCTGCAGCATTATTTCTATCACCAAGGCCATATTTTTCAACTACTGGTGATCCTTCTTTGTTTCTGATATTTTGATTCCAATCACCAGTAATTATCAATACATCATGATTGCATGTTTGGTCAATTTCAGACAGCAGAAGTTGGTAAAAATCTTCAATTTTCTTCTCTTTAGCTTTGGTGGTTGGTGTGTAAATTTGAATAATAGTAGTATTAACTGGTCTTCCTTGTGGGTATATGGATATTATCCTATCACTGACAACATTGTACTTCAGGATAAATCTGGAAACATTTTTTTTTTTGTGATGATGAATGCCATGCATTCCCAGTATAGTAGATCATATGGTTGTCTGATTCAAAATGGCCAAAGCTAGTCAATTTCAGCTCATTAGGGTGTCAGATATTGATCTTTATGCATTCTATTTCATTTTTGAGAACTTCCAATTTTCCTAGATTCACACTTCATACATTCCATGTTCTGATTATTAATGGATGTTTTCAGCTGTTTCTTTCCATTTTGAGTCATGCCACATCAGCAAATGGAGGTCCCAAAAGCTTTACTCTGTTCACATCATTAAACATGAAGAAGAATGTGGCATCAGGATTGGAGGAAGATTTATTAACAACCTGCAATATGCAGACAACACGACCTTGCTTGCTGAAAGTGAGGATGACTTGAAGCACTTACTGATGAAGATTAAACACTACAATCTGCAGTATGGATTACACCTCAATGTAAAGAAAATGAAAATCCTCACAACTGGACTTATAAGCAGCATCATGATAAATGGAGAAAAGTTTGAATTTGTCAAGGATTTCATATTACTTGGTTGCACAATCAACACTGATAGAAACAGCAGTCAAGAAATCAGATGACGTGTGGAACTGGGAAAATCTCCTTCAGAAGAACTCTTTCAAGTGCTGAAGAGTAATGAAATCTCTTTGAAGACCAAGGTGTGTCTAACCCAAGCCATGGTATTTTCAATCACCTCATATCCATATGAAAGCTGGACAATGAATAAGGAAGACTGAATTACAGTTGATGCCTCTGAGTTGTGGTGTTGGTGAAGAATACTGAAAGTATCATGGACTGCCAGAATCAAAAACAAATCTGTCCTGGAAGAAGTGCACCTAAAATGCTCCTTGGAAGCAAGAATGGCCAAACTTTGTTTCACCTACTTTGGTCATGTTATCAGAAGAGACCAGTCCCTAGAGAAGGATATCATGCTTGGTAAAGTGGAGAGTCAACAAAAAATGGGAAAGGCCTAATGAGATGAATTGACACAGTGGCTGTAACGATGGGCACAGATATAGCAAGGATTTTGAAGCAGGTGCAGGACTGGGCAGTATTTTGTTCTGTTGTACATAGGTTGCTATGAATCAGTGTCAACTTGACAGCACCTAACAACAACAATAGCATATTATCACTAAGGAAAAGGAAGAGACAGAGAGATATAGAAGAGATATAGAAATAAAAACAATGACAATTGAATATATAATACTGCATTATCAGTAACAGCAAAACTAATCTACAGGTGGATAGTTAGGTAGACAGCTATGGATAAGCAAATGGGAATATACTCAAGACCATACATAGGTCTCTCCTCGTCCAGAACAAACAAGAGTGAGGAAAATCAAAGACACATGGAAACAGTTAGTTCAAAGGACTAATGGACAATGAGAACCTCAGCCCATATGACCCAGAGACCAGAAGAACTAGATGGTGCCTGTCTACCAATACTAACCACTGAGAAAGGGATAAAAATTGGAGATCCAGATAGAGTGGGAGAAAAATGTGGAAGAAAACTCAGAGTCATGAAAAAGACCAGGCTTACTGGTTTGATAGAGACTACTGACACCCCTGAGATGATGGCTCTTAGTCACCTATTGAGCCTGAATTGAACTCACCCCCATGGCTTAACTCTCAGCCAAACAACAGAGAGGCCTATGAGCTGAGCACTGCTTTTACTAAGTCCCAAAGGTTTGGGTATGTTGTGTTTTGATTCTCATTTGATTGTGAGAATTTTTTTTTTTTT
>NW_006921698.1:6646794-6649174 GCF_000298275.1 Orycteropus afer afer | reverse complement strand
ACACACCTTAGACACAAAGACATAAATAAGTTAAAAATCAAAGACTGGGGAAAAAATATATCAAGCAAACAGTAAGTAACCAAAACAGGGCATGAGTGGCAATGATAATCTCTGATAAAATAGATTTTAAGTCCAAATCCATTATATGAGACAAAGAAGGGCATTATATAATAATTAAAAGATCAATCTACCAAGAGGATATAACCATAACAAATATCTACAGAGCCAGTGATGGAGCTCTAAAATACTTAAAAAAAAAAAAGAAAAGAAAAAAACTCTTAACAGATTTGAAAAGAGAAATAGACAGTTCTACAATAATAGTAGGAGACTTTAACACACCACTTTTGAGGAATGACAGCATCAGAAAGAAACTGAAAAAAGATCCAGATGATCTAGATAACACAGTCAACTAACTTGACCTCTTAGACATGTACAGAACACACCACCCAACTGCAGCACAGTACACATTCATCTCCAATGTACCTGAAACATTGTCCAAAATAGACTATATTCTAGGCCACAAAGCAAGCCTCAATAAGTTAAAAAGAAAAAAAAAGAAATAATACAAAGCATCTTCTTTGATCATAATGCTATGAAACCACAAATCAATACAGATAGGAAACGTAAAAAATATGTAGAAACTGAATAGAAGAAATTAAAAATGAAATTTAAAAAAATTCTCACAGTCAATGAAAATGAAAACACAACATAACAAAACCTTTGGGACACAACAAAAGCAGTGCTCAGAGGAAAATTTATACATACATTTTGTTTCATGACATTGGTTGCAATCCCTTCAAAGTAACAGATCTCTTCCCATTTCCTCTCTGGATTCCCCATTCCATTTGTCTTCTTTCTTGCCTGTTACTGCCTTCTGAGCTTTGTTTTTGGGCTAATTCTACCTTTCAGTCTTGTATAGTTGATTGTGCTGAGGAGTAGATTCCTCCCTGGTGTTATTTTCTTTATAGGCCACTCTATTGTTTGGCTGAAAGTTGATTCCTGGAGGTGGGTTCAGTGTCAGGCTTGAAGGATATGTAAGCACCACAGTCTCAGGGGTTCCACCAGTCTCTATCAGACCATTAAGTCTGGTCTTTTTTAGGATTTTGACTTTTTTTCTACATTTTTTCTCCCTTTATGTCTAGGTCATTCTATTGTGATCCTGATCAGTGCAGGGGGATATAGAACATTGTTTGTGGACTGTGTTATGCCAATTGACCTAGATGCCCTCTGAAACCGTGGTCCTAAGTCCCCAAGCCCAGTGACTCATTCACTCAAGGTGTTTGATTATGGCTAAGAAGTTTTCAGAACTTTGCTCCCTGTATGCTCTATAATATCCTTGGATATATTTACAGCACATACAAATACATATGTAGAAATATCCTCTGCCAAACTTATGTATAGTCATGGATGTACTCCCATTTGCCTTCCCGCATCTGTTCATTTTGCATGTCAACCTATGTATCTACTCACAGATACTGCAGGATTGCATCTGTAATAGTATTTACCTTTGTTGTCTTTTACTTTTGTGCACCTCTCAGAGTCTTCCTTTGCCTTAGTCAGAATTTCTAAGGAGCATTCTGGCTGTCCATCATCCAAGATAGATTTGTTCATTCTTCTGGAAATCTGTGGTGTATTCAATATTCTTCACCAACACCACAATTCAAATGCATCAATTCTTTAGTTCTCCTTATTCATTGTCCAGCTTTTGTATGCTTATGAGGTAATTTGTGGTTTGGGTCAGGCACACTTTAATACCAAAAATGACATCTTTGCTTTCTAATACTTTAAAGAAGTCTTTTGCAGCAGATTTGTCCAATGTAATATGTTGTTTTATTTCCTGACTACTGATTCCATGAGTGTTGATTGTGGATGCAAGTAAAATGAACTCCTTGACAACTTCATTATTTTCTCCATTTATTATTATGTGCTTCTTGGTCCAGTTGTGAGGACTTTTGTTTTATTTCTGTTGAGATGTAATCCATACTGAAGGCTGTAGTCTTGGATCTTTATCAATAAGTGCTTCAAGTCTTCTTCACTTTCAGCAAGGAAGGTTGTGTCATCTGCATATCACAGGTTGTTAATAAGTCTTCCTGAAATCCTGATACCACTTTCTTCTTCATACAGTCCAGCTTCTCAGACTATTTACTCAGTATAAAGATTGAATAAATATGGTTGCGGTGTAGTAAATTACTTAGTGTGGCTTTTCTACCCGTAAGTCTTTGTAAACTCCAAGGTGGGATTTGCTATGAACAACTGAGGAGCTCCTGATTGCTAAAGTTGTCCACCTGGAGTATTTCTGTTGGGAGTGGCACAAAACAATGTTCTGGGAGGTGCCCACTCTCTCTCTCAAGTGCTTAGAGTTCTGATGCTATGATTGGCT
>NW_006921698.1:6644311-6646539 GCF_000298275.1 Orycteropus afer afer | reverse complement strand
AAACCCCATAATCTGTGAGTTCTGTGTGGCCACTGCAGTGATTATCGAACCCAGGAGAGAGGTGGTGGGTGCTTTGGGAGGAACGGTTGGTGAAAGGGCTGGAGGGAGTCAGCATGTCTGCCCTTGCAGTAATAGGCCTTGGACTATTGATGGTGATTCTGCCTTCCTCTTGTGGGGTTCTAGGAGGTCAGAATATGTGGCCTTCTTGTCCTTTTTGCAATGGTAGAAGGACAAAACTGATGCACGCTTTTCCTGATTTTAAACCACACAGCATCTCCTTGCTTTGTTCAAACAGTTGTCTTTTGAACTTTGTACAGGCTTCACATGAACATGATTAAATGTTCTGGGATTCCCATTCTTTGCAATCTTATCCAGAATTTATTATGATCCATAAAGTCAAATACCTTTGCACAGTCAGGAAAACACAGGTAAACATTTTTCTGGTAGTCTTTGCTTTCACATCTGACATCATCAGTGATATCCTTCATTCCATATCCTCTTCTGTATCTGGCTTGAATTTCTGGAAGATTCCTGTTGATATTCCCCTGCAACCATTTTTAAATCATTTTTAGCATAATTTTACATGTGTATAATATTAGTGATTTGTTTAATAATTCCTGCATTTTGTTGTGTCACTTTTCTTTGGAATGGGTACAAATATGGATCTCTTCCAGTCAGTTGGCCAGAAAGCTGTCTTGCAAATTTCTTGACATAGATGAGTGAGTGCTTCCAGCATTGTGCGCATTTGTTGAAACATCTCAATTTATTTTCCATCAGTGCCTGGAGAGTTTTTTTTTCACCAATGCCTTTAGCACAGTTTGGACTTCTTCCTTCAATACCACTGGTTCTTGAATGGATCCATAGTAAAGGAAGAAATACTCCTTAAGTCAGTTATGAAGCTAACATAATCCTGATACCAAAGCTAGGCAAAGACAGCACTGAAGAAAGAAAATCACAGACCAATATTGCCTAGAATATGGGTACAAAAATTCTCAACAAATTCTAGCCAACAGAATTCAACAGCTATCAAAAAAAATAATGCATTATGACTAAGTGAGATTCATACCAGGGATAAGAATGATTCAACAGAAAATCAATCAACATTAATTCACCACAGATAAAGCAAAGTAAAAGAATCATATGATCATCTCAATTGATGCAAAAAAGTCATTAAATACATTGCAACACTATTTCCTGATAAAAACTCTCAGCAAAATATGAGTTCAAAGGAAGTTCCTCAATGTAATTAGGAGCTTATATGCAAAACCAATAGCCAACATTATTCTCAATGGAGAATGATTGAGAGCATTTCCCTTGTGAACAAGAATGAGACAGTGATGCCCTTTATCAACACCCTTACTCAATATTATAGTGGAAATCCTAGATAGAGTGGTAAGGCAAGAAAGGGAAGTAAAGAGTATCCAGATTGGAAGGGAAGAATTAAAACTATTCTTATTTGCAGATGACATGATCCTATACATAGAAAATTCCAAAGACTCCACAAGAAAGTTACTGGAACTAATAGAAGAATTTCGAAAAGTGTCAGGGTACAAGATCAACACACAAAAATGAGTTGAGTTCCTCTACACTAACAAGGAGGGCTCTGAAAAGGAAATCAAGAAAACAATACCACCTTTAATAGCCCCCAAAGGACCTAGAAATAAATATAACCAGAGACATAAAAGATTTATACAAGGAAAACTATAAAATAGTACTACAAGAAACTGAAAGAGATTTACATAAATGAAAAAACATTCCACGCTCATGGATTGGAAGACTTACATTGTAAAAATGTCAGTACTACCAAAAGCGATTTATAGATATAATGCAATCTGATCCAAATCCCAACAACATTCTGTAATGAAAAGGAAAAACTAATCTCCAACTTTGTATGGAAAGGAAGGAGGCCTCAAATAGTTAAAGTAATATTGAACAAGTAATATTGAATCACACTTCCCAATATCAAAACTTACTATACAGCCATGGTAATCAAAACAGCCTCATACAGGTTCAATGACAGACACATAAATTAATGGAATAGAATTGAGAACTCAGAAGTAAATCCATCCATCTACAGGAAGCTGATCTTCAACAAAGAATCAAAGTCCATTCAATGGGGAAGAAACAGTCTCTTTAAAAATTGGTGCTGGCAATATACATTCTTCTCCAGTGCACATGGAACTTTTTCCATGATAGACCATATGTTAGGCCATAAAGCAAGGCTTCAT
>NW_006921698.1:6635780-6641895 GCF_000298275.1 Orycteropus afer afer | reverse complement strand
CTGTATGAAAAGTGAATTTACTCTGTAAATCTTCACCCAAATCCTAATAAAAAAAAAAAAAGAGTAAAAAAAAAAAAAAAAATTGGTGCTGGCAGAAGTGGACATTTACATGCAGAAAAATGAATTAGGATCCATATGACACACCATGACCAAAAATTAACTCAAAATGAACCAAAGACCTAAATATTAAAGGTAAAACTAAATAGTTCCTGGAAGATAACTGTAATAGTTGGAGCTGTGTGTCAACTTGGCTGGACCCCAGTTCTGTGTGGTTGTTCCCATGATGGGATCGGATGACTGTGTTCTGAGTGGCCAATCTGTTCAGGGGGTTTCCCTAGGGGTGTGGCCTGCTTCCAGGCTACCCAGGGACATCCTGGGAAGAAAGACATTCTTCTGTGGATCAGGATTCTGTTGTGCTGCCTACAACTGTCTGTGAGCAGTCCAGCATTCGGCCTGGAGATCTTGGATTCATCATTCGTTAGAGTCAAGAGCCGGTGTACTGCCTGCCAGCCTTGAGCTTCTCGGCCCCTGCGGTTGCGGAAGCTAAGAAAAGCCTCCAGCCTTATGTTTGCTCCAGGGACCTCGGACTTGCTGGCTTCTATACGTTTGTGAACCATTTTCCTAAGATAAATTTCCCTTTCTCTTTATAAATATATAAGCTTTGCTGGTGGTTTTTGTTTCTCTAGAGAACCCAGTCTAACACAATAACATAGTGTCCAACTAGAGGATCTAATTTGGGGCATATATAGCCTATCAAATAAAATTGAAAATGTGTGAATGACAAAAGATAAATTAGATACATGGGGTCTCCCAAAAATCAAATATTTATGCTCATCAGAAGACTTTACCAGGAGAATAAAAAGAGAACCTACAGATTGGGAAAAAACCTTTGGCAATGACAAATCTGATGAGGGTCTAATCTCTAAAATATATAGAAAACTTCAACTCAACAGAGAAAAAGACAATCCAATTTTAAAAAAATAAAATAACCAAAGGACATGAACAGACACTTCACCAAAGAGAACATCCAAGGGACCAACAAATACATGAAAAGATTTTCAGTCATTAGCCATTGGGGCAGGGGGAACTGCCATTGAGTTGATTCTGACTCATAGTGACCCTATAGGACAGAGTAGAACTGGTCCATAGGATTTCCAAGGCTATAAATTAGCGCCTAAGGCATTTGACTGCTAACCAGAAGCCTGGAGGTTCAAACCCACTGGCCACTCCTCGGAAGGAAGATGGGGCAATCTACTTCCGTAGTGATACTGCCTCAGAAACCCAAGGAGGGGTCACTATGAGTCGAAAATGACTCGACGGCCATGAGAGAGAGAGAGCTAAATCTTTACGGAATTGGAGTGCTGCATCTTTCTTCTTTGGAGTGGCTGGTGGGTTCAAACTACTGACCTTTTGGCTAGCAGCTGAGTGCTTTAATCACTATACCACCAGGGCTCCTGGTGACTGGGAAAGGCAATCCCAAATACGGGTGAAGTGAGCACAACTTGACCAAGGTAAATCTAAAGATACTTAGAAGTTCAAGAGAAAAAGGAACAATTTTGGTAAAGGCTATAACATAACATGTACAATTTTGCAATAGTGAAAACAACCAAAAAAATATGTGTATGATTACATAGGTGAAGACAGATGCATATGTGTATATGCAAAGGCATTAAAAAAAAAAAAAAAAACCCTCACTGCTGTTGAGTCAGATCCGACTCATAGTGACCCCTCCCTGGGATTCCAAGGCACTATCACTATGGAACTAGATTGCCCCATCTTCCTACTGAGGAGTGGCTGGTGGGTTTGAACCGCCAACCTTCTGGTCAGCAGTCAAATGCCTTACACACGATGCCACCAGAGCTCCATGCAAAGGCACAGGCAAGTAAATACATGTGCAGGTAAAGGTGTGTCTGTAGGCTTATTTATACACACGTGTGTCTGCTGCATGTATATATCCACATATGTAACAAATGACATAGGGGGCACAGTAATAGAGGCTTCCTAGACATATCCAAACAACTTGTAGGATTGGTTTATCTGATGAAAAGATTTGGGATCATAGTCTCAGGGGACAACTTAGCCAATTGGCATGGCTCAGTTCACAAAGATGATGTTCTTCATCCTAGTTTAGTGGCAATTGTCTGAGGTCTTAGAAGCTGTGAATGGCCATCTAAGATACAACTATTGCTCTCTACTCCTATGGAGCAAAAGACAATGAAGGAAATCAAAGAAGAAACTAGTCCACCTAATAGCCCACATGAATATAGCCTCTTCTAACCTGAGACCAGAAAAACTACAGGGTGCCCAGCTGCCACTAGCAGTCGTTCTGATCAGGGATAAATAAAAGCTTCTGGACAGATAGGGAGAAGAATGTAGAACAAAACTCACAAAAGTTGTCCTGGAAAAAGAAAGACTACTAGACTGATAGAGACTAGAGGAACCCCTGAGACTATCACCTTAAGATACTCTTTGAACTTGGAACTGAGCTATTTCTGGAGGTCACCCTTCAGCCAAATAATAGATAAGCTTATAAAATAAAAAATATCACCTGTGAAGAATCTGCTCCCTTAAACAATCAAGTATATGAGACCAAATAGTCAACACTTACTCAAAGCAAAGATAAATAGGCAAGGAAGGGAGGAGAAGCTAGATGAGTGGAAACAGAACAAATAGAATAGAAATAATGAGAATGCTGACACATTGTGAAAATTATAACCAATGGCATGGAACAATTTCTGTAAAATTGTAAAAGGGGAACCTAATTTACTGTGTAAATTTTTACCTAAAACACAAATATTAAAAAAAAAAAAAAGGTGGGGGGGGAGAGAGAGTGCATGAAGTGCTAAAATTTTCCCAGATTTGGTAAAAGACAGAAAGAAAGTTACAAATTCAAAAGCTGAGCATATCCCCAAACAGGATAAAAAACAAACAAACAGGTGCTGTTGAGTCAATTCTGACACACTGAGACCCCAAGTGTGCAGGGTAGAACTGTACTCCACATGGTTCTCAAGGTTTTTGGAAAGAGATCACCAGACCTTCGTTCCAAGATGCCTCTGGGTGGGCTTGAAATGCCAACCTTTCGGCTTAAGTAGTTAAGTAGTTAAGTGCTTAACTGTTTGCATCACCCAGGGACCATTAGTCATTAATGCAATGCAAATGAAAACCACAACAATATCATTACTACACACCTATTAGAATGCCTAAAATAAATTTACCAAAAAAAAAAAAAAAAAGACAACAAATGCTGGAGGGGGTGTGGAGAAACTAGATTACTCATGCATTGCTATTGAAAACATAAAATGGAACAGCTACTCTGGAAGAGTTTGGCAGTTTCTTAATAAAATAAAATAAGCAATTGCACTTGTGGGCTCTTATCCCAGAGAGATGAAAACCACGTTTACACAGAAACCTGTATTTGAAAGTTCATGGAAGCTTTATTTATAAAAGGCAACAATAGACATAACCCAGATGTCCCTCATTGGTAAATGGTTAAATAAACTGTGTACAGCATACACTGCAATACTACTGAGCAGTAAAAAGAAACTATTGATATATGCAACCACCTGGATGAATCACCACAGAATTATTTTAAGTGGAAAAAAAAAGGTTACATAGCATGTATTTGTAGTTATATAACACTCTTGAAATGACAAACATCTAGAAATGAAGAATAAATTAACAAACAACAATACACTACCGTCAAGTTGGACCTAACTAGTCCTTGGGTTTTCCAGGCAGTATCACTACAGAAGTAGATTTCCCAACCTTCTTTCTGAGGAGTGGTTGGTGGGTTTGAAGCGCCAGCCTTCTGGTTAGCAGTCAAATACCTTGACTATGCCACGAGAGCGCCCAAAGAATAGATTAGCAGGGTTTTGGTTTAAGGAAGAGGTAGAATGGGAAGAAGTGAGTGTGTCTATAAAAGGGCAATATGAGGGACACTTGTAGTAATGGAATCTTTTGTATCTTGATTGTATTGATGTCAATATCCTAGTTGTGGCATTATATTACATGATCTCCTCATTATCTGAAAGTAGAATGTTCCTATGAAACCTAAATGCCCTAAATGCCCTAAATCAAAGACGTAACTAACAGTGATTTTATATGGGGAAATTTTTCGAGCATTCCCACACCCAAAAGATAACCTACCAAGTTATACCAAATAACACATAAAACCTAAAATAACACAAACACGTAGTGTTCACAGATACAGTTCAAAGCTCTGTCAGCTTGACGCTGAGATGATGAGTGTAGTTCTCAGGGAAGAAGCTTGGAGATGCCTCTCTCTACTCTCACCGCTGGGGGTGTGCATTGGCTCACTGAAAAAAAAAAAAAAGGTGAACGCTAATTGTTGCCTTTTTTTCCATAAGAGCAAAAATCCTCTTCAGATTTCTTTCAGTTAACAAAAGCAGGTACTAATCTGTTGTTGTTAGGTGCCGTGGAGTGGGGTCCAACTCACCACAACCCTATGTACAACAGAACCAAACACTGCTGGGGCCTGCCCTATTCTCACAATCCTTGCTATGCTTGAGCCCATCATTGCAACCTCTGTGTCAATCCATCTTGTTGAGGGGCTTCCCCTTCTTTACTGACCCTCTCTTTTACCAAGCATGATATTCTTCTTCAGGGAATGGTCCCTTCTGACAGTACGACCAAAGGAGGTGAGACTAAATCTGGCCATTCTCATTTCCAAGGACCATTCCGGCTGTACTTCATCCAGGACAGATTTGTTCGTTCTTCTGACAATCCATCGTATTTTCAGTATTTTTCACCAATACCACAATTCAAAGGCATCAAATCTTCTGAGCCTTTTTTAATTTATTTCCAACTTTCACATGCATATGAGGTGATTGAAAATACCATGGCTGGGGTTAGGCACACCTTCAAAGTGACATCTTTACTTCTTACACTTTAAAGAAGTCTTTTGCAACAGATTTGCCCAGTGCGATATGATGTCTGATTTTTTGACTGCTGCTTCCGTGGCTGTTGATTGTGGATGCAAGTAAAATGAAGTCCCTGACAACTTCAATCTTTTCTCCATTTATTGTGATGTTGCTTATTGGTCCAGTTGTAAGGATTTTCTTTCTTTTTTTTTTCTTATGTTGAGGTATAAGCCATATTGAAGAGTGTAGTCTTTGATCTTCATCAGTAAGTGCTTCAAGTCATCTTCAATTTCAGCAAGCAAAGTTGTGTCATCTGCTCATGGCAAGTTGTTAATAAGTCTTCGTCTAATCCTGATGCTATGTTCTTCTTTATGTAGTCCAGTTTCTCAGAGTATTTGTTCAGCATATAGATTGAATAAATATGGTCAGCCTACCATACCATTATCTTATATAACCTGCACAACAATCTTATTTAATCTGCCTATCTAGGAGCTACCCAAGGAGGGGTCGCTATGAGTTGAGGCCAACTCGACGGCAAACAACAACAACAACAACAACAATATAGGAGCTAAAAATGGCCCCATTTTACAGAAAAGAAAAATGACTTAAATACACTGTTCTGGTTACCTAGTGGCACTCTGACAGGAATATACCACAAATGGGATGTCCTTAACAAATAGGACTTTATTTTCTTACAGTATGAAAGCTTTAAGTCCAAGTTCAAAGTGCCAAGCTCTAGGGGCTGGGTGAAAGCCCCTCAACCTTGGGGTTCCACTCTGCCTCCTGCTCCCGGCCCACTGGAGTTAGAGGCTATTCTTCACTCAGACAGCTGCTAGCTACTGAGGTTGAAAAACCCAAGGTTGACAAGTGAAAAGGCACAGTCCCGATGTTACCAAACCACATGGCAGGCCATTAATTCAAGTCCATTGTAAGTCCCAAGGTCAACAGAGCATAGCAGGCTGCTGAGCAATGACATGGCTACATGCAGGGTCCAAGCATGCCATAGACTAGAGACCATTCCCAAGGCATCTCCTTATATACAGGAAGCAGACCACATCCCAAAGGCAGCTACTCAGCTGCTTGTGGGAGATCTACCATGGAGTTGATTGCCAGTCTCATCATGATGAATAACTACCACCAGCTGCACAGCCACTCAACCAGGCCCAGCCAAGTTGACACAAAAACTTAACCACCACACTTCCACCCCTTGTCAACTCGGCACTTGTACAGATCTT
>NW_006921698.1:6628869-6630200 GCF_000298275.1 Orycteropus afer afer | reverse complement strand
TGCAAAAGACCTCTTTCAAATGCTAAAGAACAAAGGTGTTTCCTTGAAGACTACAGTGCATCTAACCCAGGCCACAGTATTTTCACATATGCATGTGAGAGCTGGACAATGAGTAGGGAAGACCAGAGAAGAGTTGACACTTTTGAGTTGTGGTGTTGGCAAAGAATACTGAGAGTACCATTGACTTCCAGGAGAACTAACAAATCTGTCCTGGAAGAAGTGCAGCTGGAATGCTCCTTGAAAGCAAGAATGGCCAGACTTTGTCTTACCTACTTTGGTCATGTTGTCAGAAGGGACCATTCTCTGGGGAAGGATATCGTGCTTGATAAAGTGGGGGATTAACGAAAAAGGGGAAGGCCCTCAACAAGATGGATTGACACAGTGGCTGCAACGATGGGCTCAGGTATAGCAGGGATCATGAGGCTGGCACAGGACTGAGCAGTGTTTCGTTCTGTTGTACATAAAGTCGCTATGAGTCAGAGACGACTCAACGGCACCTAACAACAACAACAACAACAACATGTATGATGTTAAGCAAAATCATTGTTTTGTTTCCTCTCTACACTTTTATTCTCAAAACTAACTTTTATCCCCAATATTAACTAGTAGTTAATATTTTGGAAACCTAGCACATAGTGGGTGCTCAATATTTATTTGTTGTTTGAGTGAATGAATAGTTTAGGCAAAGAATGTTATCTTGATCCTCTCTCACCTTAATCAGTGAAAGCAATATGCAATTTAAAGTATTTGTTTTCCTATCACAAGGCAGGCTGACCTAATATATTAACCTTAGTAAATAATTAGCCTTGAGAATAGAAGTTCAGGAAAAAGCAAAGCAATATGCCAATTATTCATTGGTTAGGTGTGACATTAACCTCTGTCTACAGAATCCCTAAACAAACAAGCACTCTAGAAATTTTAGCTAATAAAAACAATGGTATCACTATGGTTGGTAATTCAATGCAATAACTCATGGTGCCATCCCCTGCTGTGGTGCAGTGAATTAATTAATAAGGTTCTTTCTAGCCATAGTCTTGTGACTCCCACCAGATGTCTAGATAGGATTATGCAAATGTGAGGTGCTTGTGGTCTACCAAGGGGATTGGACAGCTTGTTAATAGTGTAAATAAGGTTCATGGCACCCTATGGAGATGGGGCTGTGCAAATAAGGTGAAGCTTTGCTATCCACTAAGCTTAAAATGAGCCATCCCACAATGTACCAAATGTGAGTGACCAATATGGCAGCATGGAGGATGAGAAAGACAGAGAGAGTTACATGGGCAGTACAAACAACAAATATGAACCCCTTTGTAAATACAATACTGAGTTGT
>NW_006921698.1:6626446-6628631 GCF_000298275.1 Orycteropus afer afer | reverse complement strand
AAAAAAAAAAAAGAGCCATCCCAAAGGTGAAAAGGAGGATCTCACTACCATGAGGAAAGAAAACCCAGGAGTTTCATCCTTAGACCCAAGATCCTTGCACCAAGATGGCATAGACATGGCAGAGAGACAGCAACAGCAGAGGCAACAGAACCAACAGAACCAGTCCAGCATGAGGCAGAGTGGCAGACGTCCTGGCACACAGAATGAGAAAGCTGAGTGCCTTTGGGCAAGAGGCTTGCTGGTAGAGTGGAGTACCTCTCTGGACACCTATCTGCAAAGTTAAAAGAGCTTTGCAACATTTGTCCCAGTGAGGCAGAGGCAGAAGCCAGAGAGAAATGTGCATGCAGCACAGCTGAGAAGAAGCTGTCCTGATTAAGGAACTGTATCCTGACTTATTCCTGACCCTGAATCGCAACCTCTTACTTACCTAATAAACCCCGTAATCATGAGTATTGTCTGTGAGCTCTGTGTGTGGCCATTGCAATGAATTATCAAACCCAGCACAGAAGTAGAGAGTGCCATTGGAGGGATGGTTGATGTCAGAATTGGCAAAAAAAAAAAGCTGAAGGACAGCAGCACATGTGACCTCCACCAGATAGGAATCAGCTTTGGGCTGTTGCTGCTGATGGTGATTCTGCCTGTCCCCTCCAGAAGTTACAGCAGGTCAGACAACGCCACTGCTACTCCTTTTTTGCACGCGCAACCCCCATGGACCTCTTCCCATACCAGGCCATAAAACAAACTCCAAACTCGCTGCCGTCAAGTTGGATCAGACTCATAGTGACCCCTTCTTGGGTTTCCGAGGCAGTATCACTACAGAAGTAGATTGCCCGATCTTCCTCAGAAGAATCCATAATAATGTTTATTATCAATTTTAATCATAGAACAATATGTGATAAATATAGTTGTAAATTGCTTAACTGTAATATTTCTTATATGAATACTAACAACAAAATAGTTTTGTAGAATTTTTCTACATTGAATTACATTATTAATTAAACATTATAGTAAGTGAACAGAAGCCCTTTTTCATTTTTCTCATTCTTTTCCTGTAATTACTACTTCATGCTCAAAAAAGTTATTGATGTAGGTTCACAAATACTAATATTGTAGCTAAAACACCAGAAAATTCGACAAAATCACAACTATAAAAACAGTAGAAGCAATGAAAACAGTAATGTGTGCTTGCAGCATGAGTGCAGACAAAACCATGTGATTTGAAGCATCATTGTAATTGGGTAATAATGATAGCTCTGACCATGGCATTAGAAGGTTCAAAAAGTAAATTAGCATGGAGTTTTAGCCTTGTAGGTAGTATATCGATATATGTAAACTGGGCTTGTGAAAAATGTTCCTGTTGTTATAACTAAAAATAAAGTAATCAATCTCTATTGGAACACTGCACAAAAATTTTATAGACAGATATTTTGGTGTCACCTCTTCTGACAATGTCACTCAGTGCTGTCCCACAACACCCCCACCCACCTTCCTAGTGATATCACTGGATGAAAATGAAGTATTTTAATGTGTTTCCTAACAAATAAATACAGCAGAAAGCTTTAGCTGCACTGGTGTGAAGAGATAGAATCAACACCTGCGATAAAGACTATTAAATATCAGGATTTTAACATATGAAGTTTCCTTTGGGGACATAATTTATTCTACATTAGATCAGAATCAGTGTTATAAATGTTGTTGTTGTTATGTGCCATCGAGTCAGACCTGACTCATAGCGACCCCTCCTTGGGTTTCCGAGGCAGTATCACTATGGAAGTAAATTGCCCAACCTTCCTTCCGAGGAGTGGCTAAACTGCCAGCCTTCTGTTTAGCAGTCAAGTGCTTTAGGCACTATGCTACCAGAGCAGCCATACTATAATGGAGTTCTACCAAACTCTAAAATTTTTTAACATCTCGACAGAAGTGTTGGATGAAAGTCAAAGCATATTCAAATTTAGGAGAAAATAGCCCCCATGAGTTTTATTTATAAGACTAGCAGCGTGACATTGATTAAATAACTTTAACTATCCAATGTTAGGATTTATCCTGAGATTATAAAACCTGCCACCATAAAAAAATGAGTTTCTGGATCAATGAGTCATTTATCATGTAGTAACCATATCAATGGGAGCTCTGGTAGCATAGCGGCTAAGGCACTTGACTGCTAACCAGAAGGCTGGCAGTTCAA
>NW_006921698.1:6624391-6626346 GCF_000298275.1 Orycteropus afer afer | reverse complement strand
CTCTCTTGAGCATGGTAGCCCCGCCCCCTCACTCTTGGGCAGTGGCTATGGCTCCATCCCACTGGCTCACATGAACGAGCAGCCCCACACTCCAGAACCAAGTTGGTGAAGGCCTGGCTCTTTGAAACCTAGGGGGCTGTGATCATTCCACCCCCAAAGGCCATCGTCCTACCCTTTCAGGCTGAGGTAGCTCTGCCTCCGTTTCCTTGGTCTCCACTTCTACCAATCAATGCCCAAAGGCAACCCACTCTGCCAGGAATCCTTTACCCACAAAAATAGCAAATCAAAAACATAACTACCACATACACTAAGTAATTTCTCTAAACCCACACAGCTGGTAAATTGTGGAGTCAGGATTCAAATTCCTGACTGCCTAATTCCAAAACCAGTGTTCATAACATCTTCTTGCTTCTTTCTTCTTACTAAGTAATAAGAACCATGATAATAGGAATAGCTTACACTTAAAAAGCATTTACTCTGCACCAGCCATGACACATATTAACTGTTTAATCTTTACTGCCCACTATGAGGTTAAATCTACTTCCGTAGTGATACTGTCTCAGCAACCCAAGGAGGGGTCGCTATGAGTCGGGGCTGACTCGATAGCACATTAACAACAACAACAACAACATGAGGTTTAAATAAAAAGCATGTTTTGATTAGTCTATTTTACAGATTAGGAATCTGAAACAAATTCAGGTTAAATAGCTACACAGTTAATACGTAGTAGAGCAGGAATTTAAATTGACCTCAGAAAGCCTAGTGCTAAGGACCATCTCTTAACCATCCAAATCCACCCCATGGGGCAGGGCTTTTAATTTCAAATTTACACTTTCATGAACTCTAGTGCTAAACTGTATCCTTAATGGAAGCACTTCCCCATTTTTTCACTATATTTCTTTTGATGATCCTATTCTATTTGTGTTTTACTTAAAGTCAGGTAAATCCTTTTTTGGAAGATGAATAGAAATGAGTGAATGAATGCACAAAGGGGTTTACTATTATAGTAATCTTATAATTATAATGTGATCAATCATACTTCTAGCTTATATTATTATACTATACAACATCATTAATATTAGTTTTTATAATGATAAATCATAATGGACATTTATACATATATACGTTGATTATACAAATGCCATTTTGTAATATGCAATATTGCTTATCCTTTCATCACAGTGACTATAAATTGTCTCCTTAGGTAGAACATTGCAGCTAATGTGCAGTGGTTTTGCCTTTCTTAATTTTCTTGCCATACCCTAGGCCATGCCTCCCTTGAGAAATGAGCTGTCTCACAAAATAAGTTAGAGCTCTGTCAGTATACAGTGAGGGGAGGGAGGGTGTTCAGCTGAACAGACAAGACAGCCTGTGCCTTCTGTATGCTCTGAATAAATAGGGCTGCTTTCAGGGCACCTCAGACCTAAGAGCAACCCCTTAGGAAACGAGGAATCCCTTTGTTATAAAACATCATACACAGAAACCATCATATAAAACAATATATTTTTAATAATTAACCATGTGACTCATGACAATGTACTATAAAGCCTCCCCTAGCAAGTACCCATGGTGCTATATATTTAACCATCACATCATAAAATTTCAACAAAATAGAATTTTTAAAAGTTATCTAAACCACATACACAAAAAATTTAAATTCACCCTCCAAAAAACAGATATGAAATAGGTTGCAGTTTGAACCTTCAGGTGGCCGATCACAACCTCAATGTTCTTATACTGATTCTTGGCAAGGGAAGGACACTTGGGGGAAGATATTACCCTTCTTACCACCTCAACATAGGGAAAGCCGTAGGATTTTTATGTTAGTCATGGTCAAGGCCCACAGTCAAGCAAGATTAGACGTATTCCCAATCATTTCTCTACTTACAACTTATGCCCTTTTGTCCTGTTTTTTTTTTTCCCCCGTCTTCCTGATGACCTTTTTTTTTTTTTTT
>NW_006921698.1:6608523-6614634 GCF_000298275.1 Orycteropus afer afer | reverse complement strand
GGCACTTGACTGCTAACCAGAAGGCTGGCAGTTCAAACCCACCAGCCACTCCTTGGAAGGAAGATGGAGCAATCTACTTCAGTAGTGATACTGCCTTGGAAACCCATGGAGGGGTCGCTATGAGTCTGGTCCATTCGACTATGAGTCAGGTCCACTTGATGGCACGTAACAACAACACAGACTATGTTATAAACATCTTGAACGACTTGGCATTGAGTTTTTTAAAACAGATTGAAACTTGTCATTTGGGACGAGGGCAGTATCTATTCTGTTTAGTGCTACCATATTAACCACCATACAGTTTACATTTTGAACGATCCAGAATGTACATACAGCAGGACATTGCCTTGTTTTCTGCACTATTAAAAAGCAAATAACTGGTTAGAGCTTGTGTATAATTAACTTAGCATTGGATATTATATGTATCACTAACTCATAAAACAATAAAAGTGAAATGTAAAAGGTGAAGTGGTGTAACTCAGTGGTTCAAATTAAAATCATCATAAATTATGATGCATCAGATTGTTATGCTGCCATTAAACTGTATAGTGACAAGTGAGAAAAAGCAGGATGTAAAAATTTTATTTATAAGATCATCATAATAAAAATGGGTATGAATATAGATATTGGAGGAGGAAATAGGGCTCAAAGTAGAAATCAGACTCTTCTTACTGGAGAGCTGAAGCAGAGTCATCCCACTGGAGTTCACTATAGAGACTAGTTCCTATTGCCTAGATTCTGAGCTCTCCAGGTTTCTGCCCTGAGTGCTGGATATCCAGGGTTTTCTTCTATAAGCTTCCCTATATTGTTACAGTAACCAAACAAAAAAAACCAAACTCACTGCCACTGAGTCAGTCCTGATTGACAGCAACCCCTCCTTGGATTTCCAAGGCAGAGCTCTGGTAGTGTAGTGCCTAAGGCACTTGACTGCTAACCAGAAGGCTGGCAGTTCAAACCCACCAGCCACTCCTCGGAAGGAAGATGGGGTAATCTACTTCAGTAGTGATACTGCCTCAGAAACCAAAGGAGGGGTCGCTATGAGTCGGGTGCCACTCGACGGCACATAACAATACAACATCACTATGGAAGTAGATTGTCAATCTTCCTTCCGAGGAGTGGCTGGTGGATTTAAACTGCTAGATTTCTCATTACCAGTCAAATGCCTTAGGCACTACTCCACCAGAACTCCCATATTAAGAGTACAGACTATAAAATAAAAAAGTGACTCCAAAATATAGTGATTTAAATGAGATAGAAGATTATTTCTTACATAACAGTCCAGAGGTAGGAAAGTGGTCCAGCCTGACAGGGTGGCTCAGCTTCATCAAGTCATCCATAGACCCTGGTTCCTTTTCTCTATAGGCCTGACATTTCCTATAATATTTTCTTCATTTGCATGGTTAAAGCTTGGAAACGGCAATGAATCTGCCCTCGTGCATTCCAGCTCTGGAGAAAAGTAACTGCTTTATTTTTAAGTAAGTGATGCAGAGGTTACATATAAGTGCACTTTCACTTATATTCCATTGATGGGATAGATTTTGCCACACTTAGCTGTAAGGGAAACTGGGAAATGTGTGGTCTCAATTAAAACTTTATTAGTGTAATGAAAAGAAAGAACAGATTTTGGGAGACAACTATCATTCTGCTACACACACATACCCGCCTATATTCTTCTAATCAATTCCGTCTTAAAACGAGTTCATTTACTTCCGTTTACAGACAATGCTTATTGCTTGCAGCCTAAGTATTCTAACTGACACTTCATCCTTCAGGCTCTAATTTAAATGTTTCTTTAAGGAAGCTTACGTTCTCTAAAGTAGGTCTTCACCTACCCCTGTCACCGTTGTTTTGATCTCAGTACTTTGTTTCCTTCATGACACTTATCACAGATTGCAATGTCACCAGTATATAGGCATTGGTGGTTCAGTGGTAGAATTCTCACTTTCCATGTGGGAGACAAGGTCTGATTCCAGTCAAGGCATCTCATGCATAGCTATCACCCTTTTTTCAATGGAGGCTTTCACGTTGTTATGATGAACAGATTTCAGCATAGCTTCCAAACTAAGATAGACTAGGAAGAAAGGCCTGGTGACCTACTTCCCAAAATCAGACAATTAAAACCCTAGGAATCACAACAGCTCAATCAACAACTGATCATGGGGATGGTGCAGGACTAGGCAGTGTTTCATTCAACTGTGCATGGTCCCCATGAGTCAGGGGCTGACTCCATGGCAGCTAACAATTACATTATATATAAGAGATATAAAATATATATATCATATATATATGTGAGATATAATTACATATATATAATATATATATGATATATATGGGTTTCTGTCTATCTTCCCCACGTATCTTTTTTCTTCACTACCTCACCTCCATTACTTAGCACAGTGCTGGGCATTGGGTAGGCATAAACTAAATATCGGTGTTGAATGAATAAAACACTGGTCAAAGATTAATCACAGAGTTCTGGATTGAACAGTTAAATATATCAGTAGAGACTGAGAATACAGGAGGTAGGGCAAGTTTGGAGGAAGGGGAAGGAGAGATGACCAGTTTTGCTTACACATGTTGAGTTTCAAGTATTTGAATGATTTCAAGGTGACATCTAGTAGGCAGCTAAAGTATGGATCTTGAGTTCTGAGAAGAGCATAGGATTGGAGTTCTAGATTTGGGAGCCTTGAGAATGGATGAGTTGGCTCAGAAAGAGTGTCAGGAGTTAACAGAGAAGGTTTAGGAGGTCATTACAAGAAACAACATTTACAGGGCAGAGGAAGAGATAGCAGCAAAGCCTAGGGGGGACCTATCAGAGGCTGTCAACAAGAGACAGTGAGAAGAAACTTTCAGAGAAGAGAGATTGGTCACAAGTGGTATAGATTAGCAGAAAGAAGGTAAATTATTTCACATAAAGTATAGTTAGTCTCTGGGTTATGAACAAGAGCCTTACCTGTAACTCGAATTTGTAGGTAAGTTGGAACAGGTGCATACGGTTCTTATTTAGCCTTACTTTATTGCAGGAAAAGGCTTAAAGCTTTCCCAATGATTTAAAATCTGCAAGTACAACAAGGGAATGTGATTATGATGAAGAAGGCAATTGTGAGGAAGAATTTCTTTCTTTAGGTGATTTAATCATTTCAAAGTGAGGGAAAATTTACATAACATTAAAGGACAAGTAAGAGTTGTCATGTAAGTCCAACATTGGTAACACTGAGACTGCCTGTATGGAAAATGTGCCTTGGACCTGCCAATTAGGAGGCCTTAGGGATAGGAGCCTTAGCTGGAATAATCGTTTTAGTGGATTGGTGGACTGTGTAACTGAAGAAAGAATGTTAAAGAAGCAAATGTAGTGATTGTAGAACATGCTTTCAAGAAGTCATGAAAACAATGGAGAGATTGCATTTGGATCATAAGTGTTTCTTTTAGACAAGAGAGCTCCAAATCTCTTTATATAGGGGGAAAGGAGATAAGAGGTGGAGGAGGAGAGTAATTAGTTGTGGAAAGAGTTTTCATCTAATGACCTTTTTCTATGAATAAGGGAGAAAAGTCATCTGCTACAAGGAAGGAAGTAGAGGTAGGATAGAAGTTTGAGGAAAGAGGAAGTTTGAACTAATATCTAAGAGAAGAAAGATGGGTAGGATTGCTGATAAGGGACAAATAAAAGTTCTGCTGTGGCAGAACTATTGGTTAGAAATTCTTTCTTCCCCTCCTACTCTAAATTTGTTCCAAAAAAACTTCAGGCTGCCAAATCCTAATTTGTGCACCAATGTACCCAGATACTAGATTTTTCTCTAACAATAATGGGCAACAAACACGAGGCATCAACGAAAGCAGATGACTCCAACTCCCTTCATCCCAGTAGCGAAGACTGAGCTGGCCTCGGGCACTGTAGGCGCACCCCTAATCCTTTCAAGGTAGCTCCGCTACGATGAGATAGGCTCCTTTGTACAGCACATGCACCTCATACATGCTTGCTGCAGATAATGGCAGATTTAGAACCAGATGGTTCGAAGTAAATAACGTCCCACAAAACATTCACCACGCTGCAGCAAGGCAATGCTGAGGGGGCTGGTTAAAACCTCGTTGTATGTCCGGACACCTACACGCATTAAGAGCACACTGATACTCATTTCATATTTTGTCAAATACGAAAGTAAGTTTGGGAGCTAAACACCGGGAGGCGAGACCGAAACAGTGAGAGTACTGTGAGAAGCCAAAAGTTAGCCTGAACGTTGTAAAGCAAGACCGAACTGCAAAAGTAACTTGCCAAACCTAGAGTTAGCCTGAAGATTGTAATGCAGAACCCTAGCCCCGCCCCCATGGCGTCACCACATCCTTAGTCCAATACCCCCTAGCGTTGAGTGTGAGCTTTGGGGCTGCAGCCTCCAGATTCGCTCTTCCCCCTTCCACTGACGTCACCGCACCTCAGCCTCTAAGGCTCCTCTTTCACTCGCTGAAATCGCCGGGCGCGGTGGCGCGTGCCTGTAGTCCCAGCTACTCGGGAGGCTGAGGCTGGAGGATCGCTTGAGTCCAGGAGTTCTGGGCTGTAGTGCGCTATGCCGATCGGGTGTCCGCACTAAGTTCGGCATCAATATGGTGACCTCCCGGGAGCGGGGGACCACCAGGTTGCCTAAGGAGGGGTGAACCGGCCCAGGTCGGAAACGGAGCAGGTCAAAACTCCCGTGCTGATCAGTAGTGGGATCGCGCCTGTGAATAGCCACTGCACTCCAGCCTGGGCAACATAGCGAGACCCTGTCTCTTTTGCTAAAATTATTTAGGGAATTATTTATTTTATTTTATTGCAAACCTTGCTTGGAACAGCGTGTCCAAAATTCAGAACTAACGCCCTTTGCCCACTTTCAAGTACATACTAGTAATAGTTTTACAAAGGTATGGATTAAAAAGAGAAGGAGGTATTACTTATTTTTACTACTGGTTCCCGCTTCAACTGTTCTACATTTGTCTTGTATTTTACATCTTCAGGGCGGGCTAAAACTCACCCAGTATTTAGGATAATTTGGGTTTGGAGCTACCTCACCACTGACCCCTGATGGAGCATTATGAAAACGTCTCTGTGAAAAGCTGTTATCAACCGCAGAAGCCTGCAGGGGATGCTCGTTTACTCAATCTGTTCCGGAAAGCAGCCACCTGACAACGTGCGAAAAATACACCTCCGACCCCCAATCTACGGAAGTAGATTGTCCAATCCCTGGCAACCCCAGGAAGATGAAACTCCCGCGAGAAATTCCCTGGTTCTTCCCGCAATGACGAAGGATGCCGGTCTCAGTTACTACCACCACCATTTCCCTGCACCGATCTTCCCTCACCAACTCCAACCACATCATGTCTCCTTCTCTCACCCCTGTCCATTCGTTCCTGAATGTCGTGGACAGAAGACCTGGCTGATCAACAGTCTTTCCTTACAGCTCTATGACTAGAGCTGTGTGAGAGCTTAAAATCAGAGGCACCTCGTTTGTGTAAATAAAGCAGTCTTAACTCCATTTTAAAGTTTTGACATGAGTTCCTCTAAACTTGATGCTGACCGTATACCTAAAGTAGACATTCCTTTTCTCTGAGGTCCCCAGAAACAGTTAAGATTGAAGAAGCAATTTTACTAAACAGTTGTTGTTGTTATGTGCCACACACAGGCACCAGAAAAAAACTGGTCTTGTCACTGTCCTGTGACTATTTTGTAATAAACTGAAGGGCATATACCCTTAACCAATCATGTAATCCCATATCCACCTATCCCTGTTAAATCTTGGCTTTTAGATTCCCGCCTTTTTGACCCCTGATTGTCTTTTAGCCAGTTATGCCGTTGTAACTTTTTAGTTCCTGCTCTAATTGTACAAAAATTTATTTTTCCTCGTTGTCGGAGGAATGACCATTTGCTCTACCAGGGCTGACTTTCCGACCCGCTTATGTCTCCTTGTGGGTAAAGGAAAAAAGCCTCAGCGAACTCCCGAATAACCCTGTGATGGCAGAGATGAGAAGGCAGCGTGGCAGAATGCTGTCTCCCTGTTTCTCGCGGGAGTTTCATCTTCCTGGGGTTGCCAGGGATTGGACAATCTACTTCCGTAGAGACCTCTCAGAAACCCAACGAGGGTT
>NW_006921698.1:6606933-6608423 GCF_000298275.1 Orycteropus afer afer | reverse complement strand
TTTGGGGTTGCCAAAAGATTACAGTGTGTAGAATGTTAGAGATGGAATCAAAGTGCCGGGCGCTTAGAACCCACAGGTGTGTAGAGCAGGGATGGGTCTTGAACATATAGGAACAGTACTCACTAGCAAAACCTCAACGCACTGTACTGAATCATCTAGAGCAAGTTTCACACGCTTAGCTCACTTTTAAATGAAGTAAGTGAATAAAGTTTGAAAGAAGGGAATTTTTTTAACATTTTCAGAAGTTCTTGATGGTCTGTAACAGTAAATCTGTTTTTGAAAATGAATTTAATGGGTTACCTATTAAATTCAAGCATTTTTAAAGCAGTAGAAATTGATGAAGCATTTACACCAATCTGATAATCTGATAATTTATTTGATATTCTACTGGCAATTTAAAGACTCAAAGCACTGAACACAGATTTTTACTGCTGCCTGAGGGGGAAAAGGAAAAATGTGGTAAGCTTTTCACAAAGCTTAATTAATTGTATTTAACTGATCAATTATTTATTTTTGAGGTGGCTCATTCTGTTTTGAACAAAGATAACTGTTAGCCCTCAGGTTCCTACCATCCTCAGGCTTCCCCGCCACCTCTGGGAGAACTCCTCCGTTTTGTTGAACAGAGATGTGGTGGGCAGAATAATGGGCCCCACAAAGATGTTCATGTCCTTATCCCCAAAGCCTGTGAATTTACCTTTGACTTTACATGTGTGATTAAATCAAGGCTCTTAAGATGAGAACAGTTTCCTGAATTATCAGAGTGGTGTCAGTGTGATTACAAGGATCTATTAGAGCAAGAGGGAACTCTGGTAGCATAGTGCTTAAGGCACTTGACTGCTAACCAGAAGGCTGGCAGTTCAAACCCACCAGCCACTCCTCAGAAGGAAGATGGGGCAATCTACGTCCATAGTGATACTGCCTCGGAAACCCAAGGAAGGGTCATTATGAGTCGGGTCCGACTCCACGGCACATGACAGCAACAATTAAAGCGAGACAGGAAGGTCAGACTGAGAGAAGCAGAGGTAGGAGTCATGCAGAGCCACAACCCAAGGAGTGTAGGCAGCCCCTAGAAACTGGAAAAGCCAAAGAATTTTCTCCTCCAAACCAAACTTACTGCCATCAAGTCGATTCCAACTCATAACAATTCCCATTGGGTTTCCAAGGCTGTGAATCTTTACTGAAGCAGACTGACTCATCTTTTTTCTGCACAGCACCTGGTGGGTTCAAATTATAGACCTTTTTGTTAGCAGCCAAATGCCTTAATGACTACTTGGATTTTCTCCTAGAGCCTCCAAAAAGAAAGCAACTATGCTGATCCATTTCGGCTTTCTGACCTCCCAAACTGTAAGATAAGAAATTTGTATTATTTAAGCCACTAAGCTTGTAGCAACTTCTTTTTTTATTTTATTTTTTTCTTTTTGCCAACTCAAAAATTATTTATTGAGGTCTTACAATGTATGTCTTTTTTTTTTTTTTTTTAATTGTGATTT
>NW_006921698.1:6594016-6604163 GCF_000298275.1 Orycteropus afer afer | reverse complement strand
CTAGATCCTATGCTGATACTAAAAAGGCAGAGATGAAATAAAATAGACAAGCCACCGCCTATGTAGAGCTTCCAGTCTAGTCAAGGAAGAGATTCATTTAAAGAAATAATCCTTGAAAAAGGTATGATTTAGGGTTCTTGTGATGCCCTACTAAGTCTATTTAATTAACTAGCCTGCCTGAGTGCCTGAAATTTCCAACATCAGAAACCTTCCCTTTGGTAAAAGTGTAGTTTTCTGAAGGCCATTTTTACAATGCACTTTGTTTGGTGTAAGGGCCTAGCTATTTGCATTACACACGAAGACAGGCTATGCCTCAAACTTCCAGGCAGCCCTAAGACTGCTAGGAATGAGTCATGTACATCCACTGACATGTAGCACTCCACGAATACTCTGTCTGTCTGTGAAAGAGCCAGACACATGAGACGCTTACACAGCACTGGCAAAGCGAAAGCCGTTATAATTGTTTATAAAAAGAAACAGTAAACAATAGAAACAGGTTTTCAAAGGGGAATCACTTATCCTTCCCCAAATTTACCATGTCCATTCTTATGTCGATGGGCCAGCACACCCTGGTTCAGGTCAGATGCTGTGTTCATGTCACCACTGCTTCTGGCTACCACCACACTAACGGGGAGGCCTTACAGCTCCTAAAGCTTCTGCTCTGTTCCTGGCTTCACAGCCAGGAAGGCCTAAGCCTCTTCCACTAGGCCTTTCCATGCCTCTGCTTCTGACTTCTACCATGCTACCCATGCTCACGTGGTTCTCTCTCTTGTTACCATGCTACCCAGGCCTGCTCTGCCCAAGGGTCCATGTGGCTGCCACCATGCTGCCAGGGGAAATGTGGGGAAAATATTGCACTGAACACAATCAGGCCTCTGTCCTGTACTGGCAAGTGTTACAGTTCTTTAGCAACAGGCAAACCTCCTGCATGCAGCACCCAACTCACTTTCTCTGTGGGTCAGGAAGCCCATGTTAGCTGTGTCTTTTGTTTCTTTCTCTGTAGACCCACAAACCTACCCCTGCTGTCTCTCTCCATAGACCCTGCAGCCCACCATTGCTCTGTCTTCAGTGTTACAGCTCTCTCTTCAGTGTTAAAACTCTCTCGTCTGAGTCTAGGAAGTCCTCAGTGCAGGGACTCTGGGTCCAAAAGACAAACTCTGCTCCAAACTCTTCTTGATGGTAGTGTAAGTCCTCCACCCCTCAAGCTTTTGTAAGATTGATCCTTACATAAACCTACCAGGATGACAAAATGAACTAATCCCCTAGCTGGACTGCAAAGGGCTCAAGCCTATTGGGTGGGTTTTTAAGCCAGTATTTGCAAAGTAAATCAACCAACCCCTTGCAAGGTTGTGGTCCAGTCACTCTTTTTGTGGGACTTACAAGATCATGAGAAAAGTTCAGTATATTGTATTATGAAGTTGATCATATTTTTTTAAATTATCTTACTGCATTATGGGTGAAAGTTTACCCAGCAAATTAGGTTTCCATTTAACAGTTTTTATACAAATTGTTTAGTGACATTGGCTATAACTTTCACATATGTCAGCATTCTCATTTCTATTCTGTTTGTTCTGTTTCCATTGATCTA
Organism: Orycteropus afer afer; assembly: GCF_000298275.1. Classification (NCBI taxonomy): domain Eukaryota; kingdom Metazoa; phylum Chordata; class Mammalia; order Tubulidentata; family Orycteropodidae; genus Orycteropus; species Orycteropus afer. The sequence goes on along the minus strand of NW_006921698.1, from coordinate 6,602,575 downwards.
GCTTCCCTGTCCCTCCTTGCCTTCTTATTTTTGCTTTTGGCTAAATGTAGATCATTTGGTTTCATATAGATGATTGTTTAAGGGCACATATTGCTCATGGGTGATATTGTTTATTTTTAAGCCAATCTTTTATTTGGCTGAAAGGTGATCTGTGGATGTGGCTTCAATTTCCAGTTCAAAGGGTATGTTATGGCAAAGTCTCAGAGGTCTCTCTAGTCTCTATCAGCCCAGTAGGTCTGGGCTTTTTCAGGAATTTGAGTTTTGTTCTACATTTTTCTGCCATTATATCCAGGACCTCATATTGTGTCCTTGGTCAGAATAGAGGAACTCTGGTGACACGATAGTTAAAAGCCTTCCGCTGCTAACCAAAACTTCTGCAGTTTGAGCCTATCAGCCACACTGTGGGAGAAAGATCAGGCAGTCTGCTTCGGTAAGGATTTACAGCCTTGGAAGGCCTATGGGGCAGTTCTACTCTGTCCTATAGGGTTGCTATGAGTTGGAATTGACTCGATGGCAATATATTTGGTTTTGTTTGTTTTGGTAACAGTGGTTGATAGTGGTAGCCAGGTACCATCTAGTTCTTCTGGTCACAAGCTAGAAGAGACCATGGTTCATGTGGGCTATTAGTCCTGTGGAATAGTTTCTTCCTTTAGTCTTTGGTTTCCTTCAATCTCCTTTGCTCCAGAGGAGTAGAGACAAATAGTTGCATCTTAGATGGCTGCTCACATGCTTTTAAGACCTTAGATGTTACTCACCAAACTAGGATATAAAATGTTATCTTTATGAGCTATATTATGCCAATTGATTGAGTTGTCCCACAAGACTATGGTCTTAAGCCTTTTCATCTAGTAAACCAATTCCATGAGGTGTTTGGATGTGTCTACTAAGTCTATCATACTTTTTAAAACTTTTTGTTTATGGCAGACTATTTTTTACATACAGAGATTTATGTATTTAAATCTATTAGTCTTATCATTTATCATTTCTGCCTTTGGTGTTTTGCTTTCAAGGGTCTCCCAAGATCATATAAATATTCACATAAATTCTACTCTGTACACATGGGATCACACATAGACCCAAGTCTATGAGTTGGAATAGTCTTGACCGCAGACAGCAACTAACAACAACAGTACTAACTTTAACTCTTGGAGTTACAAATAACAAGTCTAGCATTATTTCCACACATCAGCACCTCAACCTTTTTTTTTTTTTTTTTTTCATTAGTTGGCTTCAATTCCATTTCACCACTGTGATTGTCCAATTTGTATATCTTCCTTGGTATATACAGAACACAGTGCTCTACATCTGGTTTCCTATCTAAGCATAGGGCTGAAATATCCCGTCTCTCATTCTAGATCCAAAACTTGTTTTGATGAAACAGAACCACTGTTGCCTAATATCGAGCAACGTGAAAATTTATTGTCTAATACTACAACAATTCAATGTCTAATACTGTAACAACAATACTGTAAGAGACTAAAATACCTGATATAAAATAGTACTTGAATCTTAATGCCTTATACTATAAGAGACTACAATATTTTTATCTCAATTAATGGCTGTTGAATGAATAATGAATGAACAAGAAAGCCTTGTAAAAATCTGGCAGACTGGACAATAAAGGAATAGGGCACTCTAAGTGTCCATTTTTTCCACAGGAACAACAAATAAACTGGCAAAAAAAATGGTCAAAATCAATTTCTTCAGAACTCTGGAACTTAATAAAAAATTATAAAATCCAGAGGAACATTCTACTGAGTTGAGTGGTAAGTGAAATTAATAAATTATACCTTGTTTCTAATGAAGGAGCTCTGGTGGCATAGCATTTGACTGCTAACCAGAAGGCTGGAGTGTTCAAACCCACCAGCCACTCCTTGGAACGAACATTGGGCAATCTACTTCTGTGGTGATACTGCCTCAGAAACCCGAGGAGGGGTCTCTATGAGTCAAAATCGATTCGATGGCACTGAGTTTGGTTTTAGTTTTGGTTTCTAATGAATCTATTTTGTTTCCTTCTAAATACCACTTCAGCTTCTAGAGATCAAGTGTTGGCCAGGGCCTTCATTTGTCTTGGTGGTCAATTAAAATGTAAAATGTAAATACCTTGAGCCAAAGTCAATAAATGAATCAGAATCCCTTGGGGGTGGTAACCAGGAATTTGCTTCTAATTGTGATTATTGAAAGGTGCCATCAAGTTAGCTCTGACTCATAGCAACCCTATGTACAACAGAACAAAACGCTGCCTGGTCCTGCGGCATCCTCACAATCTTTGCTATCCTTGAACTCATCATTGCAGCCACTGTGTCAATCCATCTTTTGATGGTCTTCCCCTTTTTTGCTGACCCTCTACTTTACCGAGCATAATATCCTTCTCCAGGGACCTTCTGACAACATGACTGTCTTGGTTCTCTAGTGCTGCTGTAACAGATATACCACAAGTGGATGGCTTTAACAAACAGGAGGTTATTCCCTTACAGTTTAGGAGACTTGTTGTTGTTAGATGCTGTCAAGTTGCCTCCGACTCATAGCAACCCTGTGTGCAGCAGAACGAAACACTGCCCAGTCCTGTGCCAGCCTCACGATCTTTGCTATACCTAAGCCCATTGTTGCAGCCATCTGTGTCAATTCATCTCATTGAGGGCCTTCCCCTTCTTAGCTGACCCTCCAGTTTACCAAGCATGACATCCTTCTTGAGGGAATGGTTCCTTCTGACAACATGACCAAAGTAGGTGAGATGAAGTCTGGCCATTCTCACTTCCGAGGAGCATTCCAGCTGTTCTTCTTCCAGGACAGATTTATTAGTTCTTTTAGCAGACCATGATACTGTTAGCATTCTTCTCCAACATTGCAACTCAAAAGCATCAACTCTTCTTTGGTCTTCTCTGTCCATTGTCCAGCTCTCACATGCATATGAGATGATTGAAAATACCATGGCCTGGGTTAGACACACCTTAGTCTTCAAGGAGACATCTTTGCTTTTCAGCACTTGAAAGAGGTCTTTTGCAGCAGATTTGCTCAATGCAATATGTCATCTGATGTCTTGACTGCTGCTTCCATTGGTGTTGATTGTAGAACCAAGTAATATGAAGTCCTTGACAGCTTCAATCTTTTCTCCATTTATTATGAAGCTGTTTATTGAACCAGTTGTGAGGATTTTTGCTTTCATTATATTGAGGTGTAATCCATACTGCAGACTGTAGTCTTTAATCTTCATCAGTAAGTGCTTCAAGTCATCCTCATTTTCAGCAAGCAAAGTTGTGTCATCTGCATATCGCAGGTTGTTAATGAATCGTCCTCCAATCCTGATGCCAGGTTCTTCTTCATAAAGTCCAGAGCCTTGGATTATTTGCTCAGCATACAGATTGAACAAAACCAAAAAACCCAAAGTCAATGTCTTTAAGTTGATTCCAACTCATAGTGATCACCATTGGTTTCTGAGACAGTAAATCTTTACAGAAGTAGATTGCCCCATCTTTCTTCCACAGAGCAGCTAGTGAGCTTGAACCACCAACCTTCTGGTTAGCAGTCAAATGCCTTAGGCACTATGCTACCAGAGCTCCTTCATAGATTGAATAAATATGGTGAAAGGATACAGCCCTGACACACACCCCTTCTGATTTTAAACCATGCAATAGCCCCTTGTTCTGTTTGAATGACAGCCTATGGGTCTATGTACAGGTTCTTCATGAGCACAATAAAGGGTTTTGGAATTCGTATTCTCTCCAATGTTATCCATAATTTATTACAATCCACACAGTCAAATGCCTTTTCATAGTCAATAAAACACAGGCAAACATCTTTCCAGTATTCTTTGCTTTTAGCCAAGATCCATCTGATGATATCCCTCATTCCACATCCTCTTCTGAATCCAGATTGAATTTCTGGCAGTTCCCTATGAATATACTGCTACTACCATTTTTGAATTATCTTTACCAAAATTTTACTTGCATGTGATATTTATGATATTGTTCAATAATGTCTACATTCTGTTGGATCATCTTTCTTTGGAATGGGCACAAACATTGATCTCTTCCAGTCAGTTGGGCAGATAGCTGTCTTCCAAATTTCCTGGCATAAATGAGTAAGCATCTCCAGTGCCGCATCCATTTGTTGAAACATGTCATTGGGTATTCCATCAATTCCTGAAGCCTTGTTTTTCACCAATTGCTTCAGTGATGTTTGAACTTCTTCCTTTAATACCAGTGGTTCTTGATCATATGATACCTCCTAAAATGGTTGAACATCAACTTTCTGCATCATTCAATAGTTTGCCCATGTTGCAAAATTCAATATTACAATTTGAGGCTTGAGTTTTTCTTCAGTTTTTTCAGCTTAAGAAATGCCAACTGTGTTCTTCCCTTTTGGGTTCCTAACTCCAGGTCTTTGCATGTTTCATTGTAATAATTTACTTTGTCTTCTTGAGGCATCCTTTGAAATCTTCTGGTCAGGTCTTGTATATCATTATTTTTTCCATTTGCTTTAGCGATTCCTCATTCAAGAACAAGTTTCAGAGTTTCTTTTGACATCCATTTTGGTCTTTGCTTCTTTCCTGTCTTTTTCATGAGCTTTTGCTGTCTTCATGTATTATGTTTTTGATGTCATTCCACAGCTCATCTGGTCTTTGGTCATTGGTGTTCAATGTGTCCAATCTATTCTTCAGATGACCTAAATTCAGATGGGATATAATCAAGGTTATATTTTGGCCCTTGTGGTGTTATGTTAATTTTCTTCAGCTTCAACTAGTCTTGCAAAATTCTATTATGTGATCTCCAACATCATTTCTATCATCAAGGTCATATTTTTGAACTACTGAAGTTTCTTCCAATTGCCCATAATTTTCAATACATCTTGATTGCGTGTTTGGTCAATATCAGAATCCAGAAGTTAGTGAAAAATCTTCAATTTCTTCATCTTTGGCTTTGTGTTTGGTGTGCAAATTTGAATAATATTCATATCAACTGCATATAGATATTATCTTATCACTAACAGCATTACATTTCAGTATTGATCTTGAAATGTTCTTTTTGATGATGAATGTGACACCATTCCTCTTCAATTTGTCCTTCCCAGCATAATAGACCAATGATTGCCTCATTCAGAATGGCCAATAGCAGTCCATGTTAGCTCACAAATGTCTGGGATATTGATCTTTATATATTCCATTTCATTTTTGACAACTTCCAATTGTCCTAGATTCATATTTACATTCCATGTTCCAATTAATAATGAATGTTTGCAGCTGTTTTTTCTCATTTTAAGTCATGCCTCAACAGCAAATGAAGGTCCCAAAGAAAGCTTTACTTCATCCATGTCATTAAGATCAACTCTACTGTGAGGAAGCAGCTCTTCCCTAGTAGTATTTTGACTGCCTTCCAACCTGGGAAAGAGCTCTGGTGGTGCAGTGCCTAAGGCATTTGACTGCTAACCAGATGGCTGGTGGTTCAAACCCACCAGTCACTCTGTGGAAAGAAGGCCAGGCAATCTACTTCTGTAAAGATTTACTGCTTTGGAAACCCACTGGGGGTCACTATGAGTTGGAATCACCTCAGTGGCAGTGGGTTTGGTTTTTTGGTTTGGTCCAACCTGAGGGGCTCATCTTCCGGCACTATATCAGACAACATTGCACTGCTATTTGCAAAGTTTTCCAGTATTATAGTAGACAGTGTTTCATTGCTATTCATAAGGTTTTCAGCAGCCAATTTTTTCAGAAGTGGACTGCTCCATCCTTCTTCCTAGCCTGTCTTAATCTGGAAGCTCTGCTGAAACTTGTTAAACATGGGTGACTCTGCTGATATTTGAAATACAGGTGGCATTGCTTCCAGCCTCACAGCAACATGGAAAACTGACAGACAAGTGGTAGCTGCTTCTAATTAGCTCCATAGAAATTGTATGTAACTAAAGTTTGAGAACCACCTGTCTAGACACCCATAATTAACCCATGAATAATCTTTTCTAAATTTTACTTGGGATAAATGTCTGTAGCACCTGTCTGTGGTTTGAGATAATTTCTTATATATTCCCTTTGAAAATCAAGTTAATTTGCCTTCCTCCTAGTAGTCTCCCCCCGACACACACACAATTGTACAAGTATCCCTGGTTCAGAATTTTCTCAAGATACAGAAATTATCTAAAAAAATAGAAATTGGTAGTAAATGAAATTTCCTTGTGCTCTTTACACTGATCTTGATCCACCTAGCTTCCTTATGTTTGTTCTTGCCTTTCCTTCTGTTGTTTATTTCCTTGGCAGACAAATAGAAGCAAAATATGAGTTAAAGGTTGGGCTTAAATTGAACTTGAACTCCCAAGTCAAACTTAAATAAAAAACCAGCTCATATCTTATGGGTCTAGGGACCCAAAGATGAGAATTTTGCTATAAAGTACTTTAGTTTTTTGTTTGTTTTTAAAATAAGGCCCAGCTATATGAGTGTTGTCTCTTTCAGTGTGGAGGCTTTGCACTGCTACTTTTATGCAAAATATTTAGGCATTCTTTTGGGAAGAGCAGCCTTAGAAGGCAACAAGTAATCTTAGTATGGTTTATGTTCTGTTATGCCTATTTCTCAGTCTTTCTCAAACCCTCCAAAGGGTTTGTTTGTTTGTTTCTTTTTTTTTTTTTAAGCTATTCTGTATGGTTTATCGTGTCGAATGACATAGTAATGCAGTGCTACATGTGCTATAGCCCAACGGATGAATAAAGCCCTTTTGTATCTACACTTTCCCCTTTTTTTCTGAAGCAACAACCACTCCCTTTCTGCTTGAGTCGCCTTCTGCTGGCGGGAAGTCTCTTTGTCACCACATGCAGTCGGGAGGCTCTAGCGTCCACTTGGAGCTCCAGGTTCTCGCCGGGCGCGGTGGCGCGCGCCTGTAGTCCCAGCTACTCGGGAGGCTGAGGCTGGAGGATCGCTTGAGTCCAGGAGTTCTGGGCTGTAGTGCGCTATGCCGATCGGGTGTCCGCACTAAGTTCGGCATCAATATGGTGACCTCCCGGGAGCGGGGGACCACCAGGTTGCCTAAGGAGGGGTGAACCGGCCCAGGTCGGAAACGGAGCAGGTCAAAACTCCCGTGCTGATCAGTAGTGGGATCGCGCCTGTGAATAGCCACTGCACTCCAGCCTGGGCAACATAGCGAGACCCCGTCTCTTTTGAGTTCCCATCTTAAAGAAACTTTTTTTTAATACGCACCCATCGTAAAAAGACGAAAAGTAACGTTATTTACACTCTTACACGACTGTATTTATCACTACATAATGAACCCCTAGTGATGGGAAATTTTCTTTTATTTTTGTTTTCCTTCTCCATTATTATGAGCTGGCCAAGCATTTATGGAGCACCTATTAACAACAAAATTGTGTAGCAAGTAGCACCCAGAACCTCGGGGAAGCAAGACCAAGTTTGAATGAGAATCCTACAGTACTATGCAGACTGCTTCTTTGGAAAGCAAGAACCATCAAAACAGCAACTCTTTTTTTTTTTTTTTTTAAACGTTGTGGGTAACTAGATAAATGAAATAGTTCTGCTTTGTTACATTTCAAAATTTTACACATCAAAGTAACTGAGTGGAAAAGGCTTGTAGTTCCTCTACACTGACTACTACAACCCACCTGGGAAAATCCTTCCCCCGCTCATTGAGAAAATTGTTACTGGCCAGCAGGAGTCACTATAGGCTTGAGTCGCGAAACATAGGAGAAGCGTTCAAAGAAGGAATGCAGTTTTAAGAGAATAGTTGGCATCTACTTCAAGTAGTTTTATTATAATACAAAGCAAATCGATAGCGACAGAACAGCCAAATTCTTCAGCGACGTGATGTAGTATTTTCGCTTCAAGGAATATTGGATCTTATGAGCGGCCGTAGATCTCTGCCAAATGCGCCTGCGCGGAAGAATAGCGGCGGCGAGTCAGGCTTTCAGCAGAGGAAATTGCGGTAGTAGCAACCCTCAAACCTCGTCATGAAGACCCGCTTTAGCACTGTTGACCTCCGCGCGGTACTTGCAGAGTTGAATGCCAGGTACACTCCGACGTGTGACCAGCCTCGTAAGAAGCGTGCAGAAGGCAAAGATCAGAACCCCATGGTGAAAACGAGACCAGCCTGATGTTTTTCCTTTTCTTTTTTAATGCTGTTTTGTGGACCTGGCTAGGCCTGGCTGAGCGAGTGCTTGGTGCCCTTCCCGTGGCCCTCGTACTCTGGGGGACCCTCGGCTGCCGCGTGGCCCTACCCTGTCTTCTTCTGGCTACTGGTCTCGCCAATTCTCGTGTCCAGCTTGGCGCGAGGTTCTAGCCTTGACTATCTGGGTTGTTGCCCAGGTTCGGTTCTTGGGGCTCCAGCGTGACAGGATCTCCCAGGAGACTTACGGCAGCAAACGCTTAGTAAAACAGGAGAGTTGGACGCCACTTTGTCATTTGCTGCACAGGTTTTCAGACTGGAGACGCAGTTCTTCCACTCACCTTTTCACCCCAAAGAGAGGGAAGATAGCCTTTTAGCTAGAGTTTGCTTTGTTGGGCGAGATAGGAGTTCCAGTCTGCTTCCTGTTCAGCCTAGTAACCTTGGTCATTAAGGTTCCACAGG
>NW_006921698.1:6588705-6593756 GCF_000298275.1 Orycteropus afer afer | reverse complement strand
ATATATATATATATATATATATATATATATATATATATATAGGGTCATTCAGAGATGCAAGTAATTGTATAGTGTTTCTATGGCTGATCGAACACTTTTGTTCTTAAATTGTTAAATTTAGTTTGGGTTGTTTGCCTTCTGACGCTGCTCCCTGGTTGACTACATAACTTTAGAGCTTTAGCTCTACAAAGTTAATTAAATTGTACTTTTATGTTTCCAGCATTTAATGGTTTATTACATGTTGCTTTCTTTTTGCAGTTTGCTAGGAATGAGAGTAAACAATGTTTATGATGTGGATAATAAGACATACCTTATTCGTCTTCAAAAGTAAGCATTTTTGTAGACTTGTTTGATCTTTAGTAATTAAGAGATGATATTTTCACCTGCACTTTTAGTTTGTTTCACCGATTTAACTTTGGGGTATGTCCTAAAGAAAATATTTGACTTTTGTCCCCACAGACCAGACTTTAAAGCTACACTTTTACTCGAATCGGGCATACGAGTTCACACGACAGAGTTTGAGTGGCCTAAGAATATGATGCCATCTAGTTTTGCTATGAAGGTAAAATTTTAAGTTATGCTTGAAGTGAATTTTTGAGGCCTTGAGATTGGTCACTACCAATTGAGTTTTTAACTGTTTGATTTTCCTTTGCTGTTATGAATAAAGTAGAGATAAAATAAAGGGAGTGGTTGATGGATAATGGGATGAATGAGGTACAGGTAGTTCTTGACTTGGGAGGTTCTATTCTGAGAACCCCATTCCATTGTAAGTTGCTTCTGAGCTAAGTAGAACACCTTAAAAAAGTTTTTTTTTTTTTTTTAATTGTGTTTTATTATAAAATAAAACTGACTGCCATCAAGTTGATTCCGACTCATAGCGACCCCTTCTTGGGTTTCTGAGGCAATATCACTATAGAAGTAGATTGCCCAACCTTCCTTCCAAGGAGTGGTGGGTTTGAAGTGCCAGCCTTCTGGTTAGCAGTCAGATACCTTGGGCACTATGCCAATGTTTTATTGTCAGTTTCTTTTAAATCTGATCTTTATCTTTTTTCTTTGGGCATTGGAAACATTACATATAAACTTACGGATATTTTAATATATACATACATTAAAATACACATACTAAAAGAATTATAATTAAATTTTCCCTACCAAAATAATACTGTGTTCTATCAACATTAATTTTTCTAAGGCATTATTTTCATTAGTTACCTCACTTTTCATCATCCAACAGTTTTTGAGCCCATATTTTGTTTTCTGGATGTCTTGACTTTATGATCTGTACTTTTTTTCCCCCCTGTATCTTCAGCTCTCTTTTGTGAACTGTGTAAACCCACACCCAGTGCTGTCAAGTGTTGATTTTGACTCATGTTGACCCCATGTGTTAGAGTAAAACTGCTCCATAGGGATTTTTTTTACTGTAATCTTTAAGGGAGCAGTTCATGGCTGGGTGGAATTGAACTGCCAGCCTTTGGGTTAGCAACTCATAGCAAACTACTTGGGCCACCCAGGCTCCTATGAATTATATACCTCTTCTCAATCTGCACTTTGTTGGAATGCTCAAGAACGTTAATATAATAACCAAGTAATTACCTCTTTTTACTTCTTTTTGTTGTTGTTTTTACTATTAAAACTGAAGTCCTGTGTTTGTGGGTGTGTTATTTATTCTCTTATTGATGTGCTATACACACACGCATACATACATACATACATATATATAGAGAAGCTCTGGTGACGTGTAGTGTCTAAGGCATCTAACCAGAAGGCTGGTGGTTCAAACAAACCAGCCACTCCTTGGAAGGAAGATTGGGCAATCTACTTCTGTAGTGATTCCACCTTGGAAGCCTGAGGAGGGGTTGATCCTATTCGATTCGACCGTAGTGAGTTTGTTTATATATGTCTATATAGATACAGATATAGATATAGACTGAAAGTGCTTGTTGTATAGAGAAAACACTTTAGAGTTAGATACAGTATGTTGCCCAGGTTTTCAATGTCTGACTTACAGACAGTTCCTACTTGCCCTTTAATGTTACAAAATTTGCTCTCATTTTGAAAAGATTGAACCAACCCCTACTTGCAACAAATTCATCATAATCATTTTCACTTGCTACATGTGTAGCTTTTGAATGATTTAGAAGGCTTCTAGTTTTTTCATGGCTAAAACCAGAAGAAAAGGAAACCCACTGCCCAACTCATAGCGACCCCCATTGGGTTTTGAGGCAGTAAATCTTTACAGAAGTGGATTGTCCTGTCTTCCATCTGCGGAGTGGCTGGTGGGTTTGAACCACCAACCTTCTGGTTAACAGGCAGATGCTTAGGCACTATGCCATTTCATGGCTAAATAAGAACTATGTGCACCTGTTACAGCTTACCCACAAATTCTATTTAAAGACACAGGAACAGATTTTGTTCTTAATTTGGGGACTGCCTGTATATATAACTTTGAATTAACTGTTTTGCCACTAAATAATTTTATAACCTGAAACAAGTTACTTAACCTCTTAGAACTTAGTTTCTAAATGTAATATGTGGATAATATTTTGCTCATGGAGTTATTTGTAAGGAGTAATTGAAATAACATGTAAAATACTTATAACACAACGCCTGACACATAATAGGGCTCTAAAAACCAAAAAACCTGGTGTCATTGAATTGATTTCAACTCATAGCAACTCTATAGGACAGAATAAAACTGCCTATAGGGTTCTCAAGGCTGTAAATCTATGGAAGCTGAGTGCCACATTTTTCTCCTGGCTGGTGGATTCATACTGCTGACCTTTTGATGAGCAGCTGAGCACTTAACCACTGTGCTACCAGGGCTCCTTAATTAGCACTCTACATGTATTGATTTCCTTTTCCCTCTCCTCAGTTTGCTTCAGAAACCTGTTATAAAAAATCAAACCAAACCCACTGCCATGAGTTGATTCAGACACATAGCAACCCCCATTAGGTTTCCAAGGTGGTAAATCTTTACAGAAGTAGATTGCCACATCTTCCTTCGGTGGAGCTGATGGTGGGTGGGCTTATGTTACTTCATGAGGGCCTTTCCAGATAAGAGCCTTACCCTAGCAACTTAAAATCTGTTTTTGGATTTCAGGAAAAGTGTTTCTCAGAGTCCCTGAGTAGTACAAATGGTTAAAGTGCTCAGCTGCTGACTGAAAGATTGGAGGTTAGAATCTATGCAGAAGCCTCAGAAGAAAGGCTTGGTGATCTACTTCTGAAAAATCAGCCATTGAGAACCCTAGGGACTACATTTCTACTCTAACACAGAATCGCTATGACTTGTAATTGACTACACAAAGTCACGTCACAAGGGTTGTCACAAAATTATCAAATTCTTAAAAAGCTTAATTAATACCAAAGAAAAACAAACGCAATGCCATCAAGTCATTTCTCACTCATAGCAACCCCCATTGGGTTTCCAAGGCTGTAAAACTTTACAGAAGTAGACTGCCTCATCTTTCTTCCACAGAGTAGCTGGTAGGTGTGTCATCGACCCTTTGTTTTGCAGCCAAATGCCTTAACCATTATACCACAAGACCATTCATTTTGCTTAATAATACCCTAGAATTGCTTTTGGGGGGATTGTCCTTAGTAATCACCACATTTTATACGTGTGTAGCTCTTTGCAAAGTAGATGAATAGTATGTATTTAAATTGTTTAATAAGACTAGGAAGACAAATGCTATCTCAGTTTTACAGATGAGGTAGTGAGCCAAGAAGATATATATATGATGTTGGAATAGTCTAAACATCGTGAGATCAAGCTCTATCAACAGGAGGTCAAAGACTCTTCATATTCTATCAGTTAAGTGTACAAGTCAATCTAAATATACAGAAAAATTCCCTTCAATGAAGCAGACATTTCTAGGGCAATGTTAAGCACTATGTAACTTAAAACAAAGGCCTGTTGTTGTGTGGCATAGGAGGGTCACATCTAGTCTATGGTAAATCATAGTGATTGTTCCTCGTTCTCAGATTTGGAGATGTCAACTATAGCTTTGAGATACTGACCAGAGGGGGGGTTTCACTAAGCTATGGATAGGGAAATAAACACAGTGAACTTTTATGTATATACTATATGTCCATCTTTTCTCACCATGATAAATAATCTTCCCTTTTTTACCATTTCACCGTGCCCACATTTTGTATGGTGTTGACTGCTGTTCTTTGCAAGACTGCCTTTTATTTTCATTGTATCTTTATTTCTCTTGAATAAAACTATTACAGGGGCAGGGAACACTCAGGAAAGATGTGGTTTTTCTCCTGGGAATTTAAAGATAACCTAATATATTGATCACTCTTTACATTAAAAAATCAATATCATCCCCCTTAATCAGCACTATTTACACAAGGAACGGGAAATTGTTTACTGTGGGAAGTTTGAAAAATCTTTTATCTACTGACTGAATGTATAAATACATAAAGTGAGAATTTTAGTTAATTCAAGCTATAAGGTTTGAAGAACACTTGTCAATTGTAAAAGAGTTTGCATTAATTTTAAGAATGAAGGTGTGTGTTTTAAAGGTGATTTTAGATTAACTTCTTTGTGAACTTTAAGTCTTGACTTACTTGAAGAAAACAATACATTCTTTTTTGCTGGTCTTAACTAAAGGGTCTTTGAAATTAAAAAATTAGAAAAAATTGTATTATTATTTCGGGATTACAGAGCAGTCTTATTTCTGGTCCTTGCCATATTTTAAGTTTTTTACTAAAGGATGGTACATTTAATCTAAAACAACAGATACTAAGTAATTTGTATTTGGGCTTGACTGTTGATTTTATTTTAATTGCTAATAATAACAAGAACCCTATGGGTAGCAGGAAGCAGAATGGTATTTGATAAATCATGGGAGTTATTACATTTAGATATGAAATAGGTTAATGAAAAACATGGAGACTGTACCAGGAAAATTCTATTTTGATTATATTAATAAAGTTTGTGGGAATACGTGGTAATTGGAAGAAACTAAGTTGCGGGACTAATTTATGGAACACACAGGAATCAGATTGACTACATCTGTGGCAAGAGGCGGTGGAAAAGCTCA
>NW_006921698.1:6557170-6582860 GCF_000298275.1 Orycteropus afer afer | reverse complement strand
ATAGCAGGGATTGTGGGGTTGGCGCGGGATTGGGCAGTGTTTTGTTCTGCCATGCATGGTGTCGCTGTGAATCAGAAACGACTCGATGGCACTTAACAACATAACAACAACAATTACTCTTGAGCATGAGTGAAGCATTGAAAGAAAATTTGGGATACTTAAAAGACTGAAGTAGGAAGAGACTTAAAAAATGTCTAGAACAAGGGAATGAATACTTACAGAGCAACAAAGCAAATTTTGTCTGTCAGACATCTGTCATTGTCTACTTAAAAGTTAAATATGAGCGACTGTTTCAGAGTTAGCTTCAGTTGTCCACAATAAAACATTTTTCCTCTGATTATCACCTGTAAGGATTATTTTGTAAGTCTGTTGTTGATTGCTTTTTAAATATTACTCCAGATGTTACAATGAAAAAAACCTTATTTAAAACCAACACTAAATAATTAGGATTTCAATGTTAACGTAGAAATGATTTTTTTCTTTTGTTTCTTATTAGTGCCGAAAACATTTGAAGAGTCGGAGATTAGTTAGTGCGAAACAGCTTGGTGTCGATAGAATTGTAGATTTTCAGTTCGGAAGTGATGAAGCCGCTTATCACTTAATCATTGAGCTCTATGACAGGGTAAGTTAAATCTGGGGAGGTGAGGTGAAGAATTCATCAATAGTCTTTCATGTAATAGTGGTGTAAACATGAGTGGGAACATTTTTTTCTTTGTCTTTGGCTGTTGACATTCTAGGAAAATAATCAAGTTCCATGCAAGTACAATACACCCACTCCTAATTTATCAACATGGTTCCAAAGTTTAATTAATACAAAAAAAAAAAAAAACCTCACTGCCATCAAGTCATCTCTTACTCATAGCAACCCCCGTTGGGTTTCCAAGGCTGTAGGCTGTAAATCTTTACAGAAGTAGACTGCCTCATCTTTCTTCTATAGAGTGGCTGGTAGGTGTATCATCGACCCTTTGTTTAGCAACCAAATGCCTAACCATTACACCACGAGACCATTCATTTTGCTTAATAATAACCTGGAATTGCTTTTTGGGGGATTGTCCTTATAGTAATCACCACATTTTATACTTGCGTAGCCTCTTTGCAAAGCAGATGAATAATATGTATTTAAATTGTTTAATAGGACTAGGAAGACAAATACTATCTCAGTTTTACAGATGAGGTAATGAGCCAAGAAGATATATCTATATATGATGTTGGGATAGTCTAAACATCATGAGATCAAGCTCTTATCAACAGGAGGTCAAATGCTCTTCAAATTCTATGAGTTAGGTGTACAAATCAAATCTAAATGTACAGAAAAATTTCCTCCAATGAAGCAGACATTTCTAGGGCAATGTTAAGCACTGTATAAGTTAAAACAAAAGCCTATTACTGTTTTGTGGCAGGTTGTTGTTAATATGTGCCTTCGAGTCAAACTCAACTTGTAGTGACCCCTCCTTGGGTTTCTAAGGCCATACCACTATGGACGTAGATTGCCCAACCTTCCTTCTGAGGAGTGGCTAGTGGGTTTGAACTCCCAGACTTCTGGTTAGCAGTCAAGTGTCTTAGGTACTACGCTACATAGGGAGGGTCAGTAGGTGAGGAATAGGTCTAATAAATTTCTTTTTATCTGGAAGTTAAAAGATAGGCAAATCATAATTATTTAGAATAGCATAATGAATAGGAGATGAAGATCTGAGAATTAAAGAAATTAGCTGATGCTTTACATTGTGAGGGAGCCCTGGTAGTACAGTGGTTAAAGCATCTGGGTGCTAACCAAAACATCAGCAGTTTGAATCTACCAACTGCTCTGCAGTAGAGGGATGTAGCAGTTTGCTTTCATAAAGATTTATGGGCTTGGAAACCCTATAGGGCAGTTGTACTCTGTCGTTTAGGGCCTCTGTCAATTGGAATCAACCTGAAAGTAAGTTTGGTTGGGTTGGGTTGGGTTTTACATTTTGAGAATAGTGTAACACAACCAAAAATTAGTCAAATAGTTGTGTTATAAGTAAGACAGCAGTTGAGATTTAGAGGCATTTCATACTATTTTGTATGCTGTTGGTCTCAAGGGGAGGACTACGAAGGGCCTTACTGTCCTTGCTTCCTGTCTCTTACTTTTCCCATTGGTCACCAAATTCTCCTGGGGAATGTTTCATGAGCTTACAGGAAAATAAAACTATATGAGTCAAACGTTTAAATATAAAAAATGAAATCATAGAAATAGATGAAAATACGGATTAAGAAGATTGATAACCTTGGGATGAAAAAGACCTCCAAGCCTAATAGTGAAGATAAATATTGACTTATTACTTAAATAATTTTAAAATTTGTATAAGACAGAGAACACCATGAACTAGATTGAAAAATAGAAGATGGGGAAAAAATATCTATAACTTGTATAATAGGTGAAATGTTCATAACCCTAACATACAGTTCTCACAGAGCAGTCAAGTGGAAAAGGCAAAGTGCTTAATTAGTGAAAAAAAGAGGATATAGATGGCTTAAAAATTGAATACATTTTTACAACCAATTACTGAAGAAATAGATTTTTCTTCTTTCTTCCTTTTCTTTATCAGTGTGTAGAAGAAGATTGTAGAAGTTAACAACAAGCAGTTTTAATAAGAATGTAGAGATAAAGGGCAAATTAGAGTTTTATTTTTAAAGGATAGCTTAAGTTTTTATGTATAACCCTTAACCCATGATTTCTGGTTCTGGTAATTTTTCATAAAAAGCAGTTAAGACAAATGCTAATGAAAGACTGTACCAAGAGTATTCATCATAGTGTTTATAATAGTTGAAACTTAGAAAGAATGTAAATGTCTTTAAGAGATTGATTAAATGATTAAGGTATACCCATATACTGGAACACCTCGCAATTTTAAAAAATGATTATATAGAGTCAAATTTTTACATATTTTATTGATTTATTATGAATATTTTTACAGCGTGCTTGTAATAGTTTTGAGCCTTTTATTAGTGGTATGACACATACATCATAGGATTGTAATTCAGTGAATTATCACAAAGTAAACATACATGTATTAGTTATTCATTGCTATGTAACAAATTATACTAAGACTCAGTGGCTTAAAACAAAAATTCGTTTTCTCACAATTTCTATGGGTAGGATTCTGGCCATAACTTAACTGGATACTTGGGTTCAGTTCTCTCATGGAGTTGAAATCAAGCTCTTGAACGGGACTGTGGTCTCATCTGAACTTCGACTGGTGGAATCCCCTTCAGAATTCACTCATATAGTTGTTGGCAGGTATAAGTTTTTCACTACATGGGCCTCTCCACAGGGATGACTTACAACATGGCAGCTGGCTTTTTTACATCAATAAGGGTAGACTTTAACTTAGAAAACTTATAGCAATGCTAATAATTCTTCCTCAGTAGCAATAAAAATGAATTTCATCTGTCAGAGAAAAAGATAACTACAGAGGTTACAGTTTTATAGCTGGTTCCATTATTAATTAAGTAAATTTTTGATAGTTGCAAATGCAGTACAGGTACAAATTCAGTACAGGTACAAATTACAGGTGCAAATGCAGTACAGTACAAATTCCCTAGGTAGGAAGGAGATCAGTTCCTAATTAGTTGTTTCAAAGTGAGGGCAAATTTGCGTAACTGTGAAAGACAAGTAGTTGTCCAGAGTCGGAAGTTCATAACCTGGAGACTGCCTATATATTGTTTTCGGACAACCATTGTTTTTATTGAAATCAGTAGTGGTCATTTTGTTGCTGCATTTTTATCTCAATGTTTTAAGGATTTTTCTCTGTCTTTGGTTTTTAGGAGCCTTGCATTGATTTGCCTAGGTTTCTCTTAATAAGCCACAGTGTTCATACACTTGCCTTGCAAATGTAACGGAGCTCAATGTGTTATACTTCTGTTAGTGACTCCTGTAGAAACACTAGATGATAAATTTAAAATTGCTTTAGATTCCTTCATTATGTTTCAAATGTTGAGTCTTTAGAATTTGTTTATCTTATTTCACCATAGACAGATAAAAACATGGACTGGGCAGATAGAGTGATGTCTATATGTGACTCAGGTGCTCTTTTTGTTTTACAACTTTATTTTGTAGACAGTAATTAGGCTTTTAAAAGACTACATTTGCTTTCTCAATTTTTACGAAAATTTGAGAATGATTTAGAAAAGCATTAAGTTATATTTTATTCCATTGCAGGGGAACATTGTTCTTACAGATTATGAGTACCTAATTTTAAATATCCTAAGGTTTCGAACTGATGAGGCAGATGATGTTAA
This sequence comes from Orycteropus afer afer, assembly GCF_000298275.1. NCBI lineage: Eukaryota > Metazoa > Chordata > Mammalia > Tubulidentata > Orycteropodidae > Orycteropus > Orycteropus afer. Next base: position 6,578,597 of record NW_006921698.1, on the reverse strand, counting down.
GTTTGCTGTTCGAGAACGCTACCCAGTTGATCATGCTAGAACTGCCGAAGCTTTGCTTACCTTGGAAAGGTAACGTGTTTTATTCATAAATTGATTTTATACTTCATTAAAAGATAAAATGAGTCATGTGTAAGAACAGAACTGTCAGATAAGAAAATAATTTATTTACTTGGATAAAATAAATAAATTCAGACCGCTTAATGATGTGCACGGGAGCAATTAACCCTTACTTGTAAGTAGCAAATGTATGGCTTTTAAAACTGAATTGGGGTTAGTTACTTCAGGTGTTAATTATGATGGTCTAGAAAATTGAGGGGAGTTCTTAGCATTTTGTTAGAAGGTAGATATTTTGGGAGTGCGAGGGAGATAGAAATTCTTGTTTAGTTGAGAAAAGGGAGTAGGATAGGATATGGTGATGATTATAGCCATACTCTTCTGCTTGGAAAACTTGTTGCATATAGCAGTGGTTCTCAAGGTTTACCTCTTTGAGTCACTCAGAGAGCTTTTTGAAACATGGATGGCTGGGCCTTACCTCACAGAGTTTCTGATTCAGTATGACTGGGAGTAGGTCTAAGAATTTGCATTTCTAAAAGTCCCCAAGTTATGTTGATGCTGCTGGTCTGAGGACTACCCTTTGAGAACCACTGGTGTGCAGCATCCTTTAGAGTTCTCATTAAATGCTTCATCAGGCAAATCCATTTCAAGTGTTAAGATGTGCTTGAATAATTTCTTTTAGATAGCACAAGGCCGGTCCCTATGACGCAGAGGTTAAAGATGTCTCAAATGTCCATCTTCTCCAAACTGCCATGCCACTCCATTATCTCTGACATCAACTCCTCCTCCACCCCTCAATAATCTCCCTCCAATCTTAGGATTTCATAGTTCTCACAGAACACACAAACTCCCAAGGAAATGGCTCACATTGTGATGATGGAGGCTGGCAGGCTGACAAGTCCCAGATCTGTAGGTAGGTTTGGAGGAATGTCCCAGCTCATGTGGTTGCAGGGGTTTGCAAGCCCAAATCAGCAGGTCAGATGACGGCTGCTGTCTCAGGTACAGGGGTGAGATGATGATGAATCAAATGCAGAACTGGAGCAAGAGAGCAAACTTTTCCCAGAACATTCCTGTATATACCCTCACAGAAGCTATGGGTGGTGACTTAAGTCACACCCTCCAGCTAGTTGGGTCTCAAGATACATCCCACCTTAAACAGGCATGGAGAATAGGATTTACAGTATATCACAAAATGGGTGGTGACTTGAGTCACACCCTCTAACAAGACAAGACTTGGGGTGCATCCCATCCTCAACAGGCATACCCAAAACCAAACCCATGCCGTTGCGTCGATTCCAACTCATAGTGACCCCCGTTGTTTTTCTGAGTCAGTAAATCTTTATGGAAGTACATTGTCCAGTCTTGCTTCCACAGAGTGGTTGGTGGGTTTGAACCACTAACCTGGTTAGCAGTCAGATGCTTTAGGCACTGTGATACCAGAACTCCTTTAAATCGGCACATGCATTAAGATTTACAATACATCACAAAGTGGAGAACTAGAAGGGCCATATTAAACAATTCACTGTACTGCAAGATAATAGCAGGATCTGCAGACAATATTTAACTTTTATATGAAATGTCTCTTTCATGTCATTTATATATGAGCAAATTGAAGATAAGCAAAATGACACAGTTGAAAAAGTATTGATTTATCTTAGAAAAACTTGATTCAAGTTCCAGTTCTACTGTTCAGGAGCCTATTAACCTTAGATAAGTTAACTAATTCTGTGACCAATTTTCCCACTGGCAAAATGAACTAATTCCTATTATATTTCAGAGTGTTGCGAAGATCAGATGAATTGATGCATATGAAAATATTATAAATATAAAAGTTGCTATAAGTTTGTTAAGTATAAGATAGTAAGAGGTGTGTCAATTTTGTTTCATAGACTGACTGAAATAATAGCCAATGCACCTAAAGGTGAACAACTGAAGAGAATTCTTAATCCCTTACTTCGTGAGTAATTCTGCATATGGCAATGAAATGTTTGCAGGCTAGTGTTGTTCAGGAATATATTTAAATCTTCTATTCCTAGTAGAAAGTATAAGCAATTTAGTAAATATAGAATGGAGTTTAAAATTACATTTTGAGTAATAGGAGTATTTATTTTCATGAAAAAAAGTTTATTGTACCATATAAAGTTTGAACTTTTTTTTTACTAGACTTTATTTAAAAGCAGTACAACTGGGCAAACTAATAGTGTATTATTTAGTATTTTAGTGCTAGCTGTAGTAGTCCAATAAATCAGTATTTTTGATACTTTCAGTGTGAATGTTTGGTTAATAACCACTTAGCTTGGTCTTTTTATTGGTATATCTCAGAGCATCTGAGTATCTGCCAGGCCCCCTTGACACCTAGAGTAAAGATAATCAGTAAACTATTATACTTGAAATCATTATTTATCCTATAGAAGGGAACGTGAAAAAGACCTTGGGGAGGCATGTATCTTTGATTAATAAGCACTGTTGTTAGGTACCATCAGTTCTGACTCATAGTGACCCTCTGTGTAACAGAACGAAACACTGCCTGGTCTCGCGCCATCCTCACAATCATTGCTGTGCTTAAGCCCATCATTGTAGCCACTGTGTTAATCCATCTCATTGAGGGTCTTCCTCTTTTTCGCTGACAGGCTACTTTACCAATCATGATGTCCTTCTCCAGGGACTAGTCCCTCCTGATAAAATGTCCAAAGTATGAGACAAAGTCTCGTCATCCTTGCTTCTAAGAAGTATTCCAGTTGTACTTCTTCCAAGACAGATTTGTTTGTTTTTTCTGGCAGTCAATATTCTTTGCCAACACTATAATTCAAATCCATCATTTCTTCTTTGATCTTCCTTATACATTGTCCATCTTTTGCATGCATATGAGGTAATTGAAAATGGCTTGGGTCAGGTGCACCTTAGTCTTCAAAATGACAACTTTGCTCTTTAACACTTGCAAGAGGTCTTTTGCAGATTTGCCCAAGCGTTAACATCATTTGATAATTTTGACTGCTGCTTCTATGGGCACTGATTGTGGATCCAAATAAAATGAAATCCTTGACAACTTTAATATTTTCTGCATTTATCATGATGTTGCTTATTGGTATAATTGTGAGGATTTTTGTTTTCTTTATGTTGCGGTGTAATATGTACCAAAGACAGTAGTTTTTGATCTTCATCAGTAAGTGCTTCAAGTCCTCTTTGCTTTCAGCAAGCAAGGTTGTGTCATCTGCATATCTCAGGTTGTAAATGAGTCTTTCTCCAATCCTGATGCAGTGTTCTTCATATAGTCTAGCTTCTTGGATTATTTGCTCAGCATACAGTTTGAATAAGTATTGTGAAGGTATACAACCCTGACACAATACAATACTGAGCATTAGGGAGTTACTGTTCCTCTCTTGTGAAATTAGAATACGTATAAAGTTATCTTTAGAACTTTTCAACTCAGTATATTGTTGTTGTTGTTAAGTGCCGTGAAGCTGCCCTGACTCATAGTGACCCCTCCTTGGATTTCAAGGCAATATCACTACGGAAATAGATTGCCCAACCTTCCTTCTGAGGCGTGGCTGGTGAGTTTGAACCACCAGCCTTCTGGTTAGCAGTTAAGTGCCTTAGGCACTATGCTACCAGAGCTCCTAACTCTTAATATGTTGTTGTTGTTGTTATGTGCCGTCGAGTCGGACCCGACTCATAGCGACCCCTCCTTGGGTTTCTGAGGCAGTATCACTACGGAAGTAGGATTGCCCAACCTTCCTTCCGAGGAGTGGCTGGTGGGTTTGAACCGCCAACCTTCTGGTTAGCAGTCAAGTGCCTTAGCCACTATGCTACCAGAGCTCCTAACTCTTAATATAGTATGTGTAAAATGTTATGTTAGACTGGGTTCTCTAGAGAAACAAAAACCAGCAAAGCTTATATATGTAGACAGAGAGAGAGAAATTTATCTTAGGAAAATGGCTCACAAACATATAGAAGCCAGTAAGTCCAAAGTCCCTGGAGGAAACGTCAGGCTGGAGGCAGCCTTAGCTTCTGCAACCGCAGGGGGCCAAGAAATTCAAGGCTGGCAGGCAGTACACTGGTTGTTGACTCCAACGAAAGATGAATATGAATCCAAGATCTTCAGGCTGAGCAGTGGGCTGCTCACTCACAGAAGGTTGTAGTCAGCATACCAGGGTCCCAATCCACAGAAGAATGTCTCTCTTCCCAGGATGTCCCTGGATATCCTGGAAGCAGACCACACCCTTAGGGAAACTCCCCTTGGGCAGATTGGCCACTCAGAACACAGTCATCCGATCCCATCATGGGAACAACCACACAGAACTGGGGTCCAGCCAAGTTGACACACAGTTCCAACTATCACAAATGTGTAGATTTGAATTAAGTAAAAATCTCACCCTGGCAAACTCCTATAATTTTTGATATCAGGTAGTATAAATTCTTGCAACTTTGTTCTTTTTGAAAGTTGATTTGGCTATTCCAGGTCCTTTGCACTCTCTTACCAGTTTTAGGATCAGCTTGTTACTTCGTATAAGAAGCCTGTTGGGATTTAGATTGGGATTATGTCGAATGTATAGATCAATTTTGGGAAAATTGCCATCTTAACTATATTGAATCTTTCATTCCATGCATGGGGAATGTCCTACCATTTGTTTAGATCTTTAATTTCTTTCAACAGTGTTTTCAGTGTATATGTCTTTTACTTCTTTTGGTAAATTTATTTATTCTTTTTGATGTTATTATGAATGGAATTGTTTTTCTCAAATTCCATTTTTAGTTAGAAATATAATTGATTTTGTGTATTGATTTTGTATTGTGCAAACTTGAAAAAGTAGTTTTTTGTGAATTCCTTAGAATTTTCTAGCAGATTCTTGTCGTCTGTGAAAAAAGATGTTTTGCTTCCTTTGAATTCTGAATCTCTTTCATTTATCTTTTCTTTTTGCCTTATTGCATTAGCTAGAACCTCCAATACAGTGGTGGATAGCAATGGCAAGAGTGGACATTCTTGCCTTACTCCTGATCTTCACTCACTACCGTTGATTTGATTCTGACTCATAGTGACCTCCTCCTTGGGTTTCCGAGGCAGTATCTCTGCGGAAATAGATTGCCCAGTCTTCTTCCAAGGAGTGGCTGGTGGGTTAGAACTCCCAGTCTTCTGGTTAGCAGTCAGATGCCTTAGGCACTATGCCACTAGAGCTCCCATTCCTGATCGTAATTCAGTCTTTCACCATTAAGTATGATGTTAGCTGTAGGTTTTTTTGTAGGCACCATTGTCTGGTTGAAGAAGTTCCCTTCTATCCTTAGTTTGGTGAGAATTGAATTCTATCAAATGTGTTTTCTGGCCATCAGTTGAGGTGATCATGTGGGTTTTGTCCTTTATTTAATTGATAGATATATTAACTGGTTTCTGGATGTTAAATCAACTTTGCATTCCTCGGCTAAATCCCTCTTGGTCATGGCTTATATTCCTTTTTATCTGTGGCTCAATTCCATTAAATTCCTGTAACTTTTCCATTGATATCTACATGTTTATTGTAGCCCCAGATTTCTATAAGTACTTGAATTATCATTTCTAATGACACTTCAAAATAATATAAACTAATTATTTTCATTAGTTATTATTAAGTAGATAATTTATATTGATGTATACATTTATAGTATATTTTGAATGTTAAATTTTATAAAATATATTGAATATAATATTCTGCTTTTGTAGCCTATGGACCAGCTCTTATTGAACACTGTCTTATAGAAAGTGGATTCTCTGGCAATGTCAAAGTGGATGAAAAATTTGAAAGTGAAGGTATATCTGCATGGTGCAAGTTTTGTCTATTTTCATTTTGTAAAACTTTGAAACTTATTTCTGGAAAAGTAATGAGTAAACTGGTAGTCCTAGGCTTTAAAAATTTGACCTATAAATTTCCTTTACAAAATTAAAAAACAGTGTTTTTAATTTCTGAAGTATACTAAGTCAATGTAATCCTAATGAAAACACTAACAGATGCTGTTGTTTTTGCTATAGTTCTTTTTGTTTTGTTTTTAATAAAATAAATTTGATACTCATCTGGAACAAAAACATGAAAATTTTTAAGAAAACTCTTCAAAAATACTAGTTACGATGAAGAATAACTCTTTCACAGATTAAAATGTACTATAAAGCTACACAAATTAAAATAGTAATTTTTTAGAGAAGGACTACACAGAATGGAAAATCCAGGAACAGGCCCAAATATGTGAGAGAATTTAATATAGGAACAAGATTGCCTTTGCTATCATGGGGAGAAAGATGGATTTTTTCAATAGAAGTTAATTGAGACAATAGGCTAGCCAAAACACATCTTTATTTACATATACTGATTATAAACATGAAACAGATGCATGTAATTTTCTTTAACAATTTATTTCATAAACACTCCTGATTTTTTACATAGTAATTAACAGTGCCTAATCAACTTTTGATTGCTATTCCTTTTTTCCTTTTTCATTCATCCATTAGATATTGAAAAAGTACTTGTTTGTCTGCAGAAAGCAGAAGATTATATGAAAACAGCATTCAACTTCAGTGGAAAGGTAGCACCTTATATTTATTGTGGTTTTGTTCATTTAGAGTTTCAGAATTTAATATTATTAAAGTGTTAGTATATGTAAATTTTATTATCTTAATTTAGATTATTGACACCTACACTATGCTTTCAGAAGGAAGGTTGGGCAATCTACTTCTGTGGTGATACTGCCTCGGAAACCCAAGGAGGGGTCGCTATGAGTCAAGTCCGACTCGATGGCAAATAACAACAACCACAACATACTATGCTTACCATAATAGCTTTTTAAAAATTTCTCTTGGTTTGTGTCTTTGTTATATAGTACTGCTAAAAGAGAAATATCACAAGTGGATGACTTTAACAAACAGAAATTTATCCTCATAGTTCAGGAAGCTAGAAGTTCAAGTTCAGGGCACCGTTTCTAGGGGAAAGCTTTTTCTCTCCGTCAGCTCTAGGAGAATGTTCTTGTGCCTTCTCAACATCTGTGGGCCCAGTGTTCCTTGGAGCTCTCCTTGTGTCTTGGCGTCAGTGTTCCTCTGGGTGTAGGAGGTTTCCAGTGCTGAGAGCCTTATTCCAAAGGACATACTGCTCTGCTGACTCTGCTTTCTTAGTGCAGTGGGTCCCTCTGTCTCTGCTCAGTTCTCTTTCTTTTTATCTCTTGTAAGATAAAAGATGATGCAGGCCAAATCTCAGGGCTGTGACCTGGTTAAGGGTATTACATCTCATCCTAATCCCCTTACCACTTCCTGCCTGATCATGTCATGGAGATGATTACATCATTACATAATTGCCAACCACTGTTGGCCCAGCCATATTGACACATAATATTTGGGGACACGATCCAGTCCATGGGTGTGTAATTTTTTCAAAATCTCTCTCTTTTTTTTTTTTCCCCTGCATACCTTGCTGGTGCTGTTATTTACCTCATAGGCCTGTCCTGTCTATTGTTTGGCTGAAGGTTGAGCTGAGGGTTCAGTTCTATGCTTGAAGTGTGACTCAGTCCCGATTCTTGTGAGTTCCACCAGTCTCTGTCAGACCAGTGAGGTCATCTTTATGGTTTTGAGTTTGGGCCCACATTTTTCTCCTGCTCTATCTAGAATCTCCAATTTTGATCCCATTCGGAATGGTTGGCAGTGGTAGCCAAGCACCGCATCTAGTTTGGTCTCAAGGTCATAGAGGCTGAGGTTTGTTTGGTCCATCAGTCTATTGGACTTAATATTTCCATGCTTTTTTGATTTTCTTCACTCTCTTTTGTTACTGATGGGGAACCAATAAATAGTTATATTTAGTTGGCTACTCACAAGTTTTTAAGACCCCTGTCATTACTCACTGGAGTAGAATGTATAACATTGTCTTTGTGGACTGTGTTAATGCCAGTGGACCTTGATATCCCCTGAAACTCATTCCCTCAAGATTTTTGGTTATGGTTAAGAAATTTTCATAACTTTACCTCATGTGCTCTATTGTGTATATGGATATATTTGCAGCACATATGAACACATATATAGGAGCATCCTCTGTCGAACTTACATGTATTTGTGAATGTAGTATTTACCTTTGTTGCCTTTAACTTTTCTTGTGCTTCTTCCAGTGTCTTACTTCACCTTGATCATTTTGTGCTGACCCCTTTATTGTATATTATCTTTCCCTTCACTCAAGTTAATGTATGTGTACATGCTAGTTATTGATTCCCCTCCCAAGCGTGGTATACCTCAGAGATGTTTTTTCCCGTGTGTAAACCTTTTCTTGACTTTTTATAGTAGTGGTCTCATACAATATTTGTCCTTTTGTGTTCGACAAATTTATTCACCATAGTGTCCTCTAGGTTCATCCATGTTCTCAGGTGTTTCACAAAAGCATGGTTATTCTTAAATGTTGCATATTTCATTATGTGTATATACCATAATTTGTTTATCCATTCATCCACTGATGGGCATTTAGGTTGTTCTCTTTTTACTATTGTGAACAGTGCTGCGATGAACATGAATAGGCATATATCTATTAATATCGATGGCTCTTATTTTTATAGGATATATACCCAGTGTTGGGATTGTTGGATCATATGGTATTTCTGTTTGCAACTTTTTAAGGAAGCGCCATACCATTTTCCATAGTGATGGAATCATTTTACATTCCTTTCAGAAAAGTACTATGTCAAGTTAATATTATCACCATAGAAAAATTGAGGAATTTAAAAATGTTTCTTCTTAGGTTGATTTTTAGATAGAGAAGCATAGTTTAATTTGCTAGTACTTTTCAAAGCCTTAGTGATTTACATCCTTCGAGTAGGCAAACACCCTCTGAATTACCTCATTTTTTTTTTTTGTGTATATTTCTTCCTTATTTCAAGTTATAACTTTACTTACATTCTGAAGGGAAAAGTTCTGATTAATTATAGGTAAATTCAGACCAAATATACATTCCTGGTTTTATAAAAGAATTTCTTACCAACAAAATTAACCAAAGACTTACACTTTTTATTTTTGCTTATTTACTTAAAAATACTTTTTGGCTTTTTCCTTTTTTAAAAATAACAGAACACGTAAGAGATAGAGAAAAAGCAAAATGCACATGTATACTCCTACCACTTTATCAAATCACTACTTTTCATTTTATTCCCTTCCTGTTTCTTCTTTTTTTTTAATGCATTTTATTGAAATACAATTTAGGTACAGTGAAATACACAAAACTAAAGGTTGCGCAATCCTACTTCCGTAGTGGTACTGCCTCGGAAACCCAAGGAGGGGTCGCTATGAGTCAGGGCTGACTTGACGGCACATAACAACAACAACAACAAAGTGACATGGGTCAATGCTTTTTTTTTTCAGTGTTTCCTCCCCTCCCCTCCCACCCTGGCAACCAACAAAGTTTCCCTCCATATATAAACCTTTCCTTGACTCTCCACAACAGTGAACTGATACTATGTTTGGCCTTCTGTGATTGACTTATTTCACTCAGCATAATGTACTCCAAGTTCTTCCACATTATGCAGTGTTTTGCAGACTCTACATTATTCTTTAGTGCTGCACAGCTTCCAGTATGTCTATGTACCATAGTTTGGTCGTCCACTCTTCTGATGGGCATATAGGTTGTTTCCATCTTTTTGCTATTGTAGATAGTGCTGCTATGAACATGAGTGTGCATATATATCTGTTCCTGTCCTGGCTCTCACCTCTCTAGGATATATACCTGGAAATGGGGTTGCTGGGTCAAAGGGTATCTTCAATTCCAACTTTCTAAGGAATCGCCATATTACTTTCCACAGTGGTGGTGTCACTTCACAGTCACACAAGCAGTGTATGAGAGCCCCAATCTCTCCACATCCCCACCAGCATTTATTATTTTCTGTCTCATTGAACCTTGCTATCAGTGCTGAGGTGAGACAGTATATCTCATTGTTGTTTTGATTTACATCTCTCTGATGGCGAACGATTGTGAGCATCTTTTCCTGTATTAGCTGACCACCTGAATATACTCCTTGGTGAAGTGTCTATTCGTGTCTTCTGCCCATTTTTCAATTGGATTGTTAATTCCTTTGGTGTTGAGGCATTGGAGTTGTCCATCAATATAAGTCCCTTGCCAGATATGTAATTATCAGCAGATACGAATTTGTTACTGTCATTTTTGTCATGTGCTTTTTCATTGTGTCAATTTCTTTGTTCCATATAATTTTCTATGCTGAGCTCATTTTGTTTATGAATCATGTTATCACTTCCTTCATTGCTATTGTTTTAGTATTTGCTGAATATTTATGCTGGTCCTCTTTTTTATTTTGATGTGAAAGTTTATCATTTTTCTTTGAGGTTACCCTGTGATTTATAGTTTTCTTCCCAAGTTTAGACAGTCTGTTCTATCTTGTAGTTGTCTTGACTTCACTATAACTGGGTTGATTTCTGGGCTATATCATCATGTGTGTTAAGGGTCAGTTGTTGTTAGCTGTTGTTGCTTCTCTGTCCAAAGGGCTCTCTTTAGCATCTTTTGTAAGATTAGTCTGGTTTAAACAAATTCTCTTAATTTCTGCTTATCTGGAAATGTCCTAATTTCACATCATATTTGAGGGACAATTTTGCTGGGTACATAATTCTTGGTTGGAAATTTTTCTCTTTCAGGATTTTATATGTACCATCCGAGCTTAGTCTTATTGGTTGTTGTTCCTTGTAGGTAACGTTTCAGTTTTCCCGTGCTGCTCTCATGATTCTTTGTTTGTCTTTGGTTTTGGTGAGTTTGATGATGATATGTCTTGGTGTTTTTCTTTTGGGGTCTGTCTTGTTTGGGGTTTGTTGGACTTTCTGAATGGATATATTCTCATCTTTCATCATATCAGGGATGTTCTCCTCCAAGAAATCTTGGAAAATTTTCTCTGTGGTTTTATTTTTCCCTTCCTGTTCTGGAATTCCAGTGACACATAGGTTATTCCTTCTGATGATATTCCACACGAACCTAGAGTTTCTTCATTTTGTTTAGATCTTTTTTCTGACTGATCCCTTTCCAAAGAAGTATCCAGGTATTTGTCTTCAGTCTCATTAATTCTGTCTTCCATTGCACCAATTCTACTTCTTTGCCCTTTCAATGTATTGTCTATTTCTGACAATTTAGTATTAATCTTCCGGATTTCTATCTGTAGATTTAGAATCATTTTTAATTTTTCTGTCATTTTGTTCTTGTATTTTCTTCCAGAATTCTTCTAGGGTTTTGTGTGTGTTTTCCTTGGTCTGTCTCTCAGTCCTTTGAAGATACCTAAATATAATTCTTTTGAATTCCTTATCAGGGAGTTCCAATGCTGCGTCTTCCTCAGGGATGTGTTTTGGGTCTGTATCCTGATCCCTTGTTTCTTCTATTTATCATGTTTCTTTGTGTGGACTGTGATACTCTGTTGTCTCTGAGGCATTGTGACGTTTTTATATTTAAGTTTAATTGGTGATTATATGTTGGAGTGACTTGCCCACGATTTTAGTTTTCTGTGTTTTGTTTGTATGCTATCTATACAGGCAGGGTACTGTACTGTACTCTTCTATTCCCTAGTTGACAGCACTTACACACTCATCACCTGTCTCCTTTCCTGTTTTCAACCTCTCTTATGTCCTTGCTGACCCTGGCAAACAGAGCCTGTTCTTAGGTCCCTGGAATCTGAGTGAGAATACTATCACTTTAAAATCTAAAATAGTTGCCACTTACAAACATTCAAAATGGCTGCGCCCTCGGTCACTTTAAATATCCAGTAGCTGCCATGTATAAACAGTCAAAATGGCTGCTCCCTCTGGACAGTAGAAAGTCCACAGCTCAGGCTGTCTCCTTCCTTGCTGTTTCCCTTCCTAGTCATAAGCCACCAGAGCAGTTGTCCCTGCAGCCCTTTGTGACCAGGACTGATCCTTAGGTCAATTCTCAGGTCCCAACACCACTTGGAAATACACAGGCTGTTGGTCTCGTCAGAGTAGCTGACAGTCTGCAGCTCCGACCATCTCTGTACTCACTGTTTTCATTCAGGTTTTACCACTAGTGGTGCCTAATCCACGTCTGTATAGTTCCTTTCAAAGCTCAGGGCTCCAGATTAGCTTGTGTATCTCTTGGTTTTTTATTTTCTTTGTTGAAGAGGGTCTGTGTCGCTTATCTGCCTATTCCTCCATGTTACTGGAAGTCCCTTCCTGTTTATTTTTATCTATGAATAAACCAGTATTTTCTAACATTACTAATCAAGTCTAAAAAAATCATTATGAAAAGGGATATAATCAATAGATAGATGCAGTGATTATCTGTAGAATAATTTTGTAAATTAAACTAATAAAATTAATTAGTAGTGGAAAAGTAAATCTTTATTAAATACAGGTAGAATTTAATTTTAATGTTGGATTTTTGTAGGGCTATATCATTCAGAAAAGAGAACTAAAACCAAGCCTGGAGATAAATAAACCAACTGAAGACATACTCACGTAAGCATGCAGGCATGGGTCTATTTGCTTTGGATGTTTATTAATGTTATTGAACGTGATGTAATAAATATGTTTTACAGGTATGAGGAATTTCATCCTTTCTTATTTTCTCAACATTCACAATGTCCATATATAGAATTTGAATCATTTGACAAGGTAGGTTTTACGTTTCTCTTCTTTGACCAGCTCAATGGCAAGATAGATCCAAGTTTTTAAAATTAATGCAAATTTGCTTTGATTGAGAGATTGAAAATATTCTTCCTTTACAAGAACTGTGAATCTGGAAATTAAAAATGAGTGTTTCATAGATACAGCTGTTGGAAACTTATTTGTTGCCACTTTGTTTTAAGATAAAAACACAAAGACAATTCTTTTTTTTTTTTTTAATTTGATTCTTGATACTGTTTAGTTGTATAATACCTTTAGTGGATCTATTCAAGTTCTTGAGTAATGTTATGATACAAAAGAGCCATAAAATTCTGAGGATACAAGTTGTAGTAGAGACTTTGTTTCTTTCAGCTAGTTATTTTTTTCTTTTTTTAAAACAAGGCCGTGGATGAATTTTATTCCAAGATAGAAGGTCAGAAAATAGACTTAAAAGCTTTACAACAGGTATGGTATGATTAGAAACATTTATATTAAACCAACTATCCTTGGGAGCTCTACTATCCTTAGTGTGGTTTGATAGGTGAGTAGTGCTTTCATGTAGGGAAGTACAACCTTTTAGAAGTACCATGGGAACACCCTGGTCTCTTTGGATAAAGGTCCAGGGGGATCTCATTGTTGAAAAATATATCCTTGTCTGGTCTGTCAGTATATCAGATATTCTCTGATAAGGGAAATACAGTGGGGAGGTGAGACTTGTTACTTACTTACACCCTAGGATTTCTATGAGTCAAAATCAGCCTGACTCATTACACTACAAACTGGGCTGCTAAGGGATTACTGTTCTGGGAGATTTTAAATAGGCCAGAAGAGGGACATAAAGCTTTTTTTCTTTCTGTACAAATAAGTATATTTGTTTATCATTAAATAAAGTTAACTGTGTTTTTATTTTCTTTAAAATGGGCTTTTAACCACTCTTACACATTAACCCACAAGAAGAGCTTAACATGCAGTGCTTTTCAAGTTCATCTGTCTATGTTTTTAGACCATTTGCTGCAGAACATTTATTTTTTGAAATTGGCAACAGTCATTCTTGACTTAAATGAGATTTGATTTTTCAGAAAACTTGGTAAAGTCTTAAAAATCTATGTTGTAAAAATTTGAAATTATATGAGTTGTTTCCTTTCCCCTACCCTGTTTTAACAAACTAATAAATACTTAACAGTAACATTCGAACCCCATGTTTTTATGTACATCAAAATATTTATGAATTACTTTGGTAACCATTGTGGGTTCTTTCATAGTCACCATTCTAAATATTTTTAATATTTTGGTAGTAATTTCATCTAGCATTCATATACTTAATAATTGGTGATGCTATGAATAGTTTTAGAAAACATGTCCCCAAATTGATAACTGAAATGTAAATCATATATGATAAAATGCAAGTCAAATAACTACCATAAGTTGTGTTATTAATTTGGAAAAAGAATATTCTGTAAAATACTGGAAATAATGCTAAGAAAATAAAAAGTAGCAATAAAATAAGAAGATGGTGTTTTGGTTAATTTATGCACTTCAAGAATTAAATCCTCCCAAACTTTGCATTTATGCTGTGAAGAAATGTCTAGAATTCTACCTGTTTGAATAATGCAAAGAATTTAAGGATTCATGTCTTATATACAATATAACTTATAATCAAATACCTTTCTACATAGGCAGTGGTAAATGGGTGGGCAAGAGGTAATTTTAGAACATGCAACACTGATGTAGAATAGGCCTGGGGATGGGGAATATGGGGAACTTTAGCTAGCTAGATAATAACATTGAGAGAGCAGAGTAAAAGCGAGTCAGTTTTAGGAGATAAGAGAAAGAAGGTACTAGGAAATAGAAGTCTAATTTTTCCATAATCTCCTTTGCCAATTAAAGGAAAAACAAGCATTGAAGAAATTAGATAATGTCCGAAAGGATCATGAAAACAGATTAGAAGCTCTTCAACAAGATCAGGTATTATGTTTAGATTTTTTAAATACTTTTTCAAAAATGTTAAGTTACTGGCATTATTCTCACTCAAACTCACTGCCATCGAGTTGAATCTGACTCATAGCGAGTCCTTCTTGGGTTTCTGAGGCAGTATCATTATGGAAGTAGATTGCCCAGTCTTCCTTCTGAGGAGTAGCTGGTGGGTTTGAACTGCCAGTCTTCTGGTTACCTGTCAGATGCCTTAGGCATTACACCACGGCATTTTAGTAAATGTGTTTTGTTTATTTCTTAAGGAAATCGATAAACTGAAAGGAGAGCTCATAGAAATGAATCTACAGATAGTTGACAGAGCCATTCAGGTAGTTCGAAGTGCTTTAGCCAACCAGATAGACTGGACAGAAATTGGATTAATTGTGAAAGAAGCCCAAGCTCAAGGAGATCCTGTTGCAAATGCAATCAGAGAATTAAAGCTGCAAACAAATCATGTTACGATGCTGCTGAGGTAAATTTGTCTTCATTTTGCTACTTAATTGTTACTGTATTCATTTAAAATATTTTTTCTTTCCTTGTATTTGGAAACTTAACCTTAAAGATAAAGCAAAATAATTTACATTAAAATAATAAATTTACTGTAAACCATTTATACTTTCACTGAAAAAAATGAAAAGCTATATCATTGACTTTAGTGAAATACTATTGAATATTTTTAATAGAAATCCATACTTGTTATCAGAGGAGGAAGATGATGATGTTGATTGTGACATCGGTGTTGAGAAAAATGAAACTCAGCTGCTAAAAGGAAAAAAGAAAAAGCTAAAGAGTAAACAGATGCAGAAGCCTCAGAAAAATAAGCCCTTACTTGTTGATGTTGATCTCAGCTTGTCAGCATATGCTAATGCCAAAAAGTAAGTCATTGAAGTACAAATTTGAGGTAAAATGTTATCTGCGATAAATTAGTTAAGATATTAAGATATCCTTTAAGATATCCTTCAGATTAAGAATGTTCGGAAAAATCGGTGTTTTGCCTGTGCATACTTTTTTGGGTTTAAGTATTTTTTACGTAGGTTTGTGCATTATCTGTTTCGATACAGAACAAATAAAATATATTGTAACGTAAGAGTCTGTGTAGTTAGAAATAACTAACTCTATTAAAGAATAGAGATATTACTTTAAATTAAATAGAAATATGTTTTTTAAGGTACTATGATCACAAGAGATATGCTGCCAAGAAAACACAGAAGACTATAGAAGCTGCTGAGAAGGTATTTACATTTCTTAGAATGAAAATTGTTTTTCCTGGTTTAATTTAATGGCCTGAATTACTTCTTCAATTTAAACGTGGTTTTCTAAATCAGAAATGCTTTCAAAATTAATTTTGCTTAAAACATGTATTTCCAGTGTCTTTTTCCTTCCCTAAACCACCAACTCCAGTCTTCCCCATTGGTAAATAGCACTTTCATTCTTCCCCTTTGCTCAGGCTAAAAACATTAATCCATACTCTTCTGTCATAAACTACGTCCAATTTATCAGCATATTCTTTTGACTTTCCCTTTAAAATATATTCAGAAGGTGGCTACTTAACTGTTTTCTCTGGTCTAGGTCTTCATCATCCCTATATTCTCATAGACTAGAACAGTAGCTTCTTACTGGGACTCTTTCCTTATGACCGTCTCTCACTACAGTTTGTATTCCATATATTAGCTGTAGTGATTGAAAGTATATATGTGGTTAAAAAAGTGAAGCCATTTCACTCTTTTCTTAATCTTCCAGTTTTTCCCCATCTTACTCAATAGTATTCAAAGCCCTTTCTCTGACCCACAAGGTCTTACATGATTTGCTCCTCTCTGACTTCATCACCTGTGTTCGTTATACACTCCTTTCCAGCTACACTGGAGTGTATTGGTTCCTAAAACAGTGAGGCATGCCACCCTCTTTTTGCCCTTTCTACTTGAGATGCATTTCTTAAAGACATTTTCATGGTTTGATACCTGCTATCATTGATGTATGTACTCAAATGAGACCTTATTAGAGAGGCCTTTCTTGACTACCTTCCACTATTCTTTCTTTATTTACTGTTTTGTTTCTTATAAAACACTCTCATCACAACATATAATTATTTGGATATTTGTCTATCTTCTCTAGTAAGTTACATGAAACTAGAGTCTTGTCTCTCTTGTGCATTGCTGTGTCTCAGCCCCTAGAATGTTAGGCAACTTTAGGAGAGGTGCTTTAATATCTAGAGTGGTCTTTATGATTTGACCTTCTATCTCACTAACCTCAGTTCTTGACGTTTTATCCTGTGATCACTACTTGCTGGTCAAACTGGCCTTCTCTTTTTGCTTACAGTGCTCTTCCCATTCTTTGCCTTGATAACTCTGTTAATCTGCAGGCTTTAGCTTAAATGCCACTTACTCAGAGATACCTTCTTTGACCATAAAGTAAAACTTAAAACCAAAAACCAAATCCACTGCCATCGAGTCAATTCTGACTCATAGCGACCTCCATTGGGCTTCTAGGGCTGTAAATCTTTACAGAAGTAGATTGCCTCATCTTCCTTCCGTGGAGTGGCTGGTGGATTCAACCTGCTTACTTTTTGATTAGCAGCCCAATGCCTTGACCACAGTGCCACTTACCTTGCTTATTATATTGAGCTCAAACATAGCAGTGATTGTGAGGATGGTGCAGGACTGGGCCATGTTTCATTCCGTTGTGCATAGGGTCACTGTGAGTAAGAACCAACTCGGTGATACCTAACAAGAACATTCTACTGCCCTGGTGTCCATAGAAGCAATTACCATATGTTTATTTGGATGGTTGTGTTTAATGTTTCTTTCTCCTCATAGACTGTAACCTCAGTGGGGGGGTGAGGACTTTGTTTTATTCAGTGTTGTATCCCCACCATCTAGCACAGAACCTGTTACATAGTAGGTACTTGATGAATATCTGGTAAATGAATGAAGCTTTTTTTTTAACTTGCAAGACTTGAGCAGATATTTGGATATTATAAAACTTTGACTTAAACTATTTTAAAATTTAAGGCAAAAATTACTTCTATGTTAATTTTTCTGTGTTTGTGCATGGGGAGTGGAGTAAGGTATAGACAGTGCCAGTTTGTGATGTTTTAAAAACTTTATTGCCTTATTGTTTACTCTTAAATAAATTAAATATCATTTACTTAAATTCTCCACAAAAAATTATTTAAAAAACTCGTCTTAAAAATAGGCATTCAAGTCAGCAGAAAAGAAAACAAAGCAAACCCTAAAAGAAGTCCAAATGGTTACATCTATTCAGAAAGCAAGAAAAGTATATTGGTAAGTGTTGTACCTTTTTTAAATTTAGTTTATATTTTTATCAAAATTTAAACATGGACCTGGTTTAGAAAATCAAGCAGTTTTACAAAGATTGTCATGAAAACTTTGTTGTTGTTGTTATGTGCCATGGAGTCGACTCATAGCAACCCCTCCTTGGGTTTCCAAGGTGATATCACTATGGAAGTAGATTGCCCAGCCTTCCTTCAGAGGAGTGGCTGGTGGGTTTGAACCGCAAGTCTTCTGGTTAGCAGTCAAATGCCTTAGGCACTATGCTGGCAGAGCTCCTGCCATAAAAAGTAGTAACCTTGTAATTTTTCACTCCTGATTCTGTGCCCTGATCTCCCAAGGAAGCTACTTTTAATTGATTCATTTGGTATTTGCTTATTTACCTCCATTTCATGTTGTAGTCCTGCTTCTTGATTTGTCTGTTTTAGATCCCTATCTATTGATTTCTCATTATGGAAGATGATGATTTCACTTACTTTCTTCCTGTGCTCCATTAAATAAACACACTGCCCAGCCTTCCAGTATATAGTTCCACTATGCTTTTGTTAAGATTGGTATTCTGCGTTAACATTGTTTTGAATATCTAAATTGTAGTCACAGAGAGGGAGCTCTGGTAGCGTAGTGCCTAAGGCATTTGACTGCTAACCAGAAGGCTGGTGGTTCATATCCACCAGCCACTCCTCGGAAGGAAGGTTGGGCAATCTACTTCCTTAGTGATACTGCCTCAGAAACCCAAGGGGGGATCGCTATGAGTTGGGTCCGACTCAATGGCACATAACAACAACAACAGTCACAGAGTCATGCATTATGTTCTTTTTATATCAAAACCCATACATTTTATTTTGTTTTCTTATTCTGCTCAGCTTTTTGTCTTCCTTAATGATAATAATTGTCTTTTTTTTTTCTTTTTCATTTGCTTTGCTTTTATTTTTGCTCTTATCACTGATTCATCTCCAAATATGTTCAAACACGTTGGAATTCTGTATCATCATCTTACAGAAGTCTCTCCTGAAGCTTTTTATCCCCTTTATTCTAGATAATAGACTCTTTGCTCTTACTCTTTAATCATGCTAAGATTTCCCTTTATTGCTCTCTTCAAAATTCTCTTCATCCCTGTCTGTGTTGGAGTGTTTGTCATGGATCTCTCATACTCTCTCCCTTTTGATTGATGGAGTGTGTATTCCAGGAGATCTTGAATGTCTAACAGATTTTTGAGATCTTGAATATGTATAAAAATTATTTTTCTCTCATACTTAATAGCTTGAATATAGAATTCTAGTTCAAAACTACATTCCTCAGATTTCTGAAAGTGTTGTTCTATTGTCACAGTTCTCAGAGTTGATCTTAAGAAGGGTGATGCCATTTTGGTTTTTGGTATTTCATATGAAACTCACTTTTGCCTTTCTATAAGTTGTGGAATCTACTTATTTTTTTCTTTCTTTCTTCCAGTTTTCTGAAACTTCATGACAGTGTGGGTGGCAAGGATATTTGTATCCATTATGCTAGATACTCTGTGGGCCTTTTTCATTTGGAAACTTTTAATTCAGAGAGCTTTTCTTGAAATGTTGGACATCTTCATGCCCTCCATTTTGTTTTCTTTCTCTTTCTGGAAGTCCTGTAATTTAGATACAGGATCTCCTGGGCTAGTTCTCCAGTTTTCTATTTTTAACTTTTTTTTGTTCTGCATTCTGAGAGATTTCCTCAATTTTATCTTTGAATCCTCCTACTAAATTTATTGCTTCCTATCATAATATTCAAAACTCAAAATTATGATAGGAAGAAATCATAATTTTAATTCTAAGGGCTCTTTTTCAATGTCCACTCCTTGGAAGGAAGATTGGGCAATCTACTTCCATAGTGATATCGCCTCGGAAACCCAAGGGAGGGGTCACTATGAGTAGAATCTGACTTGAGTGCAGTGAGTTTGGTTTTTTGGTTTTTTTTTTTTAATGAAATAAATGATCTAATTTGATACCCACATTTTATGGAAAAAATTGTTTCAGAAGTTTTACAATGTAAATTCATACTCTAGTTAAAGAAGACCTAGTACTCTGAAAATATTTAGAAACCTTTTGTATCTGCTTTTCTGGTGGGGAAGAAAAAAATGGTAAAAGATTAAAAGCGTTGTTTCCTTTCCAGTTTTCTGGTGTAATTTTCCTGGCTTTAAAAAACTCTAAATGCTCTACAATGTTTAATGACATACTCCTCCTTCAGACCTTGGGCTTTACACGGACAGGGACTAGGTGTGTCCCTAGCACAATATCTGGCATGCTTGGGCTCAGTGGATAATTGTTGAGTTTCTAAATAAATGGGCTAAAAGGGGGTGGTGGTGTAAAAGAGCTCCTTTTTAGTTCTTTGAATGTTCCTTTTTATAACTTCCTGTACTGGTTCCTCTTAACTCTGAGAACAGGCTATATTAAACTTTGCCTTTTTTCAAGTATCCTCTTGCATATCTCTATTTCACCCAAGATTTTTTTTTGTTTGTTTTTGTTTTTATCTCTAGATTTCCTGTTAAAGACTTTATAATGCCTAGTGATTCTCACATCTTTAACAGGACATTAAAATGGTGACTGACAGTTTTCTGTGCATGAGTGGGATCTCTGTGTGCAACCAACAATGTCAGTATCTTTAGGTCTTTCCTCTTCAGCTGGTCCCACTTCCCAGAAAAGATTCTTTTTCTCTCCTGCTTGGAAGAGCTACTGTCAGCATTTTGGGAGTCCTCTGGGAATAAAAAACTGGGGAGTCTTAGTATCCATTCATTTACTTTCTTGGCTCTGTTGTATATATGGTACCCTCACTTACCAACTATGCCAAATACAGATCCTCGGTATGCTCTTTCTAGAGAATTAATCTCTGACCTTTTGTGTGGAAGCAGCAGTTACCCTCATGATCAGAGCTGGGAAGAAGATGGAGGGATTAACTGCTTCTTGAACAGATTTTCACCAGTTGTCATGTTTGACATCATCTCAAATCCTATTTCCAGAAGTACCTTGTCAATTTTTTACCTTTTTATGTTTTTACATTATAGATCAAATTGGTTCTTGGCTTTTTCCACTGTCAGCTTAGTATGTTTTCTTGTGTTGGCTCACTTCTCCATTAGTTTTCCAGTTTTTAAAGTTTTGTTGAGATCTGCCCACTACCCGCCCCCCCTTTTTGTTTTTAACGCATCTATACAGAAGCCCTGTTGGCACAGCGGTTAAAGCACAACTGAAAGGCGGTTCAAACACCAGATACTCTACAGGAGAAAGAAATGGCAGTCTCCTGTAAAGATTTACAGCCTTGGAAACTCTGAGGCAGTCACCCTCTGCCTTACAGGGTTGTTATGCATTGAGATCAACTCAGCAGCAACCTGAATACAACTGACTTGTAGTTTTCATTTCTTAAGAATGTTTTTGTCAGGTGTTGGTATCAGAGTCACACTGCCTTATAAAACAAGTTGAGAAGTGTTCTTTTTACTGTTGTTCTTAAATGTTTGATGGAATTCACCTGTGAAACTGAGTGGTCCTGGAATTTTTTTTTTATT
>NW_006921698.1:6554814-6556814 GCF_000298275.1 Orycteropus afer afer | reverse complement strand
CTGCTTATGAAAAGTGAATTTACTCTGTAAATCTTCACCCAAATCCTAAAAAAAAAAATACTGTACCTGAAAAAAAAAACAAAAAAGCTGGTTTTGACTTGTTCTTCTCTTATATATGGGCTATTTAGTAATTTACGCTTTTTATTATGTTCATCTTTCCACTTTTCTTTGCATCTAAAGTTCCTTTTCTAATTTCTTGAGATGGAAGGTTAGTTCATTGATTTCTCTATCCCCGCCAAGCCAACCTTTTATCTTTTCTAGTGTATATTTAAGGTCATTCCCCCTAAGCCTGCTTTAACTGTAATTTAACCATAATTCCTAAAGTAGTATTATGTAGTATTTTCATTATCATTCACTTTAAAATACCTTGATTTCTTCATTTGTCCATCCATTATTTAAAATTGTATTAATCTCCAAAAATAAGGAGTTTTTGTGATTATCTTTTCGTTCTTGATATCTAGCTTAATTTCTGTAGTGATCAGAGATGATACTCTGAATCATCTGAGTCCTTTGACGTTAGTTGTTGGGACTTGCTTTATGGTCCAGCAGATTTATGGTCATCTTTATTTAAAGTGTTCTACTCGGAAGGAAGGTTGGGCAATCCTACTTCCGTAGTGATACTGCCTCGGAAACCCAAGGAGGGGTCGCTATGAGTCGGGTTTGACTCGACGGCACATAACAACAACAACATGTATAGTTGAAAAGAGTATCTATTCTACAGTTAGATTTTTATAAGTGCATTTTTATAAGTGTATCAGGTCAAATTTATTAATCATATTCAAATGTTTGGCATCTTTACCAATTTTTTAATGATTATTTTTTGTTACTGAGAGTTTTATTAAATATGACATCATTAATAATTGTCAAATTCTCCATTTCTCCTTTTACTTCTGCTAGTTTTTGCTTTATATATTTTGAGGTTATGTAATTTAGTATAAATACAGAATTGTAATATTTTCTTGGTGAATTGAGCTTTCTATCAACTTTTTAATGATTTGTTACAGTTTTTGCCTTAATGTCTACTTTGTCAGATACTATAAATCAACTTTCTTTTGGTAGTGTTTGCTTGATATATCTTTTTTTTCCCATCATTTGTATTTCAACTTTTTTATATCCTTATATTTTAAAGGAGCATATCATTGTTTTCATTCATAAGGTTTTCAGTGGCCAATTCTTTCAGAAGTGGATGGCCCTGTCCTTCCTAGTCTGCCTTAGTCTGGAAGCTCTGCTGAAATCTGTCTACCATGGGTGACCCTACTGGTATTTGAAATACCCATGGCATTGGCTCAAGTCTTATATAGTGCTGGAAGATGAGCCCTTCAGATTGGAAGGCACTCAGAATGACTGGGTGAGAGCTACCCCCTCAAAGTAGAGTCAAACTTAATGATGTGGATGGAGTAAAGCTTTCAAGACCTTCGTTTGCTGATGGGCCATGACTCAAAATGGGAAGAAACAGCTGCAGACATTCATTAATAATTGGACGTGTAATGTACGAAGTATGAATCTAGGAAAATTTGAAGTTGTCAGAAATGAAATAGAAACACATAAAGATCAATATCCTAGGCATTAGAGAGCTGAAATGGACTGGTATTGGCCATTTTGAATCAGACAGTCATATGATCTGTTATGCTGAGAATGACAAATTGAAGAGGAATGGTGTCGCATTCACTGTCCCACAGACATTTCAAGATCTATACTGAAGTCCAATGCTGTCCGTGATAGGATAA
Organism: Orycteropus afer afer; assembly: GCF_000298275.1. Taxonomy (NCBI): domain Eukaryota; kingdom Metazoa; phylum Chordata; class Mammalia; order Tubulidentata; family Orycteropodidae; genus Orycteropus; species Orycteropus afer. Next base: position 6,555,087 of record NW_006921698.1, on the reverse strand, counting down.
TATCCATATGCCTACAAGGGTTTCCAAGGTTGGAAATCTTTACCGAAGCAGACTGCCTCATCTTTCTTCCGTGAAGTGTCTGGTGGGTTTGAACTACTGACCTTTCTGGTTAGCAGCCAAATGCCTTAACCACTGCACCACCAGAGCTTCTTTTACAAGGAAGACCAGTTAATACAGCTGTTATTCAAATTTATATACCAACCACCAAAGCAAAAGATGAAGAAATTGAAGATTTTTAGAAACTTTTGCAGTCTTAAATTGACCAAACATGCA